>NC_135233.1:493865210-494168241 GCF_051348905.1 Ranitomeya variabilis | reverse complement strand
ATGGGCAGACTGGTTCGAGCTGATAGAAAGGCAACAGTGACTCAAATCGCCACCCGTTACAACCAAGGTAGGCCTAAGAGCATCTCTGAACGCACAGTGCGTCGAACTTTGAGGCAGATGGGCTACAGCAGCAGAAGACCACACCGGGTACCACTCCTTTCAGCTAAGAACAGGAAACTGAGGCTACAATTTGTACAAGCTCATCGAAATTGGACAGTAGAAGATTGGAAAAACGTTGCTTGGTCTGATGAGTCTCGATTTCTGCTGCGACATTCGGATGGTAGGGTCAGAATTTGGCGTAAACAACATGAAAGCATCGATCCATCCTGCCTTGTATGGAGCATCTTTGGGATGTGCAGCTGACAAATCTGCGGCAACTGTGTGATGCCATCATGTCAATATGGACCACAATCTCTGAGGAATGCTTCCAGCACCTTGTTGAATATATGCCACGAAGAATTGAGGCAGTTCTGAAGGCAAAAGGGGGTCCAACCCGTTACTAGCATGGTGTACCTAATAAAGTGGCCGGTGAGTGTATATATACACATATATATCAAGGTTTTAAATATATACATACACACACTCACACATTAAAACCTTGATTTAGACAAGTCATTTTCTGATGACACATTCCTGTTAGCTAAAAAACCATTTTTCCACACTGGGAATAACCTTATAACCTGGCTTTTCTTGTAGCTCTCTGCACGCTTTACAGTAATAATTATCCCAACCTTGTTCTACAACTAGACCATATTTTGATTTCCATTTAAAATATTGTTCATATCTTAGATCGTCTTTGTCCAACTCTAATAGAAACAGTGCCAGCTCCTTCGGACTATGGAAATCATCCACATGAATAAAGGAGTCAGGAGGGATAAAGCGTTCATAGTTTTTACGAGAGGCTCCAAGGACAACAGGAACAACACCTACATTAAAAGAATTGATCCACAGCTTCTCCGTAATATAGTCCTTATGGTCAGAATTTTCAAATGCTAAATAAAATTTATATTGTGAAATGGTGCTATAAAAATTATCCCAGCTCAGTTCTTTGTGTTCCTTTCCATATACATCAATTTGGATGTAATTTTTCAGTTCCTCATAGTAAGATGTGCGCTTATTGCTTGGGTACCATTTACTTACCACCCAGGAAACCAACTTAGATTTTGAAGGGATTTTGAAAGCTTGTGGTTCCTTCAGTGGTTTTAGAAAACCATAAGGAAGAAAAATGTCAGAGTCTTCTCGATAAGTCATAGTTAGGTTTATGAGATTGTCTAACATCTTGAGGTTTTCTGTGATAATGGGAGGTTCAATGTTAAACCAAATCCAACGTTGATAGCCTGGTCTTGACCCCTGAGGCAGGTCTTTGTTATGCATGATGTCAAAATGATGGATAATCACCGCGTCAGCTTGACTTAGCATCTTACGATCTGCTGTCAAAGTGCATCCTGAAATGCCGTAAATAGACTGACAAGTGTCCAAAGGAAATAATTCTCCAAATGGCCAAGTCCAGACAAGAATGAGAAGTTGGGTCTTGTCAACATTGTCTTTTGATGTCCTTTGTATGAACACAGGATATATTTCCTTCCTTTGGGTTATAGTTGACAAATTCTTCGAGATCCATAAAATAATAAAAAGGACCAACAAAAGTAGACAGCCACAAGTCAGGACCTGCTTATGGTGGCTTTTCTTCATCTTCTGGTCAACTGCAAAAAAACCAAAATGGTCTATTCAGTTTTTTGAAACATGCATTTTTTTAAAAAAAACATACGGTACATATACAAATGTAACTAAAGATGCATGGTTTTAATTTTCCAAGAGGGACAAAGACTTTTTTATGGAACTGCAAAACAAATAGGAAAGCAGCAACAGATATTCCTAATCTGGATGGTCCAGCAGGTACATTACATGGAGACTGCGGGCAAAGCAGAAGCACGCATGCGCAGGCAAACGTATTTCTGGCTTATCTACTGGAATTACTTCCATGTACCAGAAATAAAGAAATAAAAAAGGTTTTTCAGGGCTATACTGGGAGAAGTCAGAGGGTTGCATAAATATTTACAGAATGCACAGCAAACGCTTAGTATGGTCATATTTTTAGCTGGTATGACACAAAAATGGTGACAAGTGCCCTTTAAATGGATTGTAAAACGTGGATAATCTCTTTACTAACTGAAGCATTTAATGTCTTACTAGCCATTTGTAGTATACAGCAGTCTGGGATATAGCCTGGGGAGTAAAGTAGGTGAGACAGCTATTTTGCAATGGCTAGGATACAGTGGGGTGCATTGAAATCACAGATCTCTATAGCAAAAGTCCTAATATGGCCCCTCTCTACAAGCCTCACACCCCTCCCCTCCTTCTTCCAAAGTAGTAGGTGAGGGGGAAGGGTCATACCTTCCAACTTTTAAAGTCACGGAGAGAGACATGTATTACAGCAGATACAGTAATACATACTGAAGTTCCTTAGTACTCTAATCCATTGCTAAACCCCTTTCATGGCCCTCATAGAGTAATACTCTAAAAAATGTCCACCAAACTGTATGACCGCAAAATCTAAGCTATCAGACTTGCTTCTCCTGGACCTAGGCCTACAAATGTTAAAGGAATAGGTTTATATCACACTTTCATATAAAATTCATCATTAAAGAAACAGTGTTTTTAATTTTTTTTCCATATATCTTTCTATGTTTAAAATAGGTGATGTTACAGCTGACCTCTACCCCCTCTCCCTCTATAATGATCTGTGCACGCATTAGATGCTTCAGTATTAGTGATGGGAGAACCATGGATGTTTGGGTAGGACCGAACATTTAAAAAAAGTTCAGTCCAGAACTCGAACCTTATTCAGATGAATTTGGCACCCATACCTCCATTGTTTATCATACTGATGACAGTGTGTGAGCCAGCAGCTGTGACCAGCAGTAAAAAGGTTACCGCCGTTCACAGGTGTCAGCTGATAACAGAGTGCGACTCACCTCAGGATACACTTGCTGACGCTGATAACAGTGAGAGCAGGTGAGGCTCATGAGAGTATTCATCAACCAGCGTCTGTGCTACAAATACATAAAAATTATGTGGAGACTCTTCTATTTTTGACAACCAACGCAGGCAAAATCCAACAGCTGCGTGCTGCAACCCCAGCTGTCAGCTTTATCATGGCTGGTTGTCAAGAAGAGGGGCCCCATGCCTTTTTTTTAATTATTGTTTAAATACATTTTTGACAACCAGCCAAGCTAAAATAAAAAGCTGAGGGTGGGGTAGGGGTGTTATTCTAAGACTTGGAAGGGGCCATAGATATTGATGGCCAATTCTGGCACTTTGCCCAGCCCTTCCCACTTACCCTGGTGCTGAGGTAAGTGGAGTAATATTTGTGTGGTTGATTTCAGTTGTGTTATGGCGGCTGACATCAAGCCCAGGGATTAGTAACGGAGAGGCGTCTATAAGACACCCCCATTGCTAACCCCATAGTTAGATTGTAAAAAAAAAAATTGATATATATACAGTACAGAGCAAAAGTTTGGACACACCTTCTTATTTAAAGATTTTTCTGTATTTTCAGATGAAAATCGTTAATTTACACTGAAGGCATCAAAACTATGAATTAACACATGTGGGATTATATACTTAACAAAAAAGTGTGAAACAACTGAAATTATGTCTGATATTCTAGGTTCTTCAAAGAAGCCACCTTTTGCTTTGATGACTGCTTTGCACACTCTTGGCATTCTCTTGATAAGCTTCAAGAGGTAGTCACCGGGAATGGTCTTCCAACAATCTTGAAGGAGTTCCCAGAGATGCTTAGCACTTGTTGGCCCTTTTGCCTTCACTCTGCGGTCCAGCTTACCCCAAACCATCTCGATTGGGTTCAGGTCTGGTGACCACCCCATCACTCTCCTTCTTGGTCAAATAGCCCTTACACAGCCTGAAGGTGTGTTTGGGGTCATTGTCCTGTTGAAAAATAAATGATGGTCTAACTAAACGCAAACCTGATGGAATAGCATGCCGCTGCAAGATACTGTGGTAACCATGCTGGTTCAGTATGCCTTCAATTTTGAATAAATCCCCAACAGTGTCACCAGCAAAGCACCCCCACATCATCACACCTCCTCCTCCTCCATGCTTTACGGTGGGAACCAGGCATGTAGAGTCCATCCGTTCCCCTTTTCTGTGTCACACAAAGACACGGTGGTTGGAACCAAAGATCTCAAATTTGGACTCATCAGACCAAAGCACAGATTTCCAGTGGTCTAATGTCCATTCATTGTGTTCTTTAGACCAAAAAAGTCTCTTCTGCTTGTTGCCTGTCCTTAGCAGTGGTTTCCTAGCAGCTATTTTACCATGAAGGCCTGCTACACAGTCTCCTCTTAACAGTTGTTGTAGAGATGTGTCTGCTGCTAGAACTCTGTGTGGCAATGACCTGGTCTCTAATCTGAGCTGCTGTTAACCTGCATTTCTGAGGCTGGTGACTCGGATAAACGTATCCTCAGAAGCAGAGGTGACTCTTGGTCTTCCTTTCCTGGGGCGGTCCTCATGTGAGCCAGTTTCTTTGTAGCGCTTGATGGTTTTTGCCACTGCACTTGGGGACACTTTCAAAGTTTTCCCAATTTTTCAGACTGACTGACCTTCATTTTTTAAAGTAATGATGGCCACTTGTTTTTCTTTACTTAGTTGCTTTTTTCTTGCCATAATACAAATTCTAACAGTCTATTCAATAGGACTATCAGCTGTGTATCCACCAGACTTCTGCACAACACAACTGATGGTCCCAACCCCATTTATAAGGCAAGAAATCCCACTTATTAAACCTGATAGGGCACACCTATGAAGTGAAAACCATTTCCGGTGACAACCTCTTGAAGCTCATCAAGAGAATGCCAAGAGTGTGCAAAGCAGTCATCAAAGCAAAAGGTGGCTACTTTGAAGAACCTAGAATATAAGGCATATTTTCAGTTGTTTCACACTTTTTTGTATGTAATTCCACATGTGTTAATTCATAGTTTTGATGCCTTCAGTGTGAATTATATTATTTTCATAGCCATGAAAATACAGAAAAATCTTTAAATGAGAAGGTGTGTCCAAACATTTTTACTGTACTGTATATCTACTATATAATTGTCTAAGCGTCACTTCCGTCTGTCTGTCCTTCTGTCTGTATGTCTGTCTGTCTGTCACGGTTATTCATTCGCTGATTGGTCTCGCCAGCTGCCTGTCATGGCTGCCGCGACCAATCAGCGACGGGCACAGTCCGGAAGAAAATGGCCGCTCCTTCCTCCCCGCAGTCAGTGCCCACTCCGTACTCCCCTCCAGTCAGCGCTCACACAGGGTTAATGGCAGCGTTAACCGACCGCGCTATGCCGTGGTCGGTTAACGCTGCTATTAACCCTGTGTGACCAACGTTTTACTATTGATGCTGCCTATGCGGCGTCAAAAGTAAAAATATCTAATGTTAAAAATAATAATAAAAAAAAAAAATCGTTATATACTCACCGTCCGTCGGCCCCTCGGATCCACAACAGGCCTTCCCTGCTCGCGACGCTCCGGTAACCGGTCCATGCTGCGATCTCGCGAGATGATGACGTGCGGTCTCGCTAGACCGCTACGTCATCATCTCGCGAGACCGCAATGCAATCTTCAGACCGGAGCGCGCGACGAGTGTCGGTAACCGGCTGCTTCGATCCTGAGGCTCCGGCAGGTGAGTATGTAACTATTTTTTATTTTAATTCTGTTTTTTTAACAGGGATATGATGCCCACATTGCTATATACTACGTGGGCTGGGCAATATACTACGTGACTGGGCAGTATACTATGTGGCTGGGCACTATACTACGTGACTGGGCAGTATACTATGTGTCTGGCCAATATACTACGTGGCTGGGCAATATACTACGTGACTGGGCAGTATACTATGTGGCTGGGCAGCATACTATGTGGCTGGGCAGTATACTATGTGGCTGGGCAGTATACTATGTGGCTGGGCAATATACGACGTGGCTCGGCAATATACTACGTGGCTGGGCAGTATACTATGTGGCTGGGCAATATACTACGTGGCTGGGCAATATACTACGTGGCTGGGCAGTATACTATGTGACTGGGCAATATACTATGTGGCTGGGCAATATACTACGTGGCTGGGCAATATACTACGTGGCCGGGCAATATACTACGTGGCTGGGCAATATACTACATGGCTGGGCAATAGCATATTCTAGAATACCCAATGCGTTAGAATCGGGCCACCATCTAGTATATATATATATATATATATATATATATATATATATATATACATACATATCAGAATAAAGTCGTTTATTTGAGCTAAAAGTAAAAAAAACAAAAGTTACCTGTAATAGGCAGAAAATAATAAACCATCACCTGTCCAATAAGAAGATAATCCATATCTGTCCCACAAAGATCCATATCTGTCCCATCCATGACTGCTCTCCACGCCAGCCGGCTCACACTGAGACAGGAGAGTAATCACGCTCCTGCAGTGTGTAGCGCTGAGCTGCCATAAGTGAGAGTACCGGGTTCATCAGCTATGAACTCCTATGACCTCTCACAGGAGCTCAGCGCTACACATTGCAGGAGCATGATTACTGTAAAAGGACAGGATTTCCTCCACAAAATTACTAAAACTTATAGTTATCAATGGAGGAACTCTACTTACACCTCTATTGAGGTCCGATAATAACTATTATCGCCGAACTTGACTATTAATAATTCATATCCACTAAATATGTCTCAACATTATCTTTTCCTTATACTATATACTAACTGAGACAAAACAGTGTAACAATAAAGGATATTTATTACACACGCACCAGTCTGCAGTCTATAACATACATATATATTTATACCCAAGCTGGCGACTATAAATATAAATATATATAATATATACAGATACAACTTTAATACAGTAATATCACTACAGCATACAGTGATATCCCAACATTATCACACAGTAATAACCCACACTATCCAGTAATATCACAACAATATCACCACAATATCACACAATAAAAACCCACAATTAACTGCCCGGATTACCCAAATCACACATGCCATATCAGCCCTCCCAATTAATAGCTTACCAGCCCTAAGGCCTAAGAGGTTACAGATTATACTCAGCCATGTGGGTCCATCATCTTTCCAGGAAGCAGGCAAAGCAAAAAAGGGAGAGCCACATGATCTTGTCCCTTTTATGTGACCAGCTAAAAGAGGTGTGTCCAGACCCAGGTGTGTAGTGGTGATGTCACAGTATATTGTGCACTAAGATACATCTCCTCAGTCCTAAATGAAACTTGTTTTTCCAGCACATGGCAGCTTTGTTTTACAGCAAGCTGGAGGAGGGGGCTTCGCTCCATGTGGCACACATGTGGGGTAATTATATTTAAATGTGTATACAGTATACACAAAACATGCACTAAACACATCTCTATGTAAAGATGTACATTTGGGGGCACTTCCCTTCTACAACCCCCCTGTTGTTGAGAACACGACAATGAAATTTGAGGGAAGTGTTGTGCTGGAATTTATTTGCCTAATCAACCCCAATATATTTAAAATAATGACCAGGAGGAAAATGACAGGACGAAGTGGCGTTGGGTTTTATTACAGTCTCCTCCTCATGGCTGAAATCTGAGAGGAGATGTTTCAGCTCGGCACCAAACATGAGAGGGGTGTTCTGGAGTCTCTCAGGGGCCTCTGGGTAAAGGTCAAGTCTTCTTCTCTGAAGTGATAGGTGCTCTTCTACATCAATACCTAAAATGGGACAATGGGAACAATACGCTCTGGGAGATCTCTAAATGCAGTTAATAAACATCCTTATTTTATGCTTCCTGTTATGACCTGGTGGTTAGGAGCACCCGAAGTGACCTGATGGTTAAAACAGAAAACCTGGGACAAGCTCTGAGGAAGTGGTAACTCTACTGACCGCAATCCCTAATCCTATCACACACACTAGAAATAGCCGTGGAGCGTACCTAACTCTCCCTAGACGCCTCTTCACAGCCTAAGAGCTAACTACCTCTAAAGATAGAAATAGCAGCCTACCTTGCCTCAGAGAAATTCCCCGAAGTAAAGGCAGCCCCCCACAAATATTAACTGTGAGTTAAGAGGGAAGTGACAAACACAGGAATGAAACAGATTTTAGCAAAGGAGGCCGAATCTTCTCTAGAAAGACAGAGGATAGGAAAGGGAACTATGCGGTCAGTATAAAAAACTACAAAAACCACGCAGAGTGTGCAAAAAGACCTCCACACCGACTCACGGTGTGGAGGTGCCGCTCTGCACCCCCAGAGCTTCCAGCTAGCAAGGAAATATCATAATAGCAGGCTGGACTGAAACATAGCATGTACTGAAAAATATATTCAAATACCAATGAACAGCAAATGACTAGCAAGGACTTAGCTTCTGCTGGAGTAGTCAGGTCATCTGAGAATTCCAAGAGAGATCTGAACCAGTACTGAGACATTGACAGCTGGCATGGACTAACGACCTGGGCAGAGTTAAATAGGGAAGCCAGCAGCAGCAATAAACGAGGGCAGCTGAGAAAGCCAACCTCAAAGATCAGCAGTTCCACTCAAAGCCACCAGAGGGAGTCCAAGGACAGAACTCACCAAAGTACCATTCACAACCACAGGAGGGAGCCCGAGAACGGAATTCACAACAGCTTCCCTGTTCCACCAAACTCATTCATTCTATATGCTTCTACTTCAGGTTGACCTCCCTATTAACCTTTCTTGAGCTGCCCAGTAATTAGCTAATGCCTCAACTCTCCTGAACCCCACAAAATGAATACAATTTTCCTTTAGTAATATGCTTGTCAATTGCTTCTGCTTCCTATACAGACACCCCTTCCAGTTTTCCACAATTCAACAGAGTAACATACAACCCTCACAGCTACTTAACACCCTAGGAAAACTAAACGTAAAACTAAGGCACACTGACTTTAGTTGTATCCTGCATCAGGTCTGAAAGAAAACCATGTTATCCGTCCAAACTTCAAGGTCTAAACACACAGTATAACACGACACTCCATCGTGTACATCCGTCATCTGTCCATGCTTCTCCGCCTGTCTTAGTTCACATAACAACAACCTTTATCCAAAACAAAACCATGTTATCCGTCCAAACTTCAAGGCCTAAGCACACAGTATAACACAACACTCCATCGTGTACGTCCATTATCTGTCCATACTTCTCCGCCTGTCTTAGTTCACGTAACAACAACCTTTATCCAATCTAAGATGCACAGGAAAACAAACAAACAAAGTCAATTTTACAGCTGAACTTCAAGGCCTGGGTGAACACACACCTCCCTACCTATCTTAGTACAAGCAACAAATCAGAGCATCCATGGATGTGACTCTATTATCCTGTGATCTGTGTTACTCTTATCATTATGAATTCTATGGCAAACTGGAGCTAAAAAATGCAAGTACCAGCAAATACACCTCATTTTTATTTCACAGGGGGTCTGATAGAAAACAGCAAACAACCAGCACACTAACAAATCAATCCTGTTATAATTGCATTCACATTGCACCTCAGATAAGGCCTTTCTGCCTCCTTTCTGAACCTCACTGGTGTAACAATACATTTAAATTACAAAAGAGCAAACTTAGCAAATAGAAGAAGAGTAAAATAAACTAAAACAAAACAATCAGAAAGACTAGAGGCCAGACTGAAACTCTGATAAACTGAGTTTACATCAAGGCCTCACTAGCCTGTTGTGAATTCTGTTCTTGGGCTCCCTCCGGTGGTTGTTGGTGGTAGTGCAGTTGTCTCTGGGTTGTAATCCAGGGCAGGTGTTTCTGTTGATTGCAGCTCTACTGTTGTGAAGTCTGTTTTCGGGCTCCCTCTTGTGGTCACTGGTGGTATGGTGTGCCTTTTGCTTTGGGCTCCCCCTGGTGGCCTTGTTTGTTATCCTGCTGGTCTCTGGCTATCAGCTGGTTCGTTATCCTCTGGGAGGTTCCTATATAGCTCTGTTTTACTTTCACTTGTTGCCGGCTGTCGATGTAATCAGTGCTACTCAGATTCCTTCTGACTACCTTGCTCCCAGTCCATGCAGGATAAGCTAAGTTTTGTTTGCTCATTTTTAGATCAGCAGTGTTTATCATGTTTTCTGTTCCAGCTTGCTAAAATGTAATTCCCTCGCTTGCTGGTTGCTCTAGTGGGCTGAGTTTCTCCCCACACACCGTTAGTTGGTGTGTGGGTTCTTGAAATCTCAGGATGGATATTTTGTAAGGGTTTTTTATTGATCGCATAGACCCCTGCTCTATTTTCTGCTTTCTAGTACTAGTGGGCCTCTTTTGCTGAATCTGATTTCATCCCTATGTATGTGCCTTCTTCTTACTTCACCGTTAATATTTGTTGGGGGCTTCTATATCTTTGGGGATTATTTCTCTGGAGGCAAGCGAGGTCTTTCTTTCTCTTTAGGGGTAGCTAGTTCCTCAGGCTGGCTCGAGACGTCTAAGAATTTTTTAGGCACGTTCACCGGCTACCTCTAGTTGTTTTGGATAGGTTCAGATTTGCGATCAGTCCAGTTACCATCTCCCTAGAGCTCGTCCTTAGTTTAATCACTTGCTGATCTATTTGTGATCCTCCGCCACTTGGGATCATAACAGTACAGCCGGCCAGTAAAGTGTTAATTTCATGGCAGAAGCAGGAGAAAAGAAGCCTTGAGAATTTTTTTTTTTTTTTTTGCCGTGTGTCTAGCTGCTGTGGCTAGCTTCTCTCCTCCTCTTAATCTTGGTGTGGCTCTGAGTTCAGCTGCTGACATGAATGTCCAGAGCTTGGCTTCCAGTCTGGATCATCTTGCTGCTAGGGTTCAAAGTATTCAGGATTTTGTTGTTCACAGTCCTATGTCAGAGCCTAGAATACCTATTCCGGAGTTGTTTTCTGGAGATAGATCTAGGTTCCTGAATTTTAGGAACAATTGTAAGTTGTTTCTTTCTTTGAAACCTCGTTCCTCTGGTGATGCCATTCAGCAAGTTAAGATTATCATTTCCTTTTTGCGTGGTGACCCCCAAGATTGGGCCTTCGCATTGGCGCCAGGGGATCCTGCATTGCTTAGTGTAGATGCGTTTTTTCTAGCCCTTGGATTGCTCTATGAGGAACCTAATCTTGAGAACCAGGCTGAAAAAACGTTATTGGCCCTCTCGCAGGGGCAAGATGAAGCAGAGGTGTACTGCCAGAAATTTCGGAAATGGTCGGTGCTTACTCAGTGGAATGAGTGTGCCCTGGCTGCAAATTTCAGAGAAGGTCTTTCTGAAGCCATTAAGAATGTCATGGTGGGGTTCCCTATGCCTGCAGGTCTGAATGAGTCAATGACTCTGGCCATTCAGATTGATCGGCGTTTGCGGGAGCGCAAACCTGTGCACCATTTGGCGGTGTCTTCTGAACAGACACCTGAATCTATGCAATGTGACAGAATTCTGACCAGAAGTGAACGGCAAAGTTATAGATGGCAAAATGGGTTGTGCTTTTACTGTGGTGACTCAGCTCATGTTATCTCAGCATGCTCTAAGCGCAAAAAAAAGGTTGATAAATCTGTCACCGTTGGTACTTTACAGCCTAAGTTCATTTTGTCTGTTACCCTGATTTGTTCCCTGTCATCTTACCCGGTTAATGCTTTTGTAGATTCAGGTGCCGCCCTGAGTCTGATGGATTGGTCATTTGCCAGGCGCTGTGGTTTTGATTTGGAGCCTTTAAAATTCCCTATTCCACTAAGGGGAATTGATTCTACACCATTGGCTACGAATAGACCTCAGTACTGGACACAAGTGACCATGTGCATGACTCCTGTTCATCGGGAGGTGATTCGCTTTCTTGTACTGCATAATTTGCATGATGTCGTCGTGTTGGGTCTACCATGGTTGCAGACTCATAATCCAGTCCTGGATTGGAAAGCTATGTCGGTGTCAAGTTGGAGTTGTCAGGGAATTCATGGTGACGCTCCTGTGGTGTCAATTGCTTCGTCCACTCCTTCTGAAGTCCCTACGTTTTTGTCAGACTACCAGGATGTATTTGAGGAGCCCAAACTCAATTCTCTACCTCCTCATAGGGACTGTGATTGTGCTATAAATTTGATTCCTGGTAGTAAGTTTCCTAAGGGACGACTTTTCAATTTATCTGTGCCGGAGCATGCTGCCATGCGGAGTTATATAAAGGAGTCTTTAGAGAAGGGACATATTCGCCCGTCCTCATCCCCTCTTGGTGCAGGCTTCTTTTTTGTGGCTAAAAAGGATGGTTCCCTGAGACCCTGTATTGATTATCGCCTTTTGAATAAAATCACGGTCAAATTTAAGTATCCTTTGCCATTGTTAACTGATTTGTTTGCTCGCATTAGGGGGTCTAGTTGGTTCACCAAGATAGATCTTCGTGGTACGTATAACCTTGTGCGTATAAAACAGGGTGATGAATGGAAAACTGCATTTAATACGCCTGAAGGCCATTTTGAGTACTTGGTGATGCCTTTTGGACTTTCTAATGCTCCTTCAATCTTTCAGTCCTTTATGCATGATATCTTCCGTGAATATCTGGATAAGTTTATGATTGTGTATCTGGATGATATTCTGGTTTTTTCGGATGATTGGGAGTCTCATGTTAAGCAGGTCAGGATGGTCTTTCAGGTCCTACGTGACAATGCTTTATTTGTGAAGGGCTCAAAATGTCTTTTTGGAGTCCAGAAGATTTCTTTTTTGGGTTTCATTTTTTCTCCTTCTACTATTGAGATGGACCCAGTCAAGGTTCAGGCTATTCATGACTGGACGCAGCCTACATCTGTTAAGAGTCTTCAGAAGTTCTTGGGTTTTGCTAATTTTTACCGTCGCTTCATAGCTAATTTTTCTGGCGTTGTTAAGCCTTTGACGGATTTGACCAAGAAGGGTTCTGATGTGACTAATTGGTCTTCTGCGGCTGTGGAGGCCTTTTGGGAGCTGAAGCGTGGGTTTTCTTCGGCTCCGGTCTTATGTCAGCCAGATGTCTCACTTCCCTTCCAGGTGGAGGTTGATGCTTCCGAGATTGGAGCGGGGGCTGTTTTGTCGCAGAGAAGCCCCGATGGCTCTGTGATGAAGCCATGTGCTTTCTTTTCAAGAAAGTTTTCGCCTGCCGAGCAGAATTATGATGTCGGTAATCGGGAGCTGTTGGCTATGAAGTGGGCATTTGAGGAGTGGCGACATTGGCTCGAGGGAGCTAAACATCGTGTGGTGGTCTTGACTGACAACAAGAATTTGATTTATCTCGAGTCGGCCAAGCGGCTGAATCCCAGACAGGCTCGTTGGTCTTGTTTTTCTCTCGTTTTGATTTCATGGTCTCGTACCTGCCGGGTTCGAAGAATGTGAAAGCTGATGCTCTTTCTAGGAGTTTTGTGCCTGACTCTCCTGGAGATTCAGAGCCGGCTGGTATCCTTAGAGAAGGGGTGATTTTGTCTGCCCTCTCCCCAGATTTGCGACGTGTGCTGCAAGAGTTTCAGGCGGATAGACCTGACCGCTGTCCACCGGAGAGACTGTTTGTCCCGGATAGATGGACCAACAGAGTCATCTCCGAGGTTCATTCTTCGGTGTTGGCGGGCCATCCTGGAATATTTGGTACCAGAGACTTGGTGGCCAGGTCTTTTTGGTGGCCTTCCTTGTCGCGGGATGTGCGTTCCTTTGTGCAGTCTTGTGGAATTTGTGCTCGGGCGAAGCCTTGCTGTTCTCGTGCCAGTGGTTTACTGTTACCTTTGCCTGTCCCGAAGAGGCCTTGGACGCACATTTCCATGGATTTTATTTCAGATCTCCCTGTCTCTCAGAGAATGTCTGTCATCTGGGTGGTGTGTGATCGTTTTTCTAAGATGGTCCATTTGGTGCCCTTGCCTAAGTTGCCTTCCTCCTCCGAGTTGGTTCCACTGTTTTTTCAAAATGTGGTTAGTTTGCACGGGATTCCTGAGAACATTGTTTCTGACAGAGGATCCCAGTTTGTGTCTAGATTTTGGCGTACCTTTTGTGCTAAGTTGGGCATTGAATTGTCTTTTTCGTCGGCCTTCCATCCTCAGACGAATGGCCAAACCGAGCGAACTAATCAGACCTTTGAGACTTATTTAAGATGTTTTGTTTCTGCTGACCAGGACGACTGGGTTACTTTTTTACCGTTGGCCGAGTTTGCCCTTAATAATCGGGCTAGTATGTGGTACCTGTGGTTCCTCCGGTTGAGCCTCCTGCCCCGGTGCTGGTTGAGGGAGAATTGGAATACGTGGTGGAGAAGATCTTGGATTCTCGTGTTTCTAGACGGAGGCTCCAGTATTTGGTCAAGTGGAAGGGCTATGGTCAGGAGGATAATTCTTGGGTTGTCGCCTCTGATGTTCATGCGGCCGATTTGGTTCGTGCCTTCCATGTGGCTCATCCTGATCGCCCTGGGGGTTTTCATGAGGGTTCGGTGACCCCTCCTTAAGGGGGGGGTACTGTTGTGAACTCTGTTTTCGGGCTCCCTCTTGTGGTCACTGGTGGTATGGTGTGCCTTTTGCTTTGGGCTCCCCCTGGTGGCCTTGTTTGTTATCCTGCTGGTCTCTGGCTATCAGCTGGTTCGTTATCCTCTGGGAGTTTCCTATATAGCTCTGTTTTACTTTCACTTGTTGCCGGCTGTCGATGTAATCAGTGCTACTCAGATTCCTTCTGACTACCTTGCTCCCAGTCCATCCAGGATAAGCTAAGTTTTGTTTGCTCATTTTTAGATCAGCAGTGTTTATCATGTTTTCTGTTCCAGCTTGCTAAAATGTAATTCCCTTGCTTGCTGGTTGCTCTAGTGGGCTGAGTTTCTCCCCACACACCATTAGTTGGTGTGTGGGTTCTTGAAATCTCAGGATGGATATTTTGTAAGGGTTTTTTATTGATCGCATAGACCCCTGCTCTATTTTCTGCTTTCTAGTACTAGTGGGCCTCTTTTGCTGAATCTGATTTCATCCCTATGTATGTGCCTTCTTCTTACTTCACCGTTAATATTTGTTGGGGGCTTCTATATCTTTGGGGATTATTTCTCTGGAGGCAAGCGAGGTCTTTCTTTCTCTTTAGGGGTAGCTAGTTCCTCAGGCTGGCTCGAGACGTCTAAGAATTTTTTAGGCACGTTCACCGGCTACCTCTAGCTGTTTTGGATAGGTTCAGATTTGCGATCAGTCCAGTTACCATCTCCCTAGAGCTCGTCCTTAGTTTAATCACTTGCTGATCTATTTGTGATCCTCCGCCACTTGGGATCATAACACTCTACTAGGTATTTAGGTGTGCAGGATCCATTAGTCCTTGCCAGTTGTCCATTGTTCTTGGAGGGATTGCATCTCTGTCTGGCTCCTCATGCCCTGCTGTCAATTCAGCTAAGATAAGTGTCTGTTTTTTTGTCTCTGCAGCACACATGCAGTGTGCTTTACTATTTTTTACTGATATTACTGTAAAAAATTTCAGTCATGCTGGATTCTCTGGAGATGCAGATATACATTCTATGTCTTTAGTTAGATGTAGAATATTTGTATTATCTGCTGTGGATATTTTTAGGGTTTTAATACTGACCGCTTAGAATTCTGTCCTATACTTTTCTATTTAGCAAGAAGTGCCTCTTTTGCTAAATCCTGTTTTCTGCCTGCGTGTGTCTTTCCTCTTATACTCACAGTCAATATTTGTGGGGGGCTGCCTATCCTTTGGGGTTCTGCTCTGAGGCAAGATAGAATTCCCATTTCCATCTATAGGGGTATTTAGTCCTCCGGCTGTGTCGAGGTGTCTAGGACGTGTTAGGTACACCCCACGGCTACTTCTAGTTGCGGTGTCAGTTTAGGGTTTGCGGTCAGTACAGGTACCACCTACTCCAGAGAACGTCTCATGCGGCTCCAAGGTCACCGGATCATAACAGTACAACTGGCCAACAATGAGTTAAATGCATCTCTGAAGAAGGGAAGAAAGGTGTTGAGCCATTTTTTTTTTCTGTAGTCTGTTTTGTCTTTCCTTCCCTCTTTTCCTCTGGGTGACTGAGGAGTCTGGTGCTAGCATGGATGTTCAGGGATTGGCTTCTCGTGTAGACCAGCTTGCTGCTAGGGTGCAGGGTATTTCTGATTATATTGTTCAGACTCCGGTTTTAGAGCCTAGGATTCCTACTCCTGATTTGTTTTTTGGGGACAGGTCCAAATTTTTGAGTTTTGAAAACAACTGTAAACTGTTTTTTTGCTCTGAAACCTCGTTCCTCTGGTGATTCCATTCAACAGGTTAAAATTGTCATCTCCCTGCTGCGTGGCGATCCTCAGGATTGGGCATTTTCCCTGGAATCTGGGAATCCGGCCTTGCTTAATGTAGACACCTTATTTCAGGCTCTAGGATTATTATATGATGAACCAAATTCTGTGGATCAAGTGGAGAAGACCTTGTTGGCCCTGTCTCAGGGTCAAGAAGCGGCAGAATTGTATTGTCAGAAATTTAGAAAATGGTCTGTGCTGACTAAATGGAATGAGGATGCTTTGGCGGCAATTTTCAGAAAGGGTCTTTCTGAATCTGTTAAAAATGTTATGGTGGGGTTTCCCACGCCTGTTGGTCTGTGTGATTCTATGTCTCTGACCATTCAGATTGATCGGCGCTTGCGGGAGCGCAGAACTGTGCGCGCTGTGGCGTTGTCCTCAGAGCAGATGCCTGAGCCTATGCAGTGTGATAGGATTCTGTCTAGAATGGAACAACAAGGATTCAGACGTCAGAATAGGTTGTGTTTTTATTGTGGCGATGCTTCTCATGTCATTTCAGTCTGCCCTAAGCGAACAAAGAGAATCGCTAGTTCAGTTACCATCAGTACTGTACAACCTAAATTTCTGTTATCTGTGACCATGATCTGCTTATTGTCGTCATTCTCTGTCATGGCGTTTGTGGATTCAGGCGCCGCTTTGAACTTAATGGACTTTGAATTTGCCAGGCGTTGTGGTTTCCCTTGCAGTCTTTGCAGAACCCTATTCCTTTAAGGGGCATTGATGCTACACCTTTGGCTAAAATTAAACCCCAGTTTTGGACACAGGTGACCATGTGTATGGCGCCAGCCCATCAGGAAGATTGTCGTTTTCTGGTGTTGCATAATTTGCATGATGCTATTGTGCTGGGTTTTCCATGGTTGCAGGTACATAATCCGGTGTTGGATTGGAAGTCTATGTCTGTGACTAGTTGGGGTTGTCAGGGGGTTCATAATGACGTTCCTTTGATGTCAATCTCCTCTTCCCCCTCTTCTGAAATTCCAGAGTTTTTGTCTGATTTTCAGGATGTATTCGATGAGCCCAAGTCCAGTTCCCTTCCACCGCATAGGGACTGTGATTGTGCTATTGACTTGATTCCAGGCTGTAAGTTTCCTAAGGGCCGACTTTTCAACCTGTCTGTGCCTGAACATACCGCCATGCGGAGTTATGTTAAGGAGTCTTTTGAGAAAGGGCATATTCGGCCATCTTCTTCACCGTTGGGAGCGGGATTTTTTTTTGTTGCTAAGAAGGATGGCTCCTTGAGACCCTGTATTGATTATCGCCTCTTGAATAAGATCACAGTCAAGTTTCAATACCCTTTGCCTTTGCTTTCCGATTTGTTTGCTAGGATTAAGGGGGCTAGTTGGTTTACTAAGATTGACCTTCGGGGGGCATATAATCTTGTTCGTATTAAGCAGGGTGATGAATGGAAAACTGCGTTTAATACGCCCGAAGGCCATTTTGAATACCTTGTGATGCCATTCGGGCTCTCTAATGCTCCATCTGTTTTTCAGTCCTTCATGCATGATATCTTCCGGAATTATCTTGATAAATTCATGATTGTATATTTGGATGACATTTTAATTTTTTCCGATGATTGGGAGTCTCATGTGAAACAGGTCAGGATGGTATTTCAGATCCTTCGTGATAATGCTTTGTTTGTGAAGGGGTCTAAGTGTCTCTTTGGAGTGCAGAAGGTTTCTTTTTTGGGCTTCATTTTTTCTCCCTCATCTATAGAGATGGATCCGGTTATGGTTCAGGCCATTCATGATTGGATTCAGCCCACATCCGTGAAGAGCCTTCAGAAATTTTTGGGCTTTGCTAATTTTTATCGCCGTTTTATTGCTAACTTCTCCAGTGTGGTTAAACCCCTGACCGATTTGACGAAGTGGAAAGTTGCAGTGTCAGTTTAGGGTTTGCGGTCAGTACAGGTACCACCTACTCCAGAGACCGTCTCATGTGGCTCCAAGGTCACCGGATCATAACACTAGCCTCCCTGGTTGTAATCGGCCATTTTGAGGAGTCTGCACATGGTGGGGCACATGAGACTGAGAGAAAATGCCATTATGTCTGTGTAAATGCCTGTGCTCCTTGACAATATTGCTAGGCCCCTCACAATTACTTATGCAATAGCAGTTCCTTGCAATATGTGAGTTGCCCAGCCAGGGCAGTGGGGTACTCGGTACCAGGTCCAGTCTGCAGGGGGAATGTCACGGTGGCTGCGACCCGGTCCGTGGCCCTGGGGCTCAACATTAAAAGGCAACGAACGATCTTTAAAGGGGAAACTGTTCAAAGTCTGTCGTGACGCCACCTGTGGTGTTTGGTCAGTAGTGGGACCGACGCTGCATTCCCTGGGGGGATGTTGTGGCAGCACGGGTGTTACACTTTCCACAGGTGAAGCGTGGTCCCCAGGGGTCCTATGGTGTGTGGCCAAGATGATGGCATGTGCCAATGAATAAATGGAGGAGACAAGTTGTAAGTCTTTACCTGGTTTATTGCAGATGGTAGGCCACAGTCCAGAGCACCGGCAACAGGTGCATTAGGAGTCCAGGCAATCCTGAGACAAGTGGAATCCCATTGACCGGTCAGGTTGGGGGCCTTCCACTCTGCACTTGTTGTGTCTGAGGTCCCTGCTGCCACTAAGTGCTCGAAACAAGGTCCTAGTTGTTTCCCCTGTCTTGGGACAGGTACCTGTATGGTAGGCAGCTACCCCCTACTGGGGGTCTCCACACGGTGACTCCAGGCTCCAGGGTTCTGCTGTACCACAGGCGTGAATGGGCAATATCCATGTAATCCTATGCTCTCCGGTTCTGCTCTGTGTCTTAGAATTTCCACATAAGTCTCAGGTTCCCGGTACCCGGTTACTGCGCACTGACTCCTTGGAGGCCCACTCATAGCCTCCTTGAGTCCTGTATCTCCTCACTGCTCCCTTCTTGTCTGTCCTAGCTCACAGACTCTCTGTACAGACTGAACTGCACTCACTGGTCTCCTGGGACCAACTGTCTAGCTCCTCCTCCAAACCAGGATCTTGGATTTGGAAGGTGTTGTGTGTGTGATAACCTGCCAAAGGGCACATGTCTCCAGGCATAGCACTACCCTCCCCGAGAGGAAGGCAGCACTACTGTGGTACCCGAACTCCTGGGGTGCCACATATGTCCAAAGTGACCACATATATAACATTTCGCAGAGTGATATTTCCTCTCTCTCCTTGTACCAGACCATTTGCAGTACCTGGCAATATGGGCGGAGCCAGCACAGGCATAACATCTAACACATGCCATGCCTGATTAAGGGGCCCTGATAGAACATACTTCCTTTTGTCTGGAACTTTTAAACTCTTCCATTACTAAGGATGCACTTTTAACAATGTTACGTTTGCATTTTCTTTGTAATTTACACAGCAAATACCTGTCGTTACATTTCTTTATTGGATCAAAATTTGATAAAATATTTGATCCCTCACCTGTTCCATGACTCCACCCTTTTTGCCCTGCATAGGGCACAATTGGTTGGGGATCTGACCTTGTTTTCAGAGACAAAGAGAAGGCCGGCACCACATTTGAAAAATCATTGATGATATTTTTCAGACTAGTAATCATTTGGGAACTAGTATCCTGCTCCACCCTGAACTGGTTGACAATAGCATCAATAGCTGCTGCCGTTTCCTTCACAGCTTTGGTCTCAACCCCAGACTGAGTCAGCTGTGCTTCCATATCAACACAACGATTTTTCATTTGCAGTAGCTGTGATTCAAGGCTAGAAATCAGTTTTTCTCTGTCCACATTATACTGATTCTTCTCTGCCAGTTGTGTCTGTAAGGCACACACTCTCTGCACATTAGTCACACAACACTGGCAGTGGAAATTTGGGGAATCTGCATTACACAGGGATTCCTCATACACACAGATCAGTTTGGCTAACATTTATAGTTGTTTACTTGATTTATTCAAGACCGACCGTCTCTTTATGCACATGCTGTCATGCCCACATGCTTGTTCCAATAGGGAAGACCACAGCAATTCTGCAGATTTGGGTATAGTGGGGGTTACTGGGTGAAATGTACTGTGCTTTGCTAATCTTTTAAGGGTCGATAAGTCCATACTCACTCTTCCTGAAGCCATCTTGGTCGTCTTCCTTGTCCCTTCTCTGCTGCTTGAAAAGGTCATTTTAGCTCTGGAACACCTTTTCCTCACCAGCTGGACTTTTACCTTGAGAATAACTATGACTCTTTGGAAGACTGGACTGGTAAAGATCACCCCAAACTCTCAAAGATTACCAAGCAAAGTAAAAATAAAAAACGTAAAAAAAATCAGAAGCCATTGTAAAAGGACGTGTTCTAGCTCCTGTCTTTGTATGAGCCAGCTGGTGTGGAGAACAGGCATTTGATGTGACTGCTCTTCAAATCATCCGGATCTTCTTGAGACAAATGTGGATTATCTTCTCAACAGACAGGTGAGGAATATGCTGGTTTATTATTTTCTGTCTTTTACAGGTGACATGAGCTTAGGCGTAAAAGTGAGTATAACTGCGCTTTTATTTTTATTTCAAATAAAGGATTTTATTCTTGTTGTGAGCTTTTTTCTAAATTTACTATGGGGTTAGTAATGGGGGTGTCTTATAGATGCCTCTGCATTACTAACCCCTGGGCTTGATGTCAACCCCAACCCCAGTACCCCACTTGCCACCGCTACACGGCAAGTGGGAAGAGCGAGAGGTGGATGTTTTAGTCTGAGAGGGAGCAAATATCCGTGGCCCTTTCCTAGAATATTAACATTAGTCCACAGCTGTCTGTTTAGTTTTTGCTGGTTATTGATTGTGGATTGGAAGGAGTCCACACGTCTTTTTTGGGGGGAGGAGGAGTGGTATTCCCTATTCTTATCCTTTACTGGTTAATAAACAGCTGGAATATTAACATCAGCCCCCAGCTTGCACTCTGATATTTATGAAAATTATGGGGGACCCATAACGCTTTTTTTCAATTTTTTTTTTATTTATTATCAAGAACAGTAAGGTCACCTGAGTTCATAGCAGCTGTTTCTCTCGCTTTGCAAGTGCCAATGCCGGACTGATGAACGCCCGCGTGTCCGGCACTCAGCAGTCTGGAACTGGAGCAACTTTTCAGGTTACCAGAGTTTACAGCGACTGGGTCTCTTGGCAGCTGCGAGGCCTGGAAATCTCGTGGGAAACTTTGAGGAACATTTTAAAGCTACTGAATTTACCAGTTGCTGGAACACCTGGAGGCTGTGAACTAAGGTTACCTTGGGTATGTATTTTACTGTACTTGTTAATAAAAAAAAATGAAAAAAAAATACAGTGTGGGTTCCCCCTTAATTTTCGGAAACAGCTGAGGGAAAGCAAACCGCTGAGGGCTGATGTTAATAATCTGGGAAAGGGGACAATATCCTTAAAAGATTTTCAGGCTATTAAAAATTAGTTCACATCTCTTTGCTTAGCCTTTACTGGCTATTTTATGGGGGAGCACCAGAATAAAAATGACATGGCGCCCCCCTATCAATTTAAACTAGCAAAGGCTAAGGAGACCGCTGTGGACTGAAATTAATAGCTAAGGAAATTGACTCCCCTCCCAGGCTAAGAACATGAGCCCTCAACCACCTCAGACATGGCAAATTAATAAGGTGCACCAAATCTGGAGTTTAGCCTCGCTCTTCCCACTTGCCCTAGTGCATTAACAAGTGGGGTAATAGTATTTGGGCTGATGTCAGCTTTGTATTGGCAGCTGACAACAAGTCCAGTGGTTAGTAGTGGAGATGAGTCTATAAAACACCCCCATTACTAGCCCTATGGTCATATTGTAAATAAAAAAACACCCTGAATAAAGTCTTTTAATTGAAATAAAGAAACTGACCTTTTTTATAATTTAAGATAAAAAAAGCTATACTCACCTTGATACACTGAAGCCCATGTCCCCTGTAAAAGAATTAAAATAATAACCATATTCCTCACTCGTCAGAACATAATCCATTTTTACCTTGCCGAGTTTAGCTCTGCTACATCTAGATGCCAGGCTGAACGCTAGCATGATGCGAGTGTTTAGCCTGCCAGCAGAGACACTGAGCTGCGCTTAATTGTGCAGCATCAGTGTCTCACAATGGAGTGAATAAGGTGAGCTGAGTTTTTAGCTAAAGAATTCTGTTCACCTCACAGACGTCAACACTAGGGCGTGAGAAAGTTTTCACGCTAGCGGTGAGGTCATTGAGGTAAATGGAGTTAATTGACCATGAACTCCACTCACCTTTCTCGCGACACTGTGAGGCACTGATGCTACGCTATGACGTGCAGCTCAGAGCCTCTGCTGGCTGGCAGGCTGAACGCTCGCATCATACCAGCATTCAGCCTGGCATCTAGATGCAGCAGAGCTAGATTCATCAAGGGACAAATTAATTAAGTCATCAGACAGGTGATGAATATGGTTGTTTATTATTTTAATTCTTTTACAAGGAACATGGGAATCCATGGACTAGGCATCAAGACGGGTATAACTGTTTTTTTATTTTAACATTTTTGAAAAAAAGTGTCAGAGTCTTTATTTCAATTAAAGGGCTTTATTATGGCTGTGTCTTCCTCACAATATGAATATGGGCTTATAGACACCCCTACATTACTAACCCCTGGTCTTGATGTCAGTGGCAACAAAACAGCTGACACCAACCCCGCAAATATTACTCCACTTGGCACAGCACAGAAAAAAAAACAAAGTCCTGCACCCAACTGAGGTACTGTTCGCACAGGGGTCACGATGTAATGATGTCATTGTTTCTGCTGTGCCGAGTCACTCAGGTGCACAGGTAGAGAGGTACAGCAGGGGGTTGCAGGCTCCCTTTGGCACCATTCAATTCAACAGTATTCTGCATCCGACATATGCAGATACTTCAAAAATTGCAATGACTGGCGAGGTGTAGTTGTAGCGTATGGTGCCACTTGGCAGTAGGCCCTGCCCCCAGCTCACGGGCCCCATAGCAAAGGATGGTCTACAGTTATGGATGGCACATCCATGCAAAGAAATACTTCAAGCCTAAGGCAACAGATTAATTATTTGCTGTGAGTGCAGGTAACATGACTATTATTCAATATTTTCTCACTAATGCCTGCAGGGCAATATCTCCATGCCAATTTTTTTTTTTATGTACATTTGTATTTTTATGACTGTGGAGAAAAAAGTTAGAAAATCAGTTCTGCTGTCACTGATAGAAGGACTATTGAAATTTAATGACTTTGTACAAACTCACACACTTCCTCAAAACTCATTGGCCCGTCTCCGGCTGTTTAACCCTTTAATGGCATGATCAATACCGATCGCAACATTTAGGAGGTTGGGAGAAGGAGGGAGCTCCCTCTTCCACCTGATCGGCGACCCCGTAACCTCATTGCGAGGGCCCGATCGTTGCCATGGTGACCCAAAGTAGTTATGACAACATCTGGGTCACCAGGCTATGGATAGTGTTAGACCATGCTGACGGCATGGTTTAAGAGGCTTCTGTCAGTGCAGCACTGACAGGTATAAAGCATTGCAATATATGCATTATACCAGTGATCAGAGTGCTAAAAGTTAAAAGTTCCACAGAGTGACTAAGTAAAAAAGAGATATATATCCATAAACAAGTTTTTTTACATGGAAAGTACACGTTTGATATCGCTGCATGCGGAACGACTCGACCTATAAGGGTATGTGCACAAGTTGCGGAATGGTGTGTGGATTTTTCCGCACTGATTTTGGTAAATCCGCAGGAAATCCGCACTGCGGATTTACTGCGGAATTACCTCGGATTTACCGCAGTTTTTCCACGGTTTTTGTGCGGATTCCACCTGCGGTTTTACACCTGCGCATTCCTATTGAGGGGCAGGTGTAAACCGCTGCGGAATCCGCACAAAGAATTGACATGCTGCGGAATAAACAACTCAGCGTTTCCGCGCCTTTTTTTCCGCAGCATGTGCACTGCGGATTTTGTTTTCCATAGGTTTACATGGTACTGTGAACTCATGGAAAACTGATGCGAATCTGCAGCAGCCAGTCCGCTGCGGATCCGCAGCAAAATCCGCAGCGTGTGCACGTGCAGCGCCCCAGAGTCCTGGTCGTTGCAGTAATGTCGCTCTGCCACGAAGGGGAGTGATGTTACGTCTGATGGCACTAAAGGAGTTCACCTGACCAGGTATCGCAGTCACACACTACACTTCACACTCCAACCACCAGGGGGAGCAAAGCGTTCTATGTATTAGGCCACTCCTCACACTCGGGTAAAACTGGGGGTTGGATAGGAAGTTAGGGAGAACGCTACTGGGTGAGACCCAGGAAAGACCTGTCAGGTAGACAGGGAGAGAAGGAGGAACATCTGAGCTGCAGACAGAGGTCCCTGTCAGGGGTGGGATCCTGGCAGAGACTGAGCGAGAGATAGAACGTTACGGAGCTGCGCCTGCACCTCATTGCGGCAGCATCCTAAGAAAGGACAAGAAGCAGAGTATATTGTGGAGAAGTGAGAAACGAGAGCAGAGCACAAGGAGATAATACCAGGTGGAGTCCTGCCCTAAGATCAGCAACATCCTTCTGAGGCGCGTAGCCGGTGGCCGGAACACCGAGGGAGTAATAGGCTCTACGCATTACTTCAAACTACGGCAGGACAGTTAATTCCAAGTTGGCTGTCCAACCTTTAACCTAATGAAGACAACGGAGGCAAATTGTGGGAGAGGGGCGTCTCTATGGTCCCTATAAAATAGCTCCAGGCCTACCCCGTCATACGGGTCGTCCTATCCATATCATCTGGGGGACGTAGAGAGCGAGAATATCAGAAACATACACAACAGTTGTGAGGACTATCCCGTGGTGCTCAGCAGGGAAGTACTACAACACACAGGCGCTAGTAGGAAGTCTACTGATTTCCACCTGCAAAGGGAACTCTGGATGTGCCTTCGGACCGGCCGGATTCAGCCAGCCCCGTTAGCAGTGCTCTGGATTGTGGATGCTGAAGTCTACAGTAAAAGGTAAAGAGACTGCAACCCTGTGTCCTCGTTATTTACTGCGACCTACACCATCATCATCTACCTTACTGGGAAGCCCTGGGGACATACTTCACCTGTGGGAAGGTATACCATCTAGCTGCCATAACATCACCCCAGCGGACCCCTCAGCAGCGTCGGTCATCCTGACCGAATACCACAGGTGGCGTCACGAACACTTGACAAACTATACCTTCAATTGGGCGCCCCTTAGCAGGGCCACGGACCGGGTCGGGCCACCGTGACATCCCCAGAACCGAGACAGAAGGGACCCGGTACCGAGTACCCCACTGCCCTGCACCTGGGGGCGATCCACACATACCCTAAAACTGTCACTAGCTAACACCTTCAGTGAACACTAAGAAAATAAAAGGCAAAACAAAACTATGCTTTTTCATTATACAGCTGAGCAAAAAGTGGAATAAAACACAATCAAAAAGACGAATGTAAATAAAATGGTATCTCTGAAAAAGTCCTCTTGTCAAGCAGAAAACAAGCCACCATACAGCTTCATCAATGGAAAAATAAAAGCCACAGCTCTCAGTATACAGGGATGCAAAAAGAGTTATTTTTTCTATAAAATAGTTGTTATTGTGTAAAAGCACCAAAATAAAAAAAAAATACATAAATGTGGTATTACAAATCTTACTGACCTGAAGAACAAAGCTGTCTTATCAATTTTACCACAGTGGAACAACAACAAAAAAAACACAATTCCTGAATTGCTGTTTTTTGTTCATTCTGCTTCCCAAAAAAAATCAGACTAGAAAGAAATCAAAAACGTTATGTGACCGAAAGCGGTACCAATAAAAAAATTCAACTATTCAATTATAGCTCTCAAATATGGTAATTCCAAAACTTGTTTTTGCAAAAAAAGTTTTTTAGTGTCTGACAGCAGCCAAACATAAAAAAAAATATAAATCTGGAATCGATGTAATTGCACCGACCCGAAGAATAAAGTTGTCTAATCACTTATACCACACGAAGAATGGCATAAAAAATTAGAAACCAATTCTTCACCTGCTGCAATATACTATGTGGCTGCTATATACTATGTGGCTGTGCTATATACTATGTGGCTATGCTATATACTATGTGGCTATGCTATATACTACGTGGTGTGCTATATACTACTTGGCTGTCTGTGTTATTTGCTACATGGCTGTGTTATATACTACGTGGCTGTGCTAAGCGTGACATACATACATACCCGTATTTTTCGGCATATAAGACGCACCGGACCATAAGACGCACCCCAAACTTGGGGTGAAAATTGCAGAAAAAAAGATTTTTTATAAGATGGGGGTCCGTCTTATTGTCCGAATTTACAGTATCTTACCTGTGGGCTGGTGGTGGCAGAGCAGAGTCACAGGAGGCATGGTGTCGGCAGAGGTGGGGTGAGGCGGTACGGCGTGCACCTGAGCAGGGTCCCTTCCTGCTTAGGTGGGCGACGCCACGGCCTGGTGTCCATGGGAGGGTGGCAGCAGTGGTTACCGACAGAGGTGCTGGGATGAGGAGGCACAGTGAGAGGTATGGTGTGAGAGGGGTCCCTTTCCCCGGTGAGGTGATGCAGCAGCCCGGTAATGCAGCAGAGCTGGGTGAATCCTGTTGTTACCGCGGTGGCAGAGGTGTGGAGATGAGGAGGCACAGTGAGCGGGGTCCCTTTCCCCGGTGAGGTGATGCAGCAGCCCGGTAATGCAGCAGAGCCGGGTGAATCCTGTTGTTACCGCGGTGGCAGAGGTGTGGAGATGAGGAGGCGCAGTGAGCGGGGTCCCTTTCCCCGGTGAGGTGATGCAGCAGCCCGGTAATGCAGCAGAGCCGGGTGAATCCTGTTGTTATCGGTGCGCGTGGCCATGTTCCTGAGGCCGCGTGTGCGCAGATGGAGGTCTCTGCTGCCCGGGGCTTCAGGAAAATAGCCGCGATGGGGATCGCGGCGGCCATTTTCCTGAAGCCGAGATGCGAACTCGGCTTCAGGAAAATGGCCGCTGAGATCCCCATCTGCGCACGCGCGGCATCCCGCGGCCATTTTCCTGAAGCCCCGGGCAGCAGAGACCTCCATCTCCATCTCTCTGAGCTGGATTATACCTTCATGATTTACTTGTTCCTGCTACACAGCAGCTTCCGTGCTTGGATACTGGGACCGATAGGTGAGTGAGCTGACTTTTTTTATATTTTTTCTTATTAATGTGGCTAAGCAGTACTGTACAGCCACATATGGGGTATTTTTACCTTCTACCTACCAGCACCATTTCTTTTTCCATAATAGTTCTAGAATTTTCTCTCTTCCATAATTACTTATTATTCTTTTATTCAAATTATCCTCCTCCTCTTACTTATATTGGGAGAGTTTTCATACACAATATCCCTTATACAAAGTGGTGTTTTACATTTTTTTATATCTTTATATATTTGTAACCTTTTCTAGATGAACTTATCATCACCATTGAAAGACTGATTTCAAGAAAACACATCTATTTACAATAGTTGCTCAACTTAGGATATGGTGATTAGTTTGAATACTGAACCATTGATTATATAGTGGTAATAAATATGTGTGTATGTATATATGTAAAAGGTTTTGCTGTTGGCAGGATTTGTCACCTTTTTATTATTTCTATCATTCTGAGACTATGATCAGGCTTCTTATCTTCTCAAATTATTGTATGATTTACAGATATCCTTGATAAAGGTCTCAGGACGAAATGTTGAATTAAATTGTCTGTATTTCCAAATGGTCATGAATAAAGCTTCTGATATTCATTTACTGTCTCATTCTCACCTTCTGTGCTGAAGGTTATCTACAATGTATTTCTACCTACAGCAGAAATGGTGTGACAAATTATGTTGGCATTTTTACCCATCTCCCAGTGTGAAAATGTAAAATCTGGGGCTAAAATTTTTTTTTTGTGGTAAAAATGTAATTATTATTTGTTCCCTGCCCAATGGTATAAAACTCTGTGACACACCCATGGTGTCAATATGATCACTGCACCCTTAGATGAATTCGTTGAGAGGTGTAGTTTGCAAAATGGGGTTGTAAGGAGGTTGCTTTCCCTGCTCCTTGCCTGGAACCACATAGTCAGACAGCTGGGTTGTTGGGGGGAAGACGTTCTGCCCTGGACAGAGGGGACCAGGGGACTGCTGGGAAGAGAGAGGGGAGTGGTCAGAAAAGAGCGGGAGAGCAGAGAGAAGGCAGCGCGCCAAAGAGAGGGCAGGCTGCAGCGCCGTGCTCCCCTAAAAGTAGTGCTCCCCGTGAGGGCACTGAGGCTGAGATACCCACCAGAGTGAAGGCTGGATGTGGGGGTGTAGATTTGGAAGCCTCCTGAATCAGAGACAGTGACTGTGCAGCCCTGGTGACCGCAGTGACAAGCAAAGATCCTTGAGTGTGATAAGTAACTGCCCAGTATGTGTGTGACATCGTAACTACAGAGAGACTGTCAGCCTGGTGCACAGAGGTTCCTGCAGCAGCGACGGGAGACTGTGCTATTTCTTGGTTCCAGTTTCACTTTGAGAAGAACAGGCTGCAAAAGTTTAACCCCGGAGTCTCCAGGAGTCTCCAGTTCTCAGAAGACAGAAAAGAGTTCAGACTCTGCAAGTGCCGCTCGTGACTGTACCCACATTGGAATAAGGACCCTTCAGTCAGGACCTCCCTGGACTGATAAGTTACAAGAACACTCGTTAACCCTTTCGTTTCCGTTTAACTGTTTACTATTGATTTACCTCTATTAACCCCCCTGTTTACTCCCTGCGAGGAGAATCTACTCTTGTTATTAAATTCCCCTCAACAGTTGGTCTGTCTGTTCCGTGGTGACATATGTAACCCTGCACTCTATTACACTTGGCGTAGTCGGCAGGATGTCACACGGTAGCGCGGAAGGGGCAGACTGTTGTGAATCAGACTTTTTTGGCTCCCTCTTGTGGTCACTAGTGATATGACTCTGGGATTGTCTTTCTTCAGTTTTGGCACCCACCTGGGTCGTTAGTCCAGGGGTGTTGCTATATAAACTTCCTGAATTCTCAGTCTGGTGCCTGGCATCGTTGTAATCAGTTCCTTTCTGTTTGCTCCTGTCTGCTGGTCCTGGATCTTGCAAAATTAAGCTAAGTCCTGCTTCTTTGTTTTTTGGTTATTTGCATTGCTCTTATTTTTTTGTCCAGCTTGTACTAAATGTGATTCCTGATTTTGCTGGAAGCTCTAGGGGGCTGGTATTCTCCCCCCGGGCCGTTAGACGGTTCGGGGGTTCTTGAATATCCAGCGTGGGAATTTTGATAGGGTTTTTGCTGACCGTATAAGTAATCTTACTATATTCTGCTATTAGTCAGTGGGCCTCTCTTTGCTAAATATCTAGTTCATTCTTACGTTTGTCTTTTCTCCTTACCTCACCGTTATTATTTGTTGGGGGCTTGTATCCAACTTTTGGGGTCTTTTCTCTGGAGGCAAGAAAGGTCTATCTTTTCCCTTCTAGGGTTAGTTAGTTCTCCGGCTGGCGCGAGACGTCTAGAACCAACGTAGGCACGTTCCCCGGCTGCTGCTATTTGTGGTGCTAGGTTTAGATATACGGTCAGCCCAGTTACCACTGCCCTATGAGCTGGTTTTTTGTGTTTGCAGACTTGGTATTTACTTTTGAGACCCTCTGCCATTGGGGTCATAACAGTATGCCAGGCCGAAGTTGAATGTTTAATGCATTGCAGAAGTGGGATAATAAGAAAGGAAATTCTGAGGTTTTTTTTTTTCCTCTCTTTCTTCCTCCCTTTTACCTCTGAGTGGCTTGAGCTTGCTGCAGACATGAATGTCCAGACCTTGATTACAAGTGTAGATCAGCTTGCTGCTCGTGTGCAGGGCATACAAGATTTTGTTACCAGTAGTCCAATGTCTGAACCTAAAATACCTATTCCTGAACTGTTCACTGGAGACCCATTTAAGTTTAGGAATTTCAGGAATAATTGTAAATTGTTTCTATCTCTGAGACCCCGTTCATCTGGAGACTCAGCTCAGCAAGTTAAAATTGTTATCTCTTTCTTACGGGGCGACCCTCAGGATTGGGCCTTCTCGCTAGCGCCAGGAGATCCGGCATTGGCAAATATTGATGCGTTTTTTCTGGCGCTCGGATTGCTTTACGAGGAACCCAATCTTGAAATTCAGGCAGAAAAAGCCTTGCTGGCTATTTCTCAGGGCCAGGATGAAGCTGAAGTGTATTGCCAAAAATTTCGGAAATGGTCCGTGCTTACTCAGTGGAATGAGTGTGCTCTGGCCGCAAATTTCAGAAATGGCCTTTCTGAAGCCATTAAGAATGTGATGGTGGGTTTCTCCATTCCTACAAGTCTGAATGATTCAATGGCGCTGGCTATTCAAATTGACCGGCGTTTGCGGGAGCGCAAAGCCGCTAATTCTCTGGTGGTGTCTGAACAAACACCTGATTTAATGCAATGTGGTAGAATTCAGACAAGAAATGAACGGAAAAATCATAGACGTCAGAATGGGTTGTGTTTTTACTGTGGTGATTCAACACATGTTATATCAGCATGCTCTAAACGCCCAACAAGGGTTGTTAGTCCTGTCGCCATTGGTAATTTGCAACCTAAATTTATTTTGTCTGTGACTTTAATTTGCTCATTGTCCTCCTACCCTGTTATGGCGTTTGTGGATTCAGGTGCTGCCCTGAGTCTTATGGATCTGTCATTTGCCAAGCGCTGTGGTTTTGTTCTTGAGCCGTTGGTAAATCCTATCCCTCTTAGAGGTATTGATGCTACGCCATTGGCGGAAAATAAACCGCAGTTTTGGACACAGGTAACCATGTGCATGACTCCTGAACATCGGGAGGTGATTCGTTTTCTTGTTCTGCATAAAATGCATGATTTGGTCGTTTTGGGTCTGCCATGGTTACAGACCCATAATCCAGTCTTGGATTGGAAGGCAATGTCTGTGTCAAGTTGGGGCTGTCAGGGAATTCATGGTGATTCCCCACCGGTGTCTATTGCTTCCTCTACTCCTTCGGAAGTTCCTGAGTATTTGTCTGATTATCAGGATGTATTCAGCGAGTCCAGGTCCAGTGCTCTTCCTCCTCATAGGGACTGTGACTGTGCTATAGATTTGATTCCAGGTAGTAAATTTCCTAAGGGAAGATTATTTAATCTGTCTGTACCTGAGCATACCGCAATGCGTTCGTATATCAAGGAATCTCTGGAGAAGGGGCATATCCGTCCATCCTCTTCTTCTCTTGGTGCGGGATTCTTTTTTGTGGCCAAGAAGGACGGATCTTTGAGACCTTGTATTGACTATCGGCTTCTGAATAAAATCACTGTTAAATTTCAGTATCCTTTGCCTCTGTTGTCGGACTTGTTTGCCCGGATTAAAGGTGCCAAGTGGTTCACCAAGATAGATCTTCGTGGTGCGTACAACCTTGTGCGCATTAAGCAAGGAGATGAATGGAAAACTGCATTTAATACGCCCGAAGGTCATTTTGAGTACTTGGTGATGCCTTTTGGGCTCTCTAATGCTCCTTCAGTGTTTCAGTCCTTTATGCATGATATTTTCCGGGAGTATCTGGATAAATTTATGATTGTTTATCTGGATGATATTCTGTTTTTTTCTGATGATTGGGACTCGCATGTAGAGCAGGTCAGGATGGTGTTTCAGGTTTTGCGTGAGAATGCTTTGTTTGTTAAGGGCTCAAAGTGTCTCTTTGGTGTACAGAAGGTTCCCTTTTTGGGTTTTATTTTTTCCCCTTCTGCGGTGGAGATGGACCCAGTCAAGGTCCGAGCTATTCATGATTGGACTCAACCCACGTCAGTTAAGAGTCTTCAGAAGTTCTTGGGTTTTGCTAACTTCTACCGTCGTTTTATCGCTAATTTTTCTAGCGTTGTTAAACCTTTGACGGATATGACCAAGAAAGGTTCTGATGTTGCTAACTGGGCTCCTGCAGCCGTGGATGCTTTCCAGGAGTTGAAGCGCCGGTTTACTTTGGCGCCTGTTTTGTGCCAGCCTGATGTCTCTCTTCCCTTTCAGGTTGAAGTGGATGCTTCTGAGATTGGGGCAGGGGCCGTTTTGTCGCAGAGAGGCCCTGGTTGCTCTGTAATGAGACCATGTGCTTTTTTCTCTAGGAAGTTTTCGCCTGCTGAGCGGAATTATGATGTTGGCAATCGGGAGTTGTTGGCCATGAAGTGGGCATTTGAGGAGTGGCGTCATTGGCTCGAGGGTGCTAAGCATCGTGTGGTGGTCTTGACTGATCACAAAAATCTGATGTATCTCGAGTCTGCTAAACGCCTGAATCCTAGACAGGCCCGTTGGTCATTGTTTTTCTCCCGTTTTGACTTTGTGGTCTCGTATTTACCAGGTTCAAAGAATGTGAAGGCTGATGCTCTTTCAAGGAGCTTTGTGCCGGACTCTCCTGGAGTCGCAGAACCAGTTGGTATTCTTAAAGAGGGAGTTATCTTGTCAGCCATTTCTCCGGATTTGCGACGTGCGTTGCAGAGATTTTAGGCTGGTAGACCTGACTCTTGTCCACCTGACAGACTGTTTGTTCCTGATAAGTGGACCAGCAGAGTCATTTCCGAGGTTCATTCCTCGGTGTTGGCAGGGCATCCGGGAATTTTTGGCACCAGAGATTTGGTGGCTAGGTCCTTTTGGTGGCCTTCCTTGTCGCGGGATGTGCGGTCATTTGTGCAGTCCTGTGGGACTTGTGCTCGAGCTAAGCCTTGCTGTTCTCGTGCCAGCGGGTTGCTCTTGCCCTTGCCTGTCCCGAAGAGGCCTTGGACACACATTTCCATGGATTTCATTTCAGATCTTCCGGTGTCTCAGGGCATGTCTGTCATCTGGGTGGTATGTGATTGCTTTTCCAAGATGGTCCATTTGGTATCTTTGCCTAAGCTGCCTTCCTCTTCCGATCTGGTTCCTTTGTTCTTTCAGAATGTGGTTTGTTTACACGGCATTCCTGAGAATATTGTGTCTGACAGAGGATCCCAGTTTGTTTCCAGGTTCTGGCGATCCTTTTGTGCTAAGATGGGCATTGATTTGTCGTTTTCGTCTGCCTTTCATCCTCAGACTAATGGACAAACGGAGCGAACTAATCAGACTCTGGAGGCTTATTTGAGGTGTTTTGTTTCTGCAGATCAGGATGATTGGGTGACCTTCTTGCCGTTGGCTGAGTTTGCCCTTAATAATCGGGCTAGTTCCGCTACTTTGGTCTCGCCATTTTTTTGCAACTCTGGTTTCCATCCTCGTTTTTCCTCGGGACATGTGGAGCCTTCTGACTGTCCTGGGGTAGATTCTGTGGTGGATAGGTTGCAGCAGATTTGGAATCATGTGGTGGACAACTTAAAGTTGTCACAGGAGAAGGCTCAGCGTTTTGCCAACCGCCGCCGCGGTGTGGGTCTCCGACTTCGTGTTGGGGATTTGGTATGGCTGTCTTCTCGATTTGTTCCTATGAAGGTCTCCTCTCCTAAATTTAAGCCTCGCTTCATCGGTCCTTACAAGATATTGGAAATCCTTAATCCTGTGTCCTTTCGCTTGGATCTTCCGGTGTCGTTTGCCATTCACAACGTGTTCCATAGGTCTTTGTTGCGGCGGTACGTTGTACCTGTGGTTCCTTCTGTTGAGCCTCCTGCTCCGGTGTTGGTTGAGGGCGAGTTGGAGTACGTAGTGGAGAAGATCTTGGATTCTCGTCTCTCCAGGCGGAGGCTTCAGTATCTGGTCAAGTGGAAGGGCTATGGTCAGGAGGATAATTCCTGGGTGGTTGCCTCTTATGTGCATGCGGCCGATTTAGTTCGTGCCTTTCACGCTGCTCATCCTGATCGCCCTGGTGGTCTTGGTGAGGGTTCGGTGACCCCTCCTTAAAGGGGGGGTACTGTTGTGAATTAGACTTTTTTGGCTCCCTCTTGTGGTCACTAGTGATATGACTCTGGGATTGTCTTTCTTCAGTTTTGGCACCCACCTGGGTCGTTAGTCCAGGGGTGTTGCTATATAAACTTCCTGAATTCTCAGTCTGGTGCCTGGCATCGTTGTAATCAGTTCCTTTCTGTTTGCTCCTGTCTGCTGGTCCTGGATCTTGCAAAATTAAGCTAAGTCCTGCTTCTTTGTTTTTTGGTTATTTGCATTGCTCTTATTTTTTTGTCCAGCTTGTACTAAATGTGATTCCTGATTTTGCTGGAAGCTCTAGGGGGCTGGTATTCTCCCCCCGGGCCGTTAGACGGTTCGGGGGTTCTTGAATATCCAGCATGGGAATTTTGATAGGGTTTTTGCTGACCGTATAAGTAATCTTACTATATTCTGCTATTAGTCAGTGGGCCTTTCTTTGCTAAATATCTAGTTCATTCTTACGTTTGTCTTTTCTCCTTACCTCACCGTTATTATTTGTTGGGGGCTTGTATCCAACTTTTGGGGTCTTTTCTCTGGAGGCAAGAAAGGTCTACTTTTCCCTTCTAGGGTTAGTTAGTTCTCCGGCTGGCGCGAGACGTCTAGAACCAACGTAGGCACGTTCCCCGGCTGCTGCTATTTGTGGTGCTAGGTTTAGATATACGGTCAGCCCAGTTACCACTGCCCTATGAGCTGGTTTTTTGTGTTTGCAGACTTGGTATTTACTTTTGAGACCCTCTGCCATTGGGGTCATAACAGCAGACCAAGCAGTTGATGGAGGTCCCAGGTCTAGCATCTCCCTGGGAGCCATGTTAGCTAACCTGCCAAGATTTTCATTGAGTAATGTCATGTTGTGGGGTTGGACGGAGCGCATCCGAGGGATGATGCGGATGCATCCTATGACACCGGCTCTGCAGGCGGAAATAGCTGTGATGGCCCTAGAGGGGGATGCACGGGGCTCTGTTATGCTCAGACCCCCTCAGGCGAGAGATACCCTGGACAAAGTATTACGTATACTTGAGGAGACGCATGGGGACCCCACTGACGTAGGGGAGCTGCGCATGCGACTGTTCCGCCGGGTACAAAGAGAGGGGGAGACCGTGACGCAATATATGAACGCAGTGCAGGAGATTCGTACTGCCATTATACGGAAGGACGGCGTAGGTGTGGGGTCAGTTGACATTGTGCTGCGAGACCAACTGGTGACAGGCTTGCAAGATGTGTTGATGAAACAGGCCCTGCGAGAGCGCATGCTCGTAAAGCTAGATATGACTTTCTTTGAGGTCGGGAGTGAGGCATGCACGCGCGAGCAAGAGCAAGGGGTGGTAGGGCCAGTGGGAAAGGTATGGAGCAGGGAGGTAACAGCCCCTCAATGGGTAGAAGACTTGAAGAAGGAGGTTAAACGAGTCCGTGAGGAGGTGGCTGAATATAAGAAGATCTCTGCTGCAGAGTACAGTGTTGTGGATTCTGTTTGTGGGCTCCCTCTGGTGGTTACTGCTGGTACTGGGTGACTTTGGTGGGTTGCGGCCTTTGGTTTCCACCTGTCCATCAGAGGCTGGGTGGTTCCTATTTTACCTGGCCTTTCTGTCATTCCCTTGCCGGCTATCAATGTATTCAGATGTGCTCTGTTTGGTTCCTGCCTACCTGCTCCCAGATCTTTCAGGATAAGCTAAGTGCTGATTTTCAGTTGTTGGTTTTTTTGTCCAGCTTGCTTATTATGTCTCTATGCTAGCTGGTAGCTCTAGTGGACTGAGGTTCTCCCCATGTGCCATGAGTTGGCACATGGGTTCTTGTAATCTCAGGATGGTTTTTTTGATTAGGGTTTTTTGCTGACCGCTCAGACCCCTTTTGTATCGTTCTGCTTTCTAGTTTACAGCGGGCCTCAATTTGCTGAACCTATATATATCATCTCTATGTGTGTGCCTTCCTCTCATTTCACCGTCAATACTTGTGGGGGGCAACTATACCTTTTGGGGTTCATTCCTCTGGAGGCAAGTGAGGTCTTTATTTTCTCTGCAGTACTAGTTAGCTCTTAGGCTGGTGCGTGGCGTCTAGAACCAACGTAGGCACGCTCCCTGGCTATCTCTAGTTGCGTTTGTCAGGCGTAGGGCAGCGGTCAGCCCAGGTTCCATCACCCTAGAGCTCGTCCGATATTTTGTATTACTTTGCTTGTCCCTTGCTATCCCTAGCCATTGGGATTCATGACAGTATAGCCGGCCCACAAAGTGTTAATTGTTTGGGCTGAAGCAGGAGAAAAAGAAGTGTTTAAGTTTAAGTGTTTTTTTTTTTTTTTTTTCCTTCAGAGTTTTGCTGCCTAGCCCTTAATTGCTGTCTAGCTGCTTCTTACCTCCTCTTAACCCTTGAATGGCTCTGATATTAGCTGTTTAACATGGATGTCCAGAGTTTGGCTTCCAGCCTGAGTAATCTCGCGGCAAAAGTTCAAAACATACAGGATTTTGTTGTTCACACTCCCATGTCTGAACCTAGAATTCCTATTCCAGAGTTCTTTTCTGGAGATAGATCTACCTTCCTGAATTTCAGGAACAATTGTAAATTGTTTCTTTCTTTAAAATCTCGCTCCTCTGGAGACCCTGCTCAACAGGTCAAGATTGTAATATCTTTCCTGCGGGGCGACCCTCAGAATTGGGCATTTGCATTGGCACCAGGGGATCCTGCATTGCTCAATGTGGATGCGTTTTTTCTGGCATTGGGATTGCTCTATGAGGAACCCAACCTGGAGATTCAGGCTGAAAAGGCTTTATTAGCCCTCTCTCAGGGGCATGATGAAGCGGAAATATATTGTCAAAAATTTCGGAAATGGTCGGTGCTTACTCAGTGGAATGAGTGCGCCCTGGCTGCAAACTTCAGAAATGGTCTTTCCGAGGCCATTAAGGATATTATGGTGGGGTTCCCTACGCCTACAGGTCTGAATGAGTCGATGGCTATGGCCATTCAGATTGATCGGCGTTTACGGGAGCGCAAACCCGTGCACCACTTGGCGGTGTCTTCTGAACAGGCACCTGAGACTATGCAATGTGATAGAATTCAGTCCAAAAGTGAACGGCAAAATTATAGGCGGAAAAATGGATTGTGTTTTTATTGTGGTGATTCAGCTCATGTTATATCAGCATGCTCTAAACGCACAAAAAGGGTTGATAAATCTTTTGCCATTGGTACTCTGCAGCCTAAGTTCATTTTGTCTGTGACTCTGATTTTTTCACTGTCTTCCATTTCCGTCGATGCCTATGTGGATTCAGGCGCTGCCCTGAGTCTTATGGATTGGTCATTTGCTAAACGCTGTGGTTTTAGTCTGGAGCCTCTGGAAGTTCCTATCCCTCTGAAGGGAATTGACTCTACACCATTGGCTATGAATAAGCCGCAGTATTGGACACAAGTGACCATGCGCATGACTCCCGTTCATCAGGAGGTGATTCGCTTCCTTGTACTGTATAATTTACATGATGTACTAGTGCTTGGTCTGCCATGGTTACAAACTCATAATCCTGTCCTGGACTGGAAAACAATGTCTGTGTTAAGCTGGGGATGTCAGGGGGTTCATGATGATGCACCTCCGATTTCAATCGCTTCATCTACTCCTTCTGAGATCCCTGCGTTTTTGTCTGACTATAGGGATGTTTTTGAGGAGCTTAAGCTCAATTCGCTCCCTCCTCATAGAGAGTGTGACTGTGCTATAGAATTGATTCCTGGCAGTAAGTTCCCTAAGGGTCGTTTATTTAATCTGTCACTGCCAGAGCATACTGCTATGCGGAATTATATTAAGGAGTCCTTGGAAAAGGGACATATTCGTCCATCTTCGTCCCCTCTGGGAGCAGGTTTTTTTTTCGTGGCCAAAAAAGATGGTTCCCTGAGGCCTTTTATAGATTATCGCCTTCTGAATAAGATTACAGTCAAATATCAGTATCCACTGCCATTATTGACTGATTTGTTTGCTCGCATTAAGGGGGCTAGGTGGTTCACTAAGATAGATCTTCGCGGTGCGTATAATCTGGTGCGGATAAAACAGGGTGACGAGTGGAAAACCGCATTTAATACGCCTGAGGGCCATTTTGAGTATTTGGTAATGCCTTTTGGACTCTCCAATGCTCCGTCAGTCTTTCAGTCCTTTATGCACAATATTTTCCGTGAATATCTGGATAAGTTTATGATTGTGTATTTGGATGATATTTTGGTGTTTTCTGATGACTGGGAGTCTCATGTTTTACAGGTCAGGAAGGTGTTTCAGGTTCTGCGGGCCAATTCTCTATTTGTGAAGGGCTCAAAGTGTCTCTTCGGAGTCCAGAAGATTTCTTTTTTGGGGTACATTTTTTCTCCTTCTACTATTGAGATGGATCCCGTCAAGGTTCAGGCGATTTGTGACTGGACACAACCTACATCTGTTAAGAGCCTTCAGAAGTTCTTGGGGTTTGCTAATTTTTATCGTCGGTTCATTGCTAATTTTTCCAGTATTGCTAAACCTTTGACTGATTTGACTAAAAAGGGTGCTGATGTTGCTGATTGGTCTCCTGCGGCCGTGGAGGCCTTTCGGGAACTTAAGCGCCGGTTTTCTTCTGCTCCTGTGTTGTGTCAACCAGATGTTTCACTTCCTTTTCAGGTTGAGGTTGATGCTTCCGAGATTGGAGCGGGGGCGGTTTTGTCACAGAGAAGTTCTAATGGCTCGGTGATGAAGCCATGTGCATTCTTCTCTAGAAAATTCTCGCCCTCCGAGCGCAATTATGATGTGGGTAATCGGGAGCTTTTGGCCATGAAGTGGGCATTTGAGGAGTGGCGTCATTGGCTTGAGGGTGCTAAACATCGTGTGGTGGTCTTGACTGATCACAAGAATCTCATTTACCTTGAGTCTGCCAGGCGTTTGAATCCTAGACAGGCTCGTTGGTCGTTGTTTTTTTCTCGTTTCAATTTCATGGTTTCATACCTGCCAGGTTCTAAGAATGTGAAGGCAGATGCTCTTTCCAGGAGTTTTGTGCCTGACTCTCCTGGAGACTCTGGGCCTACTGGTATCCTTAGGGATGGGGTAATATTGTCCGCCGTATCCCCAGACTTGCGACGTGCATTGCAGGAGTTTCAGGTGGATAAACCGGATCGTTGTCCGCCAGAAAGACTGTTTGTTCCGGATGATTGGACCAGTAGAGTCATCTCCGAGGTCCATTCTTCTGTGTTGGCTGGTCATCCTGGAATATTTGGTACTAGAGACTTGGTGGCCAGGTCTTTTTGGTGGCCTTCCTTGTCTAGGGATGTGCGTACCTTTGTGCAGTCTTGTGAAGTGTGTGCTCGAGCTAAGCCTTGCTGTTCTCGGGCCAGTGGGTTGTTGTTATCCTTGCCCATCCCGAAGAGGCCTTGGACGCACATTTCCATGGATTTTATTTCTGATCTCCCGGTTTCACAGAAAATGTCCGTTATCTGGGTTGTGTGTGACCGCTTTTCTAAGATGGTTCATTTGGTGCCCTTGCCTAAGTTGCCTTCCTCCTCTGAGTTGGTCCCTTTATTTTTTCAGAACGTGGTTCGTTTGCATGGGATTCCGGAGAATATCGTTTCTGACAGGGGATCCCAGTTTGTGTCTAGATTTTGGCGGACGTTTTGTGCCAAGATGGGCATTGATTTGTCTTTCTCGTCTGCATTCCATCCTCAGACGAATGGCCAGACGGAGCGAACTAATCAGACCTTGGAAACTTATTTGAGGTGTTTTGTTTCTGCTGATCAAGATGACTGGGTTGCTTTTTTGCCACTGGCCGAATTTGCTCTTAATAATCGGGCTAGTTCTGCCACGTTGGTCTCTCCTTTTTTTTGTAATTCGGGGTTTCATCCTCGTTTTTCCTCTGGTCAGGTGGAGTCTTCGGATTGTCCTGGAGTGGACGTGGTGGTGGACAGGCTACATCAGATTTGGAATCAGGTGGTGGACAATTTGAAGTTATCTCAGGAGAAGACTCAGCAGTTTGCTAATCGCCGTCGCCGCGTGGGTCCCCGACTTCTTGTTGGGGATTTGGTGTGGTTGTCTTCTCGTTTTGTCCCTATGAAGGTCTCTTCTCCTAAGTTCAAGCCTCGGTTCATCGGTCCTTATAGGATCTCGGAGATTCTTAACCCTGTATCTTTTCGTTTGGATCTCCCAGCATCGTTTGCTATTCATAATGTGTTCCATCGGTCGTTGTTGCGGAGGTATGAGGTGCCCGTTGTTCCTTCGGTTGAGCCTCCTGCTCCGGTGCTGGTGGAGGGAGAATTGGAGTATGTTGTTGAGAAGATCTTGGATTCTCGTGTTTCCAGACGCAAACTCCAGTATTTGGTTAAGTGGAAGGGTTATGGTCAGGAGGATAATTCCTGGGTGGTCGCCTCCGATGTTCATGCGACTGATTTGGTCCGCGCCTTCCATAGAGCTCACCCTGATCGCCCTGGGGGTTCTCGTGAGGGTTCGGTGACCCCTCCTCAAGGGGGGGGTACTGTTGTGGATTCTGTTTGTGGGCTCCCTCTGGTGGTTACTGCTGGTACTGGGTGACTTTGGTGGGTTGCGGCCTTTGGTTTCCACCTGTCCATCAGAGGCTGGGTGGTTCCTATTTTACCTGGCCTTTCTGTCATTCCCTTGCCGGCTATCAATGTATTCAGATGTGCTCTGTTTGGTTCCTGCCTACCTGCTCCCAGATCTTTCAGGATAAGCTAAGTGCTGATTTTCAGTTGTTGGTTTTTTTGTCCAGCTTGCTTATTATGTCTCTATGCTAGCTGGTAGCTCTAGTGGACTGAGGTTCTCCCCATGTGCCATGAGTTGGCACATGGGTTCTTGTAATCTCAGGATGGTTTTTTTGATTAGGGTTTTTTGCTGACCGCTCAGACCCCTTTTGTATCGTTCTGCTTTCTAGTTTACAGCGGGCCTCAATTTGCTGAACCTATATATATCATCTCTATGTGTGTGCCTTCCTCTCATTTCACCGTCAATACTTGTGGGGGGCAACTATACCTTTTGGGGTTCATTCCTCTGGAGGCAAGTGAGGTCTTTATTTTCTCTGCAGTACTAGTTAGCTCTTAGGCTGGTGTGTGGCGTCTAGAACCAACGTAGGCACGCTCCCTGGCTATCTCTAGTTGCGTTTGTCAGGCGTAGGGCAGCGGTCAGCCCAGGTTCCATCACCCTAGAGCTCGTCCGATATTTTGTATTACTTTGCTTGTCCCTTGCTATCCCTAGCCATTGGGATTCATGACAGTACAGCCCTCCGGTGCGAGAAAGAGAGACCGCCCCCCAAAGTGAGACTAGTGCCGCTCGGCAAAGAAGACTGCCTAGATGCTACAACTGCAGAGCACCCAGTCACAATGAAGAAGAGGCGATGTGGACCCGAGATTCCCAGCTGAAGATAAGAAGAATCTGGGAGGAGATTGAGAGTCTGGGGAAAGCCCTTACTGCCGTTTTGGGGACCAGCGGCATACCCCGAGGCAACGTGCAGAAGCCACCAGAAAGAGATAGAGGAGAGGTGTGCAGCATGAAGAAGGCTTCGGTGGTGGCCCCAGAGTGTAACTCCATATCCTGGGGTGAAGAGCAGCCGCAGATGAGAGATGTCCCCCGCCGAGGTCGACGATCCAGACTGAAGCGCCCTCCAGACCGTCGCAGACGTGAGTGCTGGTCGTGCAGAAAGGTGGGACACATGTCCAGAAATTGCCCTACCCGAGAAGAGCGGTGGCAGAGATCCGCTCACCCCTCTGAGGGTCCTGCTAACTGGAGGGAACGTCGCCCCTGGAGGGAATGGTACGGCAGAAAGAGAAGAGTTCCACCTAGGACAAGACAGTATCATAATGTCGGACGCCAAGGAGAGGTGGAGAAGGTGTCAAGCATCTCTGGTGAAATGACTGCGCTGTCCCAATGTGTAAAGACGAACCTGGTGGATCTACAGCCTGGGTCTGAAGGTTTTGTTGGTGAGACTCAGTCCGGAGGAAAGAAAGTGACGTTCACTCAAGAAGACCACCGAAGTGCTTTACTACCTTGCCCAGCACGAGTTCCCGAAGAAGGAGAGAAAGTGCCAAGTGTTCCTGCGACACTCGTTTTCAAGGTCCGAGCCAATGAGAAGGAGAAACCACTGATGTCATCCCCTGAGGTGAAGAATGTGCTGGCTGTCAGCTCACCAGTTCCTGATCGGACAGGGGAAATGGAACAGCTGTGTGAGACAGGGCGTGTGGTTGAGAAGCCCTGGGAAGTGATGTCCGCAGAGCCCGGCGCAGATGACAAAGAGTCCGGCCTGCATGGTCTTAATTCATCTGACTCAAGCTTCGACGAGAATGCTCCTGTCAAAGAGAGGGGGAGCTATGGAGAAGAATTACCTGTACTAAGCCCCCAGACTGAGGAACCCGAGCAAGAAGCCCCTACGCAAACACCTGCTACCGGCAAGGCTAAGAAGAAGAAGAAAAAGAAGAAGAGGACAGCAGTTGTTGATGAAGCAGAGAAAGCATATCTCAACCTGACTGATGAACAGCTCCTAAACCATTTAGTTTGGGAGTATGTGCAAGAAGAAAGGCAGAAGGAGATGCAAGGATTGCCAGTATCTGACTCCCCTCAGAAGAACAAAGAGAAGCACGAAGAGACCTCGCCCGTGGAATGGCGAGCTTTAAGAGAGGGGGAATGTAAGGAGGTTGCTTTCCCTGCTCCTTGCCTGGAACCACATAGTCAGACAGCTGGGTTGTTGGGGGGAAGACGTTCTGCCCTGGACAGAGGGGACCAGGGGACTGCTGGGAAGAGAGAGGGGAGTGGTCAGAAAAGAGCGGGAGAGCAGAGAGAAGGCAGCTCGCCAAAGAGAGGGCAGGCTGCAGCGCCGTGCTCCCCTAAAAGTAGTGCTCCCCGTGAGGGCACTGAGGCTGAGATACCCACCAGAGTGAAGGCTGGATGTGGGGGTGTAGATTTGGAAGCCTCCTGAATCAGAGACAGTGACTGTGCAGCCCTGGTGACCGCAGTGACAAGCAAAGATCCTTGAGTGTGATAAGTAACTGCCCAGTGTGTGTGTGACATCGTAACTACAGAGAGACTGTCAGCCTGGTGCACAGAGGCTCCTGCAGCAGCGACGGGAGACTGTGCTATTTCTTGGTTCCAGTTTCACTTTGAGAAGAACAGGCTGCAAAAGTTTAACCCCGGAGTCTCCAGGATTCTCCAGTTCTCAGAAGACAGGAAAGAGTTCAGACTCTGCAAGTGCCGCTCGTGACTGTACCCACATTGGAATAAGGACCCTTCAGTCAGGACCTCCCTGGACTGATAAGTTACAAGAACACTCGTTAACCCTTTCGTTTCCGTTTAACTGTTTACTATTGATTTACCTCTATTAACCCCCCTGTTTACTCCCTGCGAGGAGAATCTACTCCTGTTATTAAATTCCCCTCAACAGTTGATCTGTCTGTTCCGTGGTGACATATGTAACCCTGCACTCTATTACACTGTCACTTATGGGGGTTCTGCTGTTCTGGCAACTCAGGGGCTCTGCCAATGAGTCATGGCACCCACAAACCACAACAGTGAAATCTGCACTATAGTATGGCACCCCTTCCCTTCTGAGCTTTGCATTGTGCCTGTAAAGTAGTTCCCGATTACATGTAGGGTATTGACGTACTCAGGAGAAATTGCACAACAAACTGTGAGGTCCATTTCCTTCTATTAGCGCTTATAAAAATTAAAAATTTTGGAGCCAAAGCAACATTTTAGAGGTAAAAATATAATTATGCACTTTTCATTTCCAAATGGTATAAAACTCTGTGAGGCACATGTGGTTTCAACATGCTCACTGCACCCAGAGATTAATTCATTGGGGAGTGTAATTTGTAAAATGACATGATTTATGAGGAAGTTCTGCTGTTCTGGCACATCAGGGGGTCTGTAGACGTGACATGGCGTCCGCTATCTGTTTCAGACAATTTTGCGCTACATTTGTCTGATTTTCTGCTGCGGATTTGTGTCCAGAAAAGACACTGAAAATTACTCTAAGGGTATGGCTCCACGGTCCGTTTTCCCGGCGGGATCGCCGCAGCGGCGAAGCCGCTTGGCGCTAAGCCCCGCCCCCTTTCTGGGACGCGATGATGCCGGATGTGTACAGTACACATCCGGGATCATCGCACCCCTCGCCATAGGGCACTGTGATATGCCTTGCGGGGACGCTGCGTCCCCGCAAGGTGTACGGACATGCTGCGTTCTGAAAAGACGCGCAGCATGTCCGGAGTCGCAGGGCCGCCGCGTGCGGGTTTCCACGCATAGTGGAGACGGGATTTCATAAAATCCCCTCCACTATGCTGGAACATCTGGACGCTGCTTGTTTGACGCTGCAGCGTCAAACAAGCAGCGTTTACGTACCGTGGAAACATACCCTTAGGCTGCCGTCACACTAGCAGTATTTGGTCAGTATTTTACATCAGTATTTGTAAGCCAAAACCAGGAGTGGAACAAATAGAGGAAAAGTATTATAGAAACATGTAATCACTTCTGCATTTATCACCCACTCCTGGTTTTGGCTTACAAATACTGATGTAAAATACTGACCAAATACTGCTAGTGTGACGGCAGCCTAAGAGAATCATGGCCGAGATATCACTAAATGTCATGCACATGCTGCAGGGAAGATTTCATAACTGCAGCACGTTAATTTATGCTGTCGCAGACATCACCAATGCATTGTAAGTAGTGTTGAGCATTCCGATGCTGCAAGTATCGGGTATCGGCCGATACTTGCTGTATCGGAATTCCGATACCGGGATTCCGATACTCTTGTGGTATCGGGTATCGGGTATCGCAACAACATTAATGTTAAAATGTGTAAAAGAGAGAATTAAAATAAAAAATATCGCTATACTCACCTCTCCGACGCAGCCGGGACTTCAGCGAGGGAACCGGCAGCGTTGTTTGTTTAAAATTCGCGCTATTACTTGGTTACGTGAATTCCCGGCTTGTGATTGGTCAGGTCGGCCATGTTGCCGGGACGCGGACCAATCACAGCAAGCCGTGACGAAATTACGTCACGGCTTGCTGTGATTGGTCCGCGTCCCGGCAATATGGCCGCCCTGACCAATCACAAGCCGTGACGTCACGGGAGGCTGGACACGCGCCCATTTTAAAATGAGCGCGTCCAGCCTCCCGGCTTGTGATTGGTTGACCGCGGCGCAACCAATCACAAGCCGTGACGTCACGGGAGGCTGGACACGCGCCCATTTTAAAATGAGCGCGTCCAGCCTCCCGGCTTGTGATTGGTTGACCGCGGCGCAACCAATCACAAGCCGTGACGTCACGGGAGGCTGGACACGCGCCCATTTTAAAATGAGCGCGTGTCCAGCCTCCCGTGACGTCACGGCTTGTGATTGGTCAGGGCGGCCATATTGCCGGGACGCGGACCAATCACAGCAAGCCGTGACGTAATTTCGTCACGGCTTGCTGTGATTGGTCCGCGTCCCGGCAACATGGCCGACCTGACCAATCACAAGCCGGGAATTCACGTAACCAAGTAATAGCGCGAATTTTAAACAAACAACGCTGCCGGTTCCCTCGCTGAAGTCCCGGCTGCGTCGGAGAGGTGAGGATAGCGATATTTTTTATTTTAATTCTTTCTTTTACACATTTATATGGTTCCCAGGGCCTGAAGGAGAGTTTCCTCTCCTTCAGACCCTGGGAACCATCAGGAATACCGTCCGATACATGAGTCCCATTGACTTGTATTGGTATCGGGTATCGGTATCGGATTGGATCCGATATTTTGCCGGTATCGGCCGATACTTTCCGATACCGATACTTTCAAGTATCGGACGGTATCGCTCAACACTAATTGTAAGATCACGTTTAGTATTTTACCTCAGTATTTTACCTCAGTATTTGTAAGCCAAAACCAGGAGTGGAACAATTAGAGGAAAAGTATAATAGAAACATATGCACCACTTCTGTATTTATCACCCACTCCTGGTTTTGGCTTATAAATAATGAGGTAAAAAAATAAAGAAAAAAGACTCACCTAATACTCAATGTGTGAAGATAACTTAAAGGTTTGCAGCAGAAAGATCCAGTGGGAACTTATCATAGATCACATTCACAAGTCTGAGTTTCACATTAGTGTTATGTCCCTTTTTTCATGGATAGAATACAATCCCATTGTGAATCATATCTATAGAATTATTAAAAAAAAGATTAATTTTAATTTGTGTGGTCCGAATGCCATCTGTTTTTATACAACAAGACTGAATAAAATGTAAATGATCAAATTAATTTCCTGTTTTAAAAATTGCAATGTATCCTTAAAAAAAAATCAGATGCTATAAAAAAGTTCATCCATATGAGATCTGTTTTTGTTTTTAGCACATACATAGACATGACTGGAAGGTGCAAGTAAAAAAAAAACTGTCATCCGATCAGCTCAATTCAATAACATTGGTCCTAATGCGGCCTGTGAGATCTGTTTTTTTTTTTCATGGGCAGCACTCAGACTGAAAATACATTTAGCCCAATAGTGTTGACTGTACAGAAAAATAAGCCATTTCTTACTAATTCTAGACTATCCCTTTAAATGCTGTTGCATTGTACTGTAGATACATGTAGAAGCCTGTAAACAACCCGTTATTATATTGCACTGCATTTCATAAATGAACAGGAGGAAGGTGAATGGTCCTGTCCATTGTATGGATGCTCCAATTATCCTAATCAGTGTTCTACAATAGTCAACTGGGGAGCAGATCAAGGGTCACCATACCTTGATATTTCGAGCACATGCAGGGAGAATTCCTGCCTGCAGAGCATCTGGTGTATAGTTTTGTGAGCCAGCAGACAAGCAAAATGTTTGCCTAATTAGCTATGCCTTAACATACCTGTCTATTAGATGAGAAACCTTCAAATAATCTGCGTAATCCAGAAATTCTTTGCCTTGCTCTACAGTGTCTGTGAGGATCTGCAAAGCAGACTATCCTACAATGTTTAAAATACTTGCAGGCGAGTGAAGAAGGATGTCATCAAACGAGGAAAACCTGTTTGTTCAGTTTCCATAATAGGATGAAGGTTAGGAGAGCTGGTGACCCTCTTGCGGACAATATAATAAAACAATTGGAAAAGTTAATGATGCAAGAAACCAAAGCCTGGTGGGACCAAACTACTCTACAAAACTATGTGGCTAAAGATATGATTCCTAGGGGTCTACGAATTAGAAAGATACCCAGCACCGTATATTCAACACCATTTGTGGAGGAATGGAATCAAATTGTAAGTAACTGTTCACTGAATTTAATGTGTCTTATCATTAACCCCTTTCTGGCATTAGACATATTATTACGTCCTTGTCACCTGGGACTTAATTCCCATGGATGGAATAGTACATCATGCCCTTTAATGCGACACTGCGACTTAAGTTGCGGAGATCGCATTAAATTTCTGATGCCATCTTACCTGTAGGAAGATAGTGTCGGCATCCCAAGCTGTGTCCTCCCCCATCCGGCCTACCGATCGCTGTGATTGGCTGTTCAATTCTGAACAGCCAATCACAGCCTTTCTCATTTTTTCAGCCAATCGGATTGGCTGAAATAGTGAGGTCCCAGGCTAGGATCGAGTACCCATGTAGGCAGTGCTACCGTGCTGTGCCCTGCCGGTACCAGCATGGATCGGTGCCGGTGACCTGCCGGTAACCTGCCTAGGATCGGAGCTGTGAGCTCCGATCCTAAGCCAGTGCCTAGCAACACCGGCATCACCTACACCACCTCTGATTGGTGGGATCAATGTGATCACATCGATCCCACCAATAACAGGTCAGAGCAGCGGTATGACCACTCTGTGACCTGTCTGTCACCTATGTGTGACCTTTTTTTTGGAAAAAATGTGGTCAATTTAAGAAGCGCTATGGCTATAGAGCACACTGCAATAGATTAGTGGTGAACAAACCTTTTATTGAACCACTACGCATTTCGGCAGCTACCTGAGGAAGGTAGCAGTCCTCTGCCGAAACGCGTAGTGGTTCAATAAAAGGTTTGTTCACCACTAATCTATTGCAGTGTGCTCTATAGCCATAGCGCTTCCTAAATTGACCACATTTTTTTCCAAAAAAATATAGAGTTGTGTGATACAAGTTTAATTAGGACTGCATCATCTTTCTTTCTGTGGCATCTATCATTGGTCATTTAGAGATAATGAAATACTGATGTAAGTCATTCATTAGTCATTTGGAGATGATGCAATATTGATGAAGCAATCCATTAGCTGGATGGTTTAAAACTGATGACGCAAGGCTGATGATGTATTCCTTGCCTAGCGCTGTGAGAAATATTGACGCACCCTTGTATCATAAAAACTAGAGCCAATTTAAAAACTTAAGCATCAATTCCATTTTCAGCACCCCAAAATTAGTTAAGTTGAACTGTTTTCATGTCTGAACCAATTTTGCTGTTGACTAGTGTTATCAGAGATTGTGCCTGCCGGTTTCCATTTTTTTTCCACCTCCCCTTGCGCCACCTGACTGTTGTGAACTCTGTTTTCGGGCTCCCTCTTGTGGTCACTGGTGGTATTGTGTGACTTTTGCTTTGGGCTCCCCCTGGTGGCTTTGTTTGTTATCCTGCTGGTCTCTGGCTATCAGCTGGTTCGTTATCCTCTGGGAGGTTCCTATATAGCTCTGTTTTACTTCCACTTGTGGCCGGCTGTCGATGTAATCAGTGCTACTCAGATTACTTCTGACTACCTTGCTCCCAGTCCATCCAGGATAAGCTAACTTTTGTTTGCTCATTTTTTGATCAGCAGTGTTTATCATGTTTTCTGTTCCAGCTTGCTAAAATGTAATTCACTTGCTTGCTGGTTGCTCTAGTGGGCTGAGTTTCTCCCCACACACCGTTAGTTGGTGTGTGGGTTCTTGAAATCTCAGGATGGATATTTTGTAAGGGTTTTTTATTGATCGCATAGACCCCTGCTCTATTTTCTGCTTTCTAGTACTAGTGGGCCTCTTTTGCTGAATCTGATTTCATCCCTATGTATGTGCCTTCTTCTTACTTCACCGTTAATATTTGTTGGGGGCTTCTATATCTTTGGGGATTTTTTCTCTGGAGGCAAGCGAGGTCTTTCTTTCTCTTTAGGGGTAGCTAGTTCCTCAGGCTGGCTCGAGACGTCTAAGAATTTTTTAGGCACGTTCACCGGCTACCTCTAGTTGTTTTGGATAGGTTCAGATTTGCGATCAGTCCAGTTACCATCTCCCTAGAGCTCGTCCTTAGTTTAACCACTTGCTGATCTATTTGTGATCCTCCGCCACTAGGGATCATAACAGTACAGCCGGCCTATAAAGTGTTAATTGCATGGCAGAAGCAGGAGAAAAGAAGCCTTGAGAAATTTTTTTTTTTTTTTTTTTGTTGCCGTGTGTCTAGCTGCTGTGGCTAGCTTTTCTCCTCCTCTTAATCTTGGTGTGGCTCTGAGTTCAGCTGCTGACATGGATGTCCAGAGCTTGGCTTCCAGTCTGGATCATCTTGCTGCTAGGGTTCAAAGTATTCAGGATTTTGTTGTTCACAGTCCTATGTCAGAGCCTAGAATACCTATTCCGGAGTTGTTTTCTGGAGATAGATCTAGGTTCCTGAATTTTAGGAACAATTGTAAGTTGTTTCTTTCTTTGAAACCTCGTTCCTCTGGTGATGCCATTCAGCAAGTTAAGATTATCATTTCCTTTTTGCGTGGTGACCCCCAAGATTGGGCCTTCGCATTGGCGCCAGGGGATCCTGCATTGCTTAGTGTAGATGCATTTTTTCTAGCCCTTGGATTGCTCTATGAGGAACCTAATCTTGAGAACCAGGCTGAAAAAACGTTATTGGCCCTCTCGCAGGGGCAAGATGAAGCAGAGATGTACTGCCAGAAATTTCGGAAATGGTCGGTGCTTACTCAGTGGAATGAGTGTGCCCTGGCTGCAAATTTCAGAGAAGGTCTTTCTGAAGCCATTAAGAATGTCATGGTGGGGTTCCCTACGCCTGCAGGTCTGAATGAGTCAATGACTCTGGCCATTCAGATTGATCGGCGTTTGCGGGAGCGCAAACCTGTGCACCATTTGGCGGTGTCTTCTGAACAGACACCTGAATCTATGCAATGTGACAGAATTCTGACCAGAAGTGAACGGCAAAGTTATAGATGGCAAAATGGGTTGTGCTTTTACTGTGGTGACTCAGCTCATGTTATCTCAGCATGCTCTAAGCGCAAAAAAAAGGTTGATAAATCTGTCACCATTGGTACTTTACAGCCTAAGTTCATTTTGTCTGTTACCCTGATTTGTTCCCTGTCATCTTACCCGGTTAATGCTTTTGTAGATTCAGGTGCCGCCCTGAGTCTGATGGATTGGTCATTTGCCAGGCGCTGTGGTTTTGATTTGGAGCCTTTAAAATTCCCTATTCCACTAAGGGGAATTGATTCTACACCATTGGCTACGAATAGACCTCAGTACTGGATACAAGTGACCATGTGCATGACTCCTGTTCATCGGGAGGTGATTCGCTTTCTTGTACTGCATAATTTGCATGATGTCGTCGTGTTGGGTCTACCATGGTTGCAGACTCATAATCCAGTCCTGGATTGGAAAGCTATGTCGGTGTCAAGTTGGAGTTGTCAGGGAATTCATGGTGACGCTCCTGTGGTGTCAATTGCTTCGTCCACTCCTTCTGAAGTCCCTACGTTTTTGTCAGACTACCAGGATGTATTTGAGGAGCCCAAACTCAATTCTCTACCTCCTCATAGGGACTGTGATTGTGCTATAAATTTGATTCCTGGTAGTAAGTTTCCTAAGGGACGACTTTTCAATTTATCTGTGCCGGAGCATGCTGCCATGCGGAGTTATATAAAGGAGTCTTTAGAGAAGGGACATATTCGCCCGTCCTCATCCCCTCTTGGTGCAGGCTTCTTTTTTGTGGCTAAAAAGGATGGTTCCCTGAGACCCTGTATTGATTATCGCCTTTTGAATAAAATCACGGTCAAATTTCAGTATCCTTTGCCATTGTTAACTGATTTGTTTGCTCGCATTAGGGGGTCTAGTTGGTTCACCAAGATAGATCTTCGTGGTACGTATAACCTTGTGCGTATAAAACAGGGTGATGAATGGAAAACTGCATTTAATACGCCTGAAGGCCATTTTGAGTACTTGGTGATGCCTTTTGGACTTTCTAATGCTCCTTCAATCTTTCAGTCCTTTATGCATGATATCTTCCGTGAATATCTGGATAAGTTTATGATTGTATATCTGGATGATATTCTGGTTTTTTCGGATGATTGGGAGTCTCATGTTAAGCAGGTCAGGATGGTCTTTCAGGTCCTACGTGACAATGCTTTATTTGTGAAGGGCTCAAAATGTCTTTTTGGAGTCCAGAAGATTTATTTTTTGGGTTTCATTTTTTCTCCTTCTACTATTGAGATGGACCCAGTCAAGGTTCAGGCTATTCATGACTGGACGCAGCCTACATCTGTTAAGAGTCTTCAGAAGTTCTTGGGTTTTGCTAATTTTTACCGTCGCTTCATAGCTAATTTTTCTGGCGTTGTTAAGCCTTTGACGGATTTGACCAAGAAGGGTTCTGATGTGACTAATTCGTCTTCTGCGGCTGTGGAGGCCTTTTGGGAGCTGAAGCGTGGGTTTTCTTCGGCTCCGGTCTTATGTCAGCCAGATGTCTCACTTCCCTTCCAGGTGGAGGTTGATGCTTCCGAGATTGGAGCGGGGGCTGTTTTGTCGCAGAGAAGCCCCGATGGCTCTGTGATGAAGCCATGTGCTTTCTTTTCAAGAAAGTTTTCGCCTGCCGAGCAGAATTATGATGTCGGTAATCGGGAGCTGTTGGCTATGAAGTGGGCATTTGAGGAGTGGCGACATTGGCTCGAGGGAGCTAAACATCGTGTGGTGGTCTTGACTGACCACAAGAATTTGATTTATCTCGAGTCGGCCAAGCGGCTGAATCCCAGACAGGCTCGTTGGTCTTGTTTTTCTCTCGTTTTGATTTCATGGTCTCGTACCTGCCGGGTTCGAAGAATGTGAAAGCTGATGCTCTTTCTAGGAGTTTTGTGCCTGACTCTCCTGGAGATTCAGAGCCGGCTGGTATCCTTAGAGAAGGGGTGATTTTGTCTGCCCTCTCCCCAGATTTGCGACGTGTGCTGCAAGAGTTTCAGGCGGATAGATCTGACCGCTGTCCACCGGAGAGACTGTTTGTCCCGGATAGATGGACCAACAGAGTCATCTCCGAGGTTCATTCTTCGGTGTTGGCGGGCCATCCTGGAATATTTGGTACCAGAGACTTGGTGGCCAGGTCTTTTTGGTGGCCTTCCTTGTCGCGGGATGTGCGTTCCTTTGTGCAGTCTTGTGGAATTTGTGCTCGGGCGAAGCCTTGCTGTTCTCGTGCCAGTGGTTTGCTGTTACCTTTGCCTGTCCCGAAGAGGCCTTGGACGCACATTTCCATGGATTTTATTTCAGATCTCCCTGTCTCTCAGAGAATGTCTGTCATCTGGGTGGTGTGTGATCGTTTTTCTAAGATGGTCTATTTGGAGCCCTTGCCTAAGTTGCCTTCCTCCTCCGAGTTGGTTCCACTGTTTTTCCAAAATGTGGTTCGTTTGCACGGGATTCCTGAGAACATTGTTTCTGACAGAGGATCCCAGTTTGTGTCTAGATTTTGGCGGACCTTTTGTGCTAAGTTGGGCATTGAATTGTCTTTTTCGTCGGCCTTCCATCCTCAGACGAATGGCTAAACCGAGCGAACTAATCAGACCTTGGAGACTTATTTAAGATGTTTTGTTTCTGCTGACCAGGACGACTGGGTTACTTTTTTACCGTTGGCCGAGTTTGCCCTTAATAATCGGGCTAGTTCTGCTACTTTGGTTTCTCCTTTTTTTTGTAATTCGGGGTTTCATCCTCGTTTTTCCTCGGGTCAGGTGGAGCCTTCTGACTGTCCTGGAGTGGATGTTGTGGTGGATAGGTTTCATCAGATTTGGAATCATGTGGTGGACAATTTGAAGTTGTCACAAGAGAAGGCTCAGCTCTTTGCCAACCGCCGTCGCTGTGTGGGTCCCCGACTTCGCGTTGGGGACTTGGTGTGGTTGTCTTCTCGCTTCGTTCCTATGAAGGTCTCCTCTCCTAAGTTCAAGCCTTGGTTTATCGGTCCTTATAAGATTCTGGAAGTCCTTGGCCCTGTGTCATTCCGTCTGGACCTCCCGGCATCATTTGCTATTCATAATGTGTTCCATCGCTCGTTGTTGCGGAGGTATGTGGTACCTGTGGTTCCTCCGGTTGAGCCTCCTGCCCCGGTGCTGGTTGAGGGAGAATTGGAATACGTGGTGGAGAAGATCTTGGATTCTCGTGTTTCTAGACGGAGGCTCCAGTATTTGGTCAAGTGGAAGGGCTATGGTCAGGAGGATAATTTTTGGGTTGTCGCCTCTGATGTTCATGCGGCCGATTTGGTTCGTGCCTTCCATGCGGCTCATCCTGATCGCCCTGGGGGTTTTCATGAGGGTTCGGTGACCCCTCCTTAAGGGGGGGGTACTGTTGTGAACTCTGTTTTCGGGCTCCCTCTTGTGGTCACTGGTGGTATTGTGTGACTTTTGCTTTGGGCTCCCCCTGGTGGCTTTGTTTGTTATCCTGCTGGTCTCTGGCTATCAGCTGGTTCGTTATCCTCTGGGAGGTTCCTATATAGCTCTGTTTTACTTCCACTTGTGGCCGGCTGTCGATGTAATTAGTGCTACTCAGATTACTTCTGACTACCTTGCTCCCAGTCCATCCAGGATAAGCTAACTTTTGTTTGCTCATTTTTTGATCAGCAGTGTTTATCATGTTTTCTGTTCCAGCTTGCTAAAATGTAATTCCCTTGCTTGCTGGTTGCTCTAGTGGGCTGAGTTTCTCCCCACACACCGTTAGTTGGTGTGTGGGTTCTTGAAATCTCAGGATGGATATTTTGTAAGGGTTTTTTATTGATCGCATAGACCCCTGCTCTATTTTCTGCTTTCTAGTACTAGTGGGCCTCTTTTGCTGAATCTGATTTCATCCCTATGTATGTGCCTTCTTCTTACTTCACCGTTAATATTTGTTGGGGGCTTCTATATCTTTGGGGATTATTTCTCTGGAGGCAAGCGAGGTCTTTCTTTCTCTTTAGGGGTAGCTAGTTCCTCAGGCTGGCTCGAGACGTCTAAGAATTTTTTAGGCACGTTCACCGGCTACCTCTAGTTGTTTTGGATAGGTTCAGATTTGCGATCAGTCCAGTTACCATTTCCCTAGAGCTCGTCCTTAGTTTAATCACTTGCTGATCTATTTGTGATCCTCCGCCACTAGGGATCATAACACCTGACTATAACCGTAAGTGTTGATCCCTGATCCCTGCCTGATCTCTCTCAATCCATCCCAATCCCCCCTTCCCCTTTTTTTACCCCCTCCACCCCTATTTGCGCCGCATCCGTGCACACATTTAGCAGCCGCCGAGCGTTGATTGGTGACGCAGTTCACCTATCAACACTCGTGCTTGCTTTTTTTTCCCCAGCCCCCTTTGCGCCAACTCTGTATGCACATCCCGCAGCCGCTGCACTTTGATAAGGGACGCAGTTCACTTATCGAAGCTAGTGCTGGCTGTTTTCCATTTTTCTTTTTCACCCCCCCTTGCACCACCCCCGTGCGCATATCCACCAGCCGCCAAATTTTGATAAGTGACGCAGTTCACTTATCAGAGCTAGGGCCTGCTGTTTTAGACTTTTCTTTTCACAGGCATTTTTTTCTACCTATTTGCTTTTTTTCTTTTTTCTTTTTCTTTTCAGATAATAGTTTGCACCAATCACTACCCCCAAACATGCACATACAGTTATAAATAAAGTACACACAAAGCATCATATTCACAAAAAAAAGTCCCCCCCGTCACGTTCGTCCCAACAGCGCTATTCAGTGGAGGAGGCATATGCTTTCCTTGCCTCCCACACTGATAGTGAGGGAGAGGATTCCACATTTCTATACTTTTCGGATTCTTCATCCTCCTCCTCTTCCTCCTCCTCATCTTCCTCCTCAGGTCCTGTGGAACAGCAACGCAGACGACCCAGGAGACAAGATGAGGCAGCGCCCACACCTGAAGATGAACCAGCGCACCCCTCTTCGGACCATGTATGGACCTTGCCCCCAAAAATTATGAGCCACTGATTCCTGATTTTGTGGCAGAATCAGGAATCAAGTTTGACACCACCAGCTCCACAGAACTAGACTTTTTCAAAGTCTTTTTCTCTGAGGATTTTATTAACTTCATGGTGGAGCACACTAATTTATATGCTCAGCAATTTTTGGAACAAAACCCTGCTTCATCATATTCTAACTGGTCTCCTGTAAACGCAGTTGAAATTATGTAGTTTTGGGGCCTGGTCCTTCATATGGGGATCATGAAGAAGCCAGAACTTCGGCAATATTGGAGTGTTGATATTTTATACAACACTCCACTGTTCCGAATGGTCATGGCCTGGAAGCGTTTTGAGGCAATCCACAAATTCCTGCATTATTATTATTTATTTATATTGCACCATTAAATCCATGGTGCTGTACACTAGATAGGGTTACGTTACATCAAAATACAAATATCACTTACAATAAACAAAACTAACAATGACAGACTGGTACTGAGGGGCGAGGACCCTGCCCTTGCGGGCTTACATTCTACAGGATTGTGGGGAAGGAGACAGTAGGTCGGGGTTGCAGTAGCTCCAATGGTGTTGAGGTGGCCGTGTGGTCATTACATCTTGCAAGCTTCTTTGAAGAGATGGGTTTTCGGGTTTCTTTTGAAGGATCCAAATGTGGTGGATAACCGGATGTGTTGCGGCACAGAATTCCAGATGATGGGGGATATTCAGGAGAAGTCTTGGAGGCAATTGGGTGAGGAGCGAATAAGCGTGGAAAAAAGAAGGAGGTCTTGGGAGGACCGGAGATTCCGTGAGGGAAGATATTGAGAGATTATTTCAGGGATATATGGAGGAGAAAGGTAATGGATGGCTTTGCAGGTCAGTGTTAGTAGTTTAAACTGGATACGCTGGGAAATTGGGAGTCAGTGAAGGGATTTGCAAAGAGGGGAAGCAGGAGTGTAGCGAGGAGAGAGAATAATTAGTCAGGCAGCAGAGTTAAGGACGGGCTGGAGGGGTGAGAGAGTGTTAGAAGGTAGGCCACAAAGGAGGATGTTGTAGTAGTTGAGGCGGGAGATGATTAGGGCATGCACAAGCATTTTAGTAGAGTGAGGGTTGAGGAAAGGACGGATTGTGGAAATATTTTTTAGCTGGAGGTGGCGAGAGCTTGGATGTGCTGTTTAAAGGACAGGGCAGAGTCAAGGGTTACTCCGAGGCAGCATAATACTGGAACAGGGGAAAGTGTGAATTCATTTATTGTGATAGACAGATCAGGTAGGAAAGGTGTGCGAGATGGAGGAAAGAAAATTAGTTCAGATTTGTCCACATTGAGTTTGAGGAAGCAAGAGGAGAAGAAGGAGCATATGGCTGATAGACACTCTGGGATTTTGGAGAGCAGAGAGGTGACATCTGGGCCAGAGAAGTAGATCTGAGTGTCATCGGCATACAGATGGTACTGGAAGCCATAGGACTTTATGAGTTGTCCCAGGCCAAGGGTATAGATTGAGAAGAGAAGGGGTCCTAGGACAGAGCCTTGAGGGACACCAACAAAGAGGGGGTGAGATGAAGAGGTAGTATGGGAGTAGGAAATGCTAAATGTGCGGGTTGGTAATGTATGAGGAGAACCAGGATAGGGCGAGGTCTTTGACACCAAAGGAAGAGAGGATCTGTAGTAGGAGGCAGTGGTCAACTGTGTTGAAGGCAGAGGACAGGTCTAGAAGGAGGAGTATAGAGAATTGTCTGTTAGCTTTGGCTGTAAGTAAGTCGCTCGTAAGTTTGGTCAGGGCAGTCTCAGTGGAATGGTGGGGGCGGAAACCAGATTTTAGGTTGTCGAAGACAGAGTTAGATGAAAGGTGAGAGGAAAGTTCAGCGTGGACATGCTGCTCAAGTAGTTTGGAAGCAAATGGGAGCAAAGATATGGGGCGGTAGCTGGACATAGCACTCGTATCAAGAGAAGGCTTTTTGAGGATAGGTGTGATTGTGGCATGTTTGAAAGCAAAGGGTAAGGTACCAGAAGTTAGTGATAGATTGAAGAGATGGGTTAGGGATGGGATAAGTGTAGTGGTGAGGCTAGGGAGTAGGTGGGATGGGATGGGGTCAAGTGCACAAGTGGTGAGGTGTGATTTGGAGAGAAGATAAGCAAGCTGTCCTTTAGTGATTTTGGAGAGGGAAATTATGTGGTTAGTGCATTGGTCTGGCATACAAAGGGGTTGTGGTGGTTGGACAACAAAGACTTGCTTTGTTTGGTCTATCTTATTTTTGAAATGCGTGGCAAAGTCCTCGGCAGAGATTAGTGGAGTTGGAGGGGGCAGTGGTGGGTGGAGGAGGAAGATAAAGGTGTTGAATAACTGTTTGGGGTTATGGGATAGGGAAGATACAAGGGATGTAAAGTAGGCCTGTTTAGCAGAGCTGAGAGCTGATTTGAATGCAAGTGTTGCTTGTTTGAGTGCAGTGAAATCATCTTGCAAGTGCGTTTTCTTTCATCGCCATTCTGCAATTCTGGATACTTACCGAAGCTTTTTAAAGATGTTATTGTGCCAGGGTTGTCTATTGATTTGTCGCACTCTGCTATCCATGACAGGGGCGACCGAGTGGATGGCTGATGCCAGAGTAGCATTGTAGAAACCAGTGACAGTGTCTGTGTCGTGGAGTGAAGCTATGGAGGACAGTGGCTGAATAGAGTCCGAGAGTGTGCGAGGGTCTAGATGTGCAAGGTTTCTGCGGGGGTGCACATGTTGCTGGACATGGGTGACAAGGTGTGGAGGACATTGATGGGAAAGTCAGTAGATGGTGATCAAATAGAAAGAGAGGGGAGGTTCTGAAGTTAGATAGGGAGCAGAAACGGGAGAAGACCAGATCTAATGTGTGTCCGTCTGTGTGGGTGGCTGAGGAGGACCACTGAGTAAGTCCAAAAGATGAAGTGAGGGACAGGAGTTTGGAAGCTGCTGACTGGTGGGTGTCAATAGGGATGTTGAAGTCACCCATCATGATGGCGGAAATGTCAGCAGAGATAAAGTGAAGAAGCCAGGTGGAGAATTGGTCAATAAAGGCAGTGCTCGGGCCCAGAAGTCGGTAGATGACAGCTATTTGGTGGCTGGAGGGAGAGTAGATGCAGACAGAGTGGACTTCCAAAGAGGGGAGGATAAGAGAGGATAGAGGTGGGATTGGGTTAAAGGTACAGTTGGAAGAAAGGAGAAGGTCCACTCCTCCACCATGTCTGTTGTCAGGGCGAGGAGTGTGGGTGAAGTGGAGGCCGCCGTAACATAGCGCAGCAGGGGAGGCTGTGTCAGAGGGTGTCAGCCATGTTTCAGTGAGGCCCAGGAAGGAAAGAATACAAGAGCTAAAGAGGTCGTGAATCATGTGGAGTTTATTGCAGACGGAGCGGGCATTCCAGAGTGATCCAGAGAGAGGGAGCAGGGGTGGTGGGCATCAAGGGCATTATACCGATAATGCACAGTGTCCCCCACGAGATGACCCCAACTTTTCAAAGTTTGGCCGGTCATCAAACACTTCAATAAAAAGTTTGCTGAAGTGTACGTGCCCCAAAGGGACATCTGCATGGATGAGTCCTTGGTTCATTTTAAGGGAAGGCTCGGATTACGTCAGTACCTGCCCAGAAAGAGGGCCAGGTACGGAATCAAACTCTATAAGCTGTGTGAGAGTACCTCAGGGTACACCTACATCTTTAGAGTATATGAAGGAAAGGACACCAGGATTGAACCCCCTGAGTGTCCCCTTGTCCTGGGAGTGAGTGGGAAAATTGTGTGGGATTTGGTGCACCCACTGCTGGATAAAGGTTATCACCTCTACACTGATAACTTTTATTCCAGCATTCCACACTTCAAATCCCTCTCTGTGCGAGGTACCGCAGCTTGCGGTACTGCCCGCAAAAATTAGAGAGGCCTCCCGAAAACGCTACTTGGGCAGATGCTCAGAATGGGTGACAGCAGTGCCCAATGTAGCGACCACCTGCTGGTGGCCAAGTAGAAGGACAAGAGGGATGTCCTTCTCTTGACCACCATACATGGTGATGGCAGCGCCCTCAGCACTGTACGAGGTACCTCTACACAGGTCAGCAAACTGAACTGTGTACTTGGGTACAACAAAAACATGGGAGGCGTTGATCTCTCCGATCAACTCCTCCAACCGTACAGTACTTTGAGAAAGGCCAGGGCGTGGTACAAAATGCTGGCCGTGCACATCATACAAAATGGCAATGCTCAACGCTTTCCTGCTGTCACGATGTGAATGCCACACCGATACATCGTACCTTTGGTTCCAGGAGGTAGTGGTTAAAGCCCTGATATTTGGCATTCAGGAGGGAGTGGGCCCCAGTACTTCCGGAACTGAAGGTGCTCATATCGTACCAGGTCAGCATTTCCCGGGGGAGGTCACGCAAACTGGGAAAAGAGGTAAGTCGCAAAAAAGGTGCAGAGTGTGTTACAAAAGGGGAATATGCAAGGAAACCGTAGGTTTCCTCCCGGGGCTATTGTGAGATCCATGGAGTATGCACTTTTTTAAAAAATTTCTATTAAAATTTGTATTTTATTCGTATGAAGCTGAAACATTTGCTTTTTTCCTATGGATTCATTACCCTTCAAGATGGAGTTCTGTGCTTCTGAGAACCGGTGAGCTGGCTTTTTTTCTTTTCTTTTGAATACGCAAGGACACCATTTATCAATGCGACACCTGCCCAAAAAAACCTGGCCTGTGTATGAAGGATTGCTTCAAATTGTACCACACCTCCATGCACTACTAATTTACTTTACAGGAAACAGATTAGTTCCACAAAGGGGGCACATCTAGATAAATTCCTTGGAGGTCTAGTTTCCAAAATGATGTCACTTGTGGGTTTTTTTTTTACTGCTTAGGCACATCAGGGGCTCTGCAAATGAAACATGACGCCTCAGACCATTCCATCAAAGTCTGCATTCCAAAACATCACAACTTCCCTTCCGAGTCCCGATGTGTGCCCAAACAGTATTTTTTCTCCCATATGGGGTACTAGCGTTCTCAGGACAAATTGGACAACAACTTTTGGGTTCCAATTTCTCCTGTTACCCTTGGGAAAATTAAAAATTGGGGACTAAAAGGTCATTTTTGTGGGAAAAAATAGGATTTTTATATTTTCATGCCCGGGCATTATAAACTTTACTGAAACCCTTGGGGGCTCAAAGTTCTCACCACACATCTAAATAAGTTCCTTAGGGGGTCTATTTTCCAAAATGGGGTCATATTTTCTACTGTTTAGACACATTAGGGGCTCTGCAAACGGAACATGACTTTCACAGACCATTCCATCAAAGTCTGCATTCCAAAACATCACGACTTCCCTTCTGAGCCCTGACGTGTGCCCAAACAGTAGTTTTCTCCCACATATGGGGTACCAGCATACTCAGGACAAATTGGACAACAACTATTGGGGTTCAATTTCTCTTGTTACCCTTGGGAAAATAAAAAATTGGGGACTAAACGATCATGTTTGTGGAAAAAATATTATTTTTTATTTTCACACACGGGCGTTATAAACTTCTGTAAAGCACTTGAGGGTTCAAAGTGCTCACCACACATCTAGATAAGTTCCTTAGGGTGTCTAGTTTCCAAAATGAGGTCACTTATGGGGGGTTTCCACTGTTTAGGCACATCAGGGGCTCGCCAAATGCGACATGGCGTCCAATCTCAATTCCAGCCAATTCTAGTTTGAAAACGTTAAACAGCGCTCCTTCCCTTCTGAGCCCTGCCGTGCACCCAAACAGTGGTTCCCCCCCCCATATGGGGTATCAGCGTATGCAGGAGAAATTGGACAACAACATTTGGGGTCCAATTTTCTCCTTTTACCCTTAGTAAAATAAAAAAATTGTTGCTGAAAGATCATTTTTGTGACTAAAAAGTTAAATGTTCATTTTTAACTTCCACGATGCTTTTGCTCCTGTGAAACACATGAAGGTTTAATAAACTTCTTGAATGTGGTTTTGATCAGCTTGAGGGGGTGCAGTTTTTAGAATGGTGTCACTTTAAGGTATTTTCTGCCATATAGACCCCTCAAAGTGACTTCAAATGTGAGGTGGTCCCTAAAAAAAATGGTTTTGTAAATTTTGTTGTAAAAATGAGAAATTGCTAGTCAACTTTTAACCCTTATAACTTCCTAACGAAAAAATATTTTGGTTCCAAAATTGTGCTGTTGTAAAGGAGACATGTGGAAAATGTTTTTTATTAACTATTTTCTGTGACATATTTCTCTGTTTTAAGGGCATAAAAATTAAAAGTTTGAAAATTGTTAAATTTTCCAAAGTTATATTGAAGAACTTTTACCACTAACGTGAAGTACAATATGTTCTGAGAAAATAGTCTCAGAATCGCCAAGATCCGTTGAAGCGTTCCAGAGTTATAACCTCATAAAGGGACAGTGGTCAAAATTGTTAAAATTGGCCAACGTGCAAACCACCCTCGGGGTAAAGGGGTTAAATATGAAGAATCAAAATTAACAGGCGTACAGAAAGTAATTGTTAAGTACTAAACTACTACTAGAAAAATGTAAAGTCATGACAAATTTTGATGAACTCATGAAAAAAATTAATGACAACACATCATCATTAGAAAATGACATTATGAGCCAAAAAAAATGCAAATTCATGCGAGACTCAAATGATTATTCAACAAAAAAAAAGTATATCTTAAAAAATTGCGGACTTACATTATCTTGGCCGCATGAAGAGACCCATATAAATGTATTAAAATTCAATTCTTTATTTAACACCAAAGATTAAAAAAAACATTTTTTATATACAAGAGCTAGTGTTGAGCGATACCGTCCGATACTTGAAAGTATCGGTATCGGAAAGTATCGGCCGATACCGGCAAAATATCGGATCCAATCCGATACCGATACCCGATACCAATACAAGTCAATGGGACTCATGTATCGGACGGTATTCCTGATGGTTCCCAGGGTCTGAAGGAGAGGAAACTCTCCTTCAGGCCCTGGGAACCATATAAATGTGTAAAAGAAAGAATTAAAATAAAAAATATCGCTATCCTCACCTCTCCGACGCAGCCGGGACTTCAGCGAGGGAACCGGCAGCGTTGTTTGTTTAAAATTCGCGCTATTACTTGGTTACGTGAATTCCCGGCTTGTGATTGGTCAGGTCGGCCATGTTGCCGGGACGCGGACCAATCACAGCAAGCCGTGACGAAATTACGTCACGGCTTGCTGTGATTGGTCCGCGTCCCGGCAATATGGCCGCCCTGACCAATCACAAGCCGTGACGTCACGGGAGGCTGGACACGCGCTCATTTTAAAATGGGCGCGTGTCCAGCCTCCCGTGACGTCACGGCTTGTGATTGGTTGCGCCGCGGTCAACCAATCACAAGCCGGGAGGCTGGACGCGCTCATTTTAAAATGGGCGCGTGTCCAGCCTCCCGTGACGTCACGGCTTGTGATTGGTTGCGCCGCGGTCAACCAATCACAAGCCGGGAGGCTGGACGCGCTCATTTTAAAATGGGCGCGTGTCCAGCCTCCCGTGACGTCACGGCTTGTGATTGGTCAGGGCGGCCATATTGCCGGGACGCGGACCAATCACAGCAAGCCGTGACGTAATTTCGTCACGGCTTGCTGTGATTGGTCCGCGTCCCGGCAACGTGGCCGACCTGACCAATCACAAGCCGGGAATTCACGTAACCAAGTAATAGCGCGAATTTTAAACAAACAACGCTGCCGGTTCCCTCGCTGAAGTCCCGGCTGCGTCGGAGAGGTGAGTATAGCGATATTTTTTATTTTAATTCTCTCTTTTACACATTTTAACATTAATGTTGTTGCGATACCCGATACCCGATACCACAAGAGTATCGGAATCCCGGTATCGGAATTCCGATACAGCAAGTATCGGCCGATACCCGATACTTGCAGCATCGGAATGCTCAACACTATACAAGACCCAACATAAATAGACAAAGTGTCCAAGGAATGGAAAGGAAAGGCACAACCCTATATATAATATTAATATTAGGTCCAATTTGAATCCATATAAATCTCACTGCCCAAAGTGGTATACAAAAAATGTCCCATTATCAATCAAAATAAATAACATATATCTTCGGGGACAATATTTTTCCCCCCAGAATAACAGTATCTATCACACATGCTACCGCTATACATCCATCATGTTGTATCAATCAAATACTGTTCAAAACATGTAATCAGCATATATGGTCCAGCAAAGAGATATGTGGCTATAACATTGCACAATCCGTAAATTACTTACAAAGTAGATGTACCCACGAGACAATAAAGGCAGCGATACAGGGAACGAGCCCACCGATCCTTCCACGTGCGCCCCGACGCGCGTTTCGCCCGTAAGCTTCTTCCAGGGGCGTAACCCAGTGAGACAAAGGATGGCTCTTTATGTGGCATGCAACCAATAGGATAGTGATACGTCATAAGGGGAGGTATTAAAGCGGATGTCAATCTAGCTCCACGGCGCATGACGCTTCCACCTCATTCCTGGATGAATAGGTGCTTCCGAGTCTGCGCTCCATGGAACGCTGCGTGACACGCAAGCGTAACCAATAATGAGCGCATCCTGAAGTGCCGGGACTTGAGATGTATTGCGCAAGCGCTCCGCTAGATAGACATTAAACGAAGGATCTTGATGTGCGAGAATATCCCATATAACTATCCGAGTTTTAAGGTGCATTATTGGCAATTATTGCGTGTAAAACTATAGGATTGACTGACGGAATGATCAAAGTGCAATTGTGAATAAATAAAATAAACCAAAGTGACTGACTATAAATAAGTGCCTTTATTTATTAATAATTATAGTGAATAATATAAAAGATGAGAATTCAATAGAATTATATAAAGTGCTAAAGTGCCCTTCCACTGTTGAAATATATTCATATAATAAAGTGCAATGTGCGCATACTAAGACGTGCTAATATTAATGCATATTATTACACCTGTGTAAATTCATAAGACCCAGGAAATTATTATATGGACATAACAATATATCTAATAATTAAATAAAATCAAAATCAATACCTAATATTTTATAATACACCCTATCCTATACCCAGCAATCAATGTGTAACTTTTTCAAATCAATTATACAAATAAACATTGTCCCTAAATAAACTTATTAGCCACTATTGACATGATATTTATGACCCAACCATAAAACAGCTCTAATAGATTACTGTCAATTCAATGTAATATACAATATTAATGACATTCTTCTTTTTCTTCATTATTTTGTTGATTTTTGCTCTTTCTTTATTCTTTGTATCACTTTCTTCTGTAACGAAATTGCTCACCCGATGCTGGAGTCTTTTAATATCCTATTCAATAACCAGACTTTTTGATGCATACGGAAAATAGGAGCAAGCCAACATAGTTGATCACAATACCATAAACCATAAGAAACCATCTACTAAAAAATTAAAACAAATTAGTAAACATATAATCATACATATTAAAACCACTAAAATAAGATTAAATTAATCCTCTCACATTAAAAGAATGCCCATTTATTCACGTTTAAAGAAATGCTGCAAATCCTAAATTCTCATTAAGTTCCTGTGGACTCATGGCTCCCAATCGAAAGATCCACTTACTCTCTAGTTGTGCTAGAGCCCGACCCAAATCCCCCCCCTAAATCCAAGATCTATCTGATCTATGGCTCTAATAGTGAGATCACTACTAGAGCACCCATGATGTTTTTTGAAATGTCTTGGGAGAGACTTGAGGGTACTGATATCATCAATGGTTTTGGCTTTTTGAATATCCCTAAAGTGTTCTCTAGTTCTTATTTTTAGTTCCCTAGTTGTTAAACCTATGTAGATTTTCTCACAGGTACATTTAGCCTGATAAACGACCCCTTTAGACGAACAGTCTAAATATCTCCTTATATCATAATTACAGGTCCCATCATAATTTGAAAAAGTGGAAGTCTTCACATGATTAAGACATCCTTTGCACAGGCCACAAGGAAAAAAGCCAACCCGTTTTCCTTCTTTTTTTGCTTTATTGACATTTCTCATTGGATCGTAATGGCTATGCACCAAAATATCTTTGAGGTTAGCCGCTCTTTTGGCTACAATGAGAAATGTCAATAAAGCAAAAAAAGAAGGAAAACTGGTTGGCTTTTTTCCTTGTGGCCTGTGCAAAGGATGTCTTAATCATGTGAAGACTTCCACTTTTTCAAATTATGATGGGACCTGTAATTATGATATAAGGAGATATTTAGACTGTTCGTCTAAAGGGGTCGTTTATCAGGCTAAATGTACCTGTGAGAAAATCTACATAGGTTTAACAACTAGGGAACTAAAAATAAGAACTAGAGAACACTTTAGGGATATTCAAAAAGCCAAAACCATTGATGATATCAGTACCCTCAAGTCTCTCCCAAGACATTTCAAAAAACATCATGGGTGCTCTAGTAGTGATCTCACTATTAGAGCCATAGATCAGATAGATCTTGGATTTAGGGGGGGGATTTGGGTCGGGCTCTAGCACAACTAGAGAGTAAGTGGATCTTTCGATTGGGAGCCATGAGTCCACAGGAACTTAATGAGAATTTAGGATTTGCAGCATTTCTTTAAACGTGAATAAATGGGCATTCTTTTAATGTGAGAGGATTAATTTAATCTTATTTTAGTGGTTTTAATATGTATGATTATATGTTTACTAATTTGTTTTAATTTTTTAGTAGATGGTTTCTTATGGTTTATGGTATTGTGATCAACTATGTTGGCTTGCTCCTATTTTCCGTATGCATCAAAAAGTCTGGTTATTGAATAGGATATTAAAAGACTCCAGCATCGGGTGAGCAATTTCGTTACAGAAGAAAGTGATACAAAGAATAAAGAAAGAGCAAAAATCAACAAAATAATGAAGAAAAAGAAGAATGTCATTAATATTGTATATTACATTGAATTGACAGTAATCTATTAGAGCTGTTTTATGGTTGGGTCATAAATATCATGTCAATAGTGGCTAATAAGTTTATTTAGGGACAATGTTTATTTGTATAATTGATTTGAAAAAGTTACACATTGATTGCTGGGTATAGGATAGGGTGTATTATAAAATATTAGGTATTGATTTTGATTTTATTTAATTATTAGATATATTGTAATGTCCATATAATAATTTCCTGGGCCTTATGAATTTACACAGGTGTAATAATATGCATTAATATTAGCACGTCTTAGTATGCGCACATTGCACTTTATTATATGAATATATTTCAACAGTGGAAGGGCACTTTAGCACTTTATATAATTCTATTGAATTCTCATCTTTTATATTATTCACTATAATTATTAATAAATAAAGGCACTTATTTATAGTCAGTCACTTTGGTTTATTTTATTTATTCACAATTGCACTTTGATCATTCCGTCAGTCAATCCTATAGTTTTACACGCAATAATTGCCAATAATGCACCTTAAAACTCGGATAGTTATATGGGATATTCTCGCACATCAAGATCCTTCGTTTAATGTCTATCTAGCGGAGCGCTTGCGCAATACATCTCAAGTCCCGGCGCTTCAGGATGCGCTCATTATTGGTTACGCTTGCGTGTCACGCAGCGTTCCATGGAGCGCAGACTCGGAAGCACCTATTCATCCAGGAATGAGGTGGAAGCGTCATGCGCCGTGGAGCTAGATTGACATCCGGTTTAATACCTCCCCTTATGACGTATCACTATCCTATTGGTTGCATGCCACATAAAGAGCCATTTTTTGTCTCACTGGGTTAAGCCCCCGGAAGAAGCTTACGGGCGAAACGCGCGTCGGGGCGCACGTGGAAGGATCGGTGGGCTCGTTCCCTGTATCGCTGCCTTTATTGTCTCGTGGGTACATCTACTTTGTAAGTAATTTACGGATTGTGCAATGTTATAGCCACACATCTCTTTGCTGGACCATATATGCTGATTACATGTTTTGAACAGTATTTGATTGATACAACATGATGGATGTATAGCGGTAGCATGTGTGATAGATACTGTTATTCTGGGGGGAAAAAATATTGTCCCCGAAGATATATGTTATTTATTTTGATTGATAATGGGACATTTTTTGTATACCACTTTGGGCAGTGAGATTTATATGGATTCAAATTGGACCTAATATTAATATTATATATAGGGTTGTGCCTTTCCTTTCCATTCCTTGGACACTTTGTCTATTTATGTTGGGTCTTGTATATAAAAAATGTTTTTTTTAATCTTTGGTGTTAAATAAAGAATTGAATTTTAATACACTTATATGGGTCTCTTCATGCGGCCAAGATAATGTAAGTCCGCAATTGGTAAGATATCATTTGGAAGTGCCATAATTGGAGATTTGTGAGGACTATTTGATAGCATAACAAAAAAAAGTGTATGATTGGGGTCAATGGGACAGATCACTGCAAACCCCCAAATCCCTTTTGAAGCGAAGCCAAGCTTATAATAAGCCGACAGTTAAGCCACATGTTTGTTTCACATTGTATGACCCGGATTTATCAGACACTAATTTAAGTGCATAAGACATTTTCATAAATGAAACAATTCATACTGGGAGAAATAAATACTACCAACCATCAAAAAACGCAAGAGGCGCGGCGGTTGGAAACACAAGAAAACGACTTAGGAGGTTTAACACGTTGAAAGAAAACATTTAGAAAATGAACTCATTTAACAGTGTTCTCAATATATCCTCTAGAATATGGAATAGGATCAGGCAATGAACAATTGAGTAAATGGCTTGATTCATTGCTGCAACCATTGGTTCATAGAATTCCTGGGTACATAAAAAATTCACGTGATATACTAAGACTTTTCTAAAAATAAAATGTTGCTTTCCAAATATATAATCTTGAAAAAATATATAGAAAGGCAGCACTCACTGTTTCCTGTGGTGAAAAGAAGTTCTTTATTTCAATTCATACAGACATCCAAATCAGCACAGCGGCGTGTGAGGGGAGATATGCAGGGAGATAGAAGGACGATGCCCGTTTTGTGCACAGGTGGTGCTTCTACCGGTTTATCTGGTATGACAGATACATTGATGACATCATCATTATTTGGGGAAATGATGTATCTGCACACCAGACTTTATGCAGTTTTTTTAATTCCAAAAATCACAATTGCAGATTTATTTACAAACATGATATCCTTTTCAGATATAGATCTATGACACACACGACCAAATAATATCTACCACAACACACACAGTCATCTAGTGACAATACAATACTTCATGACACCAGCAACCACCCAAAACATGACATTAGATCGATCCCTGTTGGGGAATTCACAAGGATCAAGAGGAATTGCAGTAATACTGAGGATTTACATATAGAACTAAGTCAATCCTCCAAAAAATTAAAGGACAGACAATATCCCAATTGGACATTAAATAGAGCATTAACCCCTTTCTGACATTGGACGTACTATCCCGTCGAGGTGGGGTGGGCCCGTATGACCACCGACGGGATAGTACGTCCAGCGCGATCGGCGGCGCTCACAGGCGGAGCGCGGCCGATCGCGGCCGGGTGTCAGCTGATTATCACAGCTGACATCCGGCACTATGTGCCAGGAGCGGTCACGGACTACCCCCGGCACATTAATCCCCGGCACACCGTGATCAAACATGATTGCAGTGTGCCGGCGGTACAGGGAAGCATCGCGCAGGGAGGGGGCTCCCTGCGGGCTTCCATGAGACCCCCGGAGCAACGCGATGTGATCGCGTTGCTGCGAGGGTCTCTTGCCTCCTCCTCGCTGCAGGTGCCCGGATCCAAGATGGCTGCGGCATCCGGGTCCTGCAGGGAGGGAGGTGGCTTACCGAGTGCCTGCTCAGAGCAGGCGCTTGGTAAGCCTGCAGTGCTGTAAGTCAGATCGGTGATCTGACAGAGTGCTGGGCAAACTGTCAGATCACCGATCTGTGATGTCCCCCCCTGGGACAAAGTAAAAAAGTAAAAAAAAAAAATTCCACATAAGTAAAAAAAAATAAAAAAATAAAAATTCCTAAATAAAGAAAAGAAAAAAATATTATTCCCATAAATACATTTCTTTATCTAAATAAAAAAAATAAAACAATAAAAGTACACATGTTTAGTATGGCCGCGTCTGTAACGACCCCACCTATAAAACTATATCACTAGTTAACCCCTTCAGTGAACACCGTAGGAAAAAAAAAAAAAAAACAGGCAAAAAACAACACTTTATTATCATACTGCTGAACAAAAAGTGGAATAACACGCGATAAAAAAGGCGGATATAAATAACCATGTTACCGCTGAAAACGACATTTTGTCCCGCAAAAAACGAGCCGCCATACAGAATCATCAAAGAAAAAATAAAAAAGTTATAGTCCTCAGAATAAAGCGATGCCAAAATAATTATTTATTCTATAAAATAGTTTTTATCGTATAAAAGCGCCAAAACATAAAAAAATGATATAAATGAGGTATCGCTGTAATCGTACTGACCCGAAGAATAAAACTGCTTTATCAATTTTACCAAACGTGGAACGGTATAAACGCCTCCCCCAAAAGAAATTCATGAGTAGCTGGTTTTTGGTCATTCTGCCTCACAAAAATCGGAATAAAAAGCAATCAAAAACTGTCACATGTCCGAAAATGTTACCAATAAAACGTCAACTCGTCCCGCAAAAAACAAGACCTCACATGACTCTCTGGACCAAAATATGGAAAAATTATAGGTCTCAAAATGTGGATACGCAAAAACTTTTTTGCTATAAAAAGCATGTTTTAGTGTGTGACGGCTGCCAATCATAAAAATCCGCTATAAAAAATGCTATAAAAGTAAATCCAACCCCCCTTCATCACCCCCTTAGTTAGGGAAAAATAATAAAATTAAAAAAAAATGTATTTATTTCCATTTTCCCATTAGGGCTAGGGTTAGGGCTAGGGTTAGGGCTAGGGTTAGGGCTAGGGCTAGGGTTAGGGCTAGGGTTAGGGTTAGGGTTAGGGCTAAGGTTAGGGCTAGGGTTAGGGTTAGGGCTAGGGTTAGGGCTAGGGTTAGGGCTAGGGTTAGGGTTAGGGTTACGGCTAGGGTTAGGGTTGGGGCTAGGGTTGGAGCTAAAGCTAGGGTTAGGGTTGGGGCTAAAGTTAGGGTTAGGTGTTATGACCTGGTGGTTACGGAGCGGTACTGAGATGACCTGGTGGGTAAAACCAATCATGGACAAGCTCAGAGGAGGAGGCAGCTCCACAGACAGAAATCACTGATATGACCTAGTGATTACGGAGCAGCACTGAAATGACCTGGTGGGTAAAACAAATAATGTACAAGCTCTGAGGAGGTGGTAGCTTTACTGACCGCAATCCCTACTCCTAACACCAACACTAGAAATAGCCGTGGAGCGTTCCTATCTCTGCCTAGACGCCTCTTCACAGCCTAAGAACTAGCTACCCCTGAAGATGGAAACGGAAAACTATCTCGCCTCAGAGAAACCCTCAAAGGAAGGATAGCCCCCCACAAATATTGACGGTGAGTGGAGAGGGAAATGACAAACTCAGAAATGAAACTAGATTTTAGCAAAGGAGGCCAATACTATCTAAATAGACAGAGATAGAAAAGGCTACTGTGCGGTCAGTATAAAAACTAAAAGTCCACGCAGAGTTTACAAAAATAACCTCCACACCGACTCACGGTGTGGAGGGGCAAATCTGCAACCCCAGAGCTTCCAACTAGCCAGAATATTTCATAATGACAAGCTGGACAAAAGAGACATAACTTAAACTGAACAGAAGGTCAAAAGCAGGGAAACACCCAAAAACTAGCAGAACTTATCTTAAGTTGAAATGGACTGGCCAACAGAGAACTTCCAGGAAAGGACTGAATCCACAGGAAGAAACATTGACAGCTGGCATCAACTACAGCCAAAAGCCCAGTTAAATAACAAGGCCAGGGAACCGATTAGTGAAAGCAGCTGCTAAGTTCCACTTGAAACCACCAGAGGGAGCCCAAGAGCAGAACTCCCAAAAATACCATTAGCAACCACAGGATGGAGCCCAAGAACGGAATTCACAACAGTTAGGGTTTGGATTACATTTACGGTTGGGATTAGGGTTGGGATTAGAGTTAGGGGTGTGTCAGGGTTAGGGGTGTGGTTAGGGTTACCGTTGGGATTAGCGTTAGGGGTGTGTTTGGATTATCGTTTCAGTTAGAATTGGGGAGTTTCCACTGTTTAGGCACATCAGGGGCTCTCCAAACGCGACATGGCGTCCGATCTCAATTCCAGCCAATTCTGCATTGAAAAAGTAAAACAGTGCTCCTTCCCTTCCGAGCTTTACCGTGCGCCCAAACAGGGGTTTACCCCAACATATGGGGCATCAGCGTACTCGGGACAAATTGGACAACAACTTTTGGGGTCCAAGTTCTCTTGTTACCCTTGGGAAAATATAAATTTGGGGGGCTAAAAATCATTTTTGTGGGAAAAAAAAGTTTGTTTATTTTCATGGCTCTGCGTTGTAAACTGTAGTGAAACACTTGGGGGTTCAAAGTTCTCACAACACATCTAGATAAGTTCCTTGGGAGGTCTAGTTTCCAATATGGGGTCACTTTTGGGGGTTTCTACTGTTTGGGTACATCAGGGGCTCTGCAAATGCAACGTGATGCTTGCAGACCAATCCATCTAAGTCTGCATTCCAAATGGCACTCCTTCCCTCCCGAGCTCTGCCATGCGCCCAAACAGTGGTTCCCCCCCACATATGGGGTATCAGCGTACTCAGGACAAATTGGACAACAACTTTTGTGGTCCAATTTATCCTGTTACCCTTGTGAAAATACAAATCTGGGGGCTAAAAAATCATTTTTGTGAAAAAAAAAAGAATTGTTATTTTCACGGCTCTGCGTTATAACCTGTAGTGAAACACTTGAGGGATCAAAGCTCTCAAAACACATCTAGATAAGTTCCTTAGGGGGTCTACTTTCCAAAATGGTGTCACTTGTGGGGGGTTTCAATGTTTAGGCACATCAGGGGCTCTCCAAACACAACATGGCGTCCCATCTCAATTCCAGTTAATTTTGCATTGAAAAGTCAAATGGCGCTCCTTCCCTTCCGAGCTCTGCGGTGCGCCCAAACAGTGGTTTACCCCCACATAAGGGGTATCGGCGTACTCAGGACAAATTGTACAACAATTTTTGGGGTCCATTTTCTCCTGTTACCCTTGGTAAAATAAAACAAATTGGAGCTGAAATAAATTTTGTGTAAAAAAAATTTAAATGTTAATTTTTATTTAAACATTCCAAAAATTCCTGTGAAACACCTGAAGGGTTAATAAATTTCTTAAATGTGGTTTTGAGCACCTTGAGGGGTGCAGTTTTTAGAATGGTGTCACACTTGGGTATTTTCTATCATATAGACCCCTCAAAATGACTTCAAATGAGATGTGGTCCCTAAAAAAAAATGGTGTTGTAAAAATGAGAAATTGCTGGTCAACTTTTAACCCTTATAACTCCCTAACAAAAAAAATTTTGGTTCCTAAATTGTGCTGATGTAAAGTAGACATGTGGGAAATGTTACCTATTAAGTATTTTGTGTGACATATCTCTGTGATTTAAGGGCATAAAAATTCAAAGTTGTAAAATTGCAAAATTTTCAAAATTTTCGTCAAATTTCCATTTTTTTCACAAATAAACACAAGATATATCGAAGAAATTTTACCACTATCATGAAGTACAATATGTCACGAGAAAACATTGTCAGAATCGCCAAGTTCCGTTGAAGCGTTCCAGAGTTATAAACTCATAAAGGGACAGTGGTCAGAATTGTAAAAATTGGCCCGGTCATTAACGTGCAAACCACCCTTGGGGGTGAAGGGGTTAAATATTGTAACACATAAAAAGTGAGGATACTTATTTTCCCCAAATATAATACGAGGACAAAAACAAATCAACAATTTAGATAAAAACCTTTTGTTTGTCTTCAATATAGTCCACAATTCTATAAAATTAAAAATATCATTAATACAGTTTTACCCATTTTATATGAGAACTAATCTCTAGCATAGTTTTCCAGACTGGATGCAATATAGTTGCAAGGAGAGCACCTACTCTTGAAAATAAAATATCTCCAAGCATGTTCTTTTCTAAAAAAAAAAAAAAAAATTCAATAATCATGATAGTTCTCTTTATCCTTCTATATTATTTCAAAATGGGGCAGCACGGTGGCTCAGTGGCTAGCACAGCAGCCTTGCAGCACTGGAGTCCTGGGTTCAAACCCCACCAAGGACAACATCTGCAAAGAGTTTGTATGTTCTCTCCGTGCTTGTGTGGAATTCCTCAAGGATCTCTGGTTTCCTCCCACATTCCAAAGATATACTGATAGGGAATTTAGATTGTGAGCCCAACGCAACGGGGACAGCGATGATAATGTGTGCAACCTGTAAAGGGCTGCGGAATATGTTAGCGCTATATAAAGATTATTATTTATTATAAAACACTCTTTTTCGGTGATTACTTTGTATCTCCGTTCATACTGCACCCACACACACACAAATGATACACAATTTGAAAGGTAAACTTGCCCCCTTCAGCAAGAAAATAGCCAAACAAACCACACATCCACGATGTTATCACAAAATACATTTTAAACATTAATTTTCATAAAACTGCACTAAGGAAAAATGACCCGCTGGTGGCACCACACTACCCAAAAGCATACTAATCCAAAGCTGAAAGAAATCCTAACATTTGCCTTGGAGGCTTTCCAGCTTGCTGATCTCCTTACCCAACCGATTTCAGGCAGGTGCATAAAAAATTTTTTGCTACTTATGTGGAAGTAATATCAAAGAACCCGAAGACATAATAAGCCAACCCGGGAGCAAACACAAGTGTGATATAAAATAATTATAACCCGGGGGCTCAAATCATCGCTCCAGCAGCGTTATATTGGAAGGAGAAACAGGAGCCTAGAGTACAAATATACAAAATGCTTTATTAATCAATTAGTTAAAATATAGGACAAAGAACTATCAAAAATGAGCGTACCACAACAATACATGGAGGGGAACAAAAGTAAGGGCAGCCCTATCTATACATTTCCCAGCACTAGGTAACATGGACAAAGATTGGCTCCAATTAATAGTAAGAAATAGTAGATATAATAATAATAATAATCTTTATTTTTATATAGCGCTAACATATTCCGCAGCGCTTTACAGTTTGCACACATTATCATCACTGTCCCCGATGAGGCTCACAATCTAAATTACCTATCAGTATGTCTTTGGAATGTGGGAGGAAACCGGAGTACCCAGAGGAAACCCACACAAACACGGAGAGAACATACAAACTCTTTGCAGATGTTGTCCTGGGTGGGATTAGAACCCAGGACTCCAGCGCTGCAAGGTGCACATTGCTGGAGAAATGGTATGAGAAACTGCCGTGTGGCTGTGCAGTACATGGTCTGAGGGCAAATGCCCTGTATAGTTAAGTGCAAAAACCCACCGCACAACAGCAATGACCAGATGTAGTATGCTTACCTATATGAAGGGAAATGGAGAGGGAAGGGTCCCGCCGGTGGAGAGGTCCCATTATGTGGAAGTAGAATAAAAGTAAAACTTTACCTGTTTAAGACTTCAGCTTTAAAACTGAAGATATAAATGAATGCAGCCTAAAAGGGACCGGACAGGTTCTGAACCATTAGATTTTCCATATTATTGGACAGTCATTGAAAAGTCTATCTTCCTTCTAAGGTTGCAGCTTATTGGTGACCTGGAGTCACCTCTGGTTCCAAGTAACAAACTGTAGCATTGACATAACTCAGACTGTACATTGTTTCCCGAAGGGAGAGAATGGTGGAAACAACCTTGCAAAAATTGAAAAAAAAAATAAAAAAAATCCAACCGTAGGGGGGGAAAAAGGTAAAATAATCTGCAGATATTACTCTTTTTTTACCGCGATGCGTTTTTTTCGCGAAAAAAAAAGCATCATGTGCACAAAAATTGCGAAATGCATTCTAAATGATGGGATGCATAATGCATGCGTTTTTTATGCGTTTTTATAGCAAAAAAAGCGAAAAAAAACAGGAAAAATCCGGAACGTGTGCACACAGCCTTAGGCCGGCGTCACACTCAGCGTATGTAAATACGGTCCATTTTTTACGGCCGTAATACGCAGAAAAGTCCTCAAAATAGTGGTCCGTATGTCATCCGTAGGCAGGGTGTGTCAGTGTATTTTGCGCATGGCATCCTCTGTATGTAATCCGTATGGCATCCATACTGCGATATTTTCTCGCAGGCTTGCAAAACCGACATCTAATGGATTTATGTGCTCAAATGTTCGTTAAAACATATACACTCACTGGCCACTTTATTAGGTACACCTGTCCAACTTCTTGTTAACACTTAATTTCTAATCAGCCAATCACATGGCGGCAACTCAGTGCATTTAGGCATGTAGACATGGTCAAGACAATCTCCTGCAGTTCAAACCGAGCATCAGTATGGGGAAGAAAGGTGATTTGAGTGCCTTTGAACGTGGCATGGTTGTTGGTGCCAGAAGGGCTGGTCTGAGTATTTCAGAAACTGCTGATCTACTGGGATTTTCACGCACAACCATCTCTAGGGTTTACAGAGAATGGTCCGAAAAAGAAAAAAAAAATCCAGTGAGCGGCAGTTCTGTGGGCGGAAATGCCTTGTTGATGCCAGAGGTCAGAGGAGAATGGGCAGACTGGTTCGAGCTGATAGAAAGGCAACAGTGACTCAAATCGCCACCCGTTACAACCAAGGTAGGCCTAAGAGCATCTCTGAACGCACAGTGCGTCGAACTTTGAGGCAGATGGGCTACAGCAGCAGAAGACCACACCGGGTACACAACTGGCTGTTGTGAAGGGGTTTCTCTTCACCATGGAGATTATTCTGCGATCACCCACCACTGTTGTCTTCTGTGGGCGCCCAGGTCTTTTTGCATTGATGAGATCACCAGTGCTTTCTTTCCTTCTCAGGATGTACCAAACTGTACATTTTGCCACTCCTAATATTGTAGCAATTTCTCGGATGGGTTTTTTTCCGTTTTCACAGCTTAAGAATGGCTTGTTTCACCTTCATGGAGAGCACTTTTGACCGCATGTTTACTTCATAGGAAAACCTTCCAAATGCAAGCACCACACCTCAAATCAACTCCAGGCCTTTTATCTGCTTAGTTGAGAATGACATAATGAAGGGATTGCCCACACCTGTCCATGAAATAGCCTTGGAGTCAATTGTCCAATTACTTTTGGTCCCTTTAAAAACAGGGTGGCACATGTTAAGGAGCTGAAACTCCTAAACCCTTCATCCAATTTTAATATGGATACCCTCAAATGAAAGCTGAAAGTCTGAACTTCAACTGCATCTGAATTGTTTTGTTTAAAATTCATTGTGGTAATGTCTATAACCAAAATGAGAATAATGTTGTCTCTGTCCAAATATATATGGACCTAACTGTATATATATATATATATATATATATATATATATATATATATATATATATATATATATATATATGTCATTGAGACACATATACAGTGGGGAAAAAAAGTATTTAGTCAGTCAGCAATAGTGCAAGTTCCACCACTTAAAAAGATGAGAGGCGTCTGTAATTTACATCATAGGTAGACCTCAACTATGGGAGACAAACTGAGAAAAAAAAATCCAGAAAATCACATTGTCTGTTTTTTTAACATTTAATTTGCATATTATGGTGGAAAATAAGTATTTGGTCAGAAACAAAATTTCATCTCAATACTTTGTAAAATATCCTTTGTTGGCAATGACAGAGGTCAAACGTTTTCTGTAAGTCTTCACAAGGTTGCCACACACTGTTGGTATGTTGGCCCATTCCTCCATGCAGATCACCTCTAGAGCAGTGATGTTTTGGGCCTGTCATTGGGCAACATGGACTTTCAACTCCCTCCAAAGGTTTTCTATAGGGTTGAGATCTGGAGACTGGCTAGGCCACTCCAGGACCTTGAAATGCTTCTTACGAAGCCACTCCTTCGTTGCCCTGGCGGTGTGCTTTGGATCATTGTCATGTTGAAAGACCCAGCCACGTTTCATCTTCAATGCCCTTGCTGATGGAAGGAGGTTTGCACTCAAAATCTCACGATACATGGCCCCATTCATTCTTTCATGTACCCGGATCAGTCGTCCTGGCCCCTTTGCAGAGAAACAGCCCCAAAGCATGATGTTTCTACCACCATGCTTTACAGTAGGTATGGTGTTTGATGGATGCAACTCAGTATTCTTTTTCCTCCAAACACGACAAGTTGTGTTTCTACCAAACAGTTCCAGTTTGGTTTCATCAGACCATAGGACATTCTCCCAAAACTCCTCTGGATCATCCAAATGCTCTCTAGCAAACTTCAGACGGCCCGGACATGTACTGGCTTAAGCAGTGGGACACGTCTGGCACTGCAGGATCTGAGTCCATGGTGGCGTAGTGTGTTACTTATGGTAGGCCTTGTTACATTGGTCCCAGCTCTCTGCAGTTCATTCACTAGGTCCCCCCGCGTGGTTCTGGGATTTTTGCTCACCGTTCTTGTGATCATTCTGACCCCACGGGGTGGGATTTTGCGTGGAGCCCCAGATCGAGGGAGATTTTCAGTGGTCTTGTATGTCTTCCATTTTCTAATTATTGCTCCCACTGTTGATCTCTTCACTCCAAGCTGGTTGGCTATTGCAGATTCAGTCTTCCCAGCCTGGTGCAGGGCTACAATTTTGTTTCTGGTGTCCTTTGACAGCTCTTTGGTCTTCACCATAGTGGAGTTTGGAGTCAGACTGTTTGAGGGTGTGCACAGGTGTCTTTTTATACTGATAACAAGTTTAAACAGGTGCCATTACTACAGGTAATGAGTGGAGGAAAGAGGAGGCTCTTAAAGAAGAAGTTACAGGTCTGTGAGAGCCAGAAATCTTGATTGTTTGTTTCTGACCAAATACTTATTTTCCACCATAATATGCAAATTAAATGTTAAAAAAACAGACAATGTGATTTTCTGGATTTTTTTTTATCAGTTTGTCTCCCATAGTTGAGGTCTACCTATGATGTAAATTACAGACGCCTCTCATCTTTTTAAGTGGTGGAACTTGCACTATTGCTGACTGACTAAATACTTTTTTGCCCCACTGTATATATTCTGTATTTACACTCACCGGCCACTTTATTAGGTACACCATGCTAGTAACGGGTTGGACCCCCTTTTGCCTTCAGAACTGCCTCAATTCTTCGTGGCATAGATTCAACAAGGTGCTGGAAGCATTCCTCAGAGATTTTGGTCCATTTTGACATGATGGCATCACACAGTTGCCGCAGATTTGTCGGCTGCACATCCCAAAGATGCTCCATACAAGGCAGGATGGATCCATGCTTTCATGTTGTTTACGCCAAATTCTGACCCTACCATCCGAATGTCGCAGCAGAAATCGAGACTCATCAGACCAAGCAACGTTTTTCCAATCTTCTTCTGTCCAATTTCGATGAGCTTGTACAAATTGTAGCCTCAGTTTCCTGTTCTTAGCTGAAAGGAGTGGTACCCGGTGTGGTCTTCTGCTGCTGTAGTCCATCTGCCTCAAAGTTCGACGCACTGTGCGTTCAGAGATGCTCTTAGGCCTACCTTGGTTGTAACGGGTGGCGATTTGAGTCACTGTTGCCTTTCTATCAGCTCGAACCAGTCTGCCCATTCTCCTCTGACCTCTGGCATCAACAAGGCATTTCCGCCCACAGAACTGCCGCTCACTGGATTTTTTTTCTTTTTCGGACCATTCTCTGTAAACCCTAGAGATGGTTGTGCGTGAAAATCCCAGTAGATCAGCAGTTTCTGAAATACTCAGACCAGCCCTTCTGGCACCAACAACCATGCCACGTTCAAAGGCACTCAAATCACCTTTCTTCCCCATACTGATGCTCGGTTTGAACTGCAGGAGATTGTCTTGACCATGTCTACATGCCTAAATGCACTGAGTTGCCGCCATGTGATTGGCTGATTAGAAATTAAGTGTTAACAAGAAGTTGGACAGGTGTACCTAATAAAGTGGCCAGTGAGTGTATATTTAATTCAGCGCGATATATGTGAAAAGCCGGTAATTCAATTGCCGGCTTCTCATTTCTCCTTCCCAAACCCGACATGATATGAGACATGGTTTACATACAGTAAACCATCTCATATCCCCTTTTTTTTTGCATATTCCACACTACTAATGTTATTAGTGTGTATGTGCAAAATTTGGGTGCTGTATCTGCTAAAATAAAGGGTTAAATGGCGGAAAAAATTGGCGTGGGCTCCCGCGCAATTTTCTCCGCCAGAGTGGTAAAGCCAGTGACTGAGGGCAGATATTAATAGCCAGGAGAGGGTCCATGGTTATTGGCCCCCCCTGGCTAAAAACATCTGCCCCCAGCCACCCCAGAAAAGGCACATCTGGAAGATGCGCCTATTCTGGCACTTGGGCTCTCTCTTCCCACTCCCGTGTAGCGGTGGGAAATGGGGTAATGAAGGGTTAATGTCACCTTGCTATTGTAAGGTGACCTTAAGCCAGATTAATAATGGAGAGGCGTCAATTATGTCACCTATCCATTGTTAATCCAATTGTATGAAAGGGTTAAAAAACACACACACACATTATTAAAAATTATTTTAATGAAATAAACACACAGGTTGTTTTAATATTTTATTGCTCTCTCAATCCACCTGAAGACCCTCGCTCTGCAAAATAATAAACCAACAATATACATAACTTCTGATGAACTGTCACGTCCCACGAAGTAAATCCATCTGAAGGGGTTAAATCATTTTACAGGCAGGAGCTGTGCTAAAGCACTCGCTCGTGCCTGTAAATCCCGGGTGCTGAAAGGAAAGCTGGGTGATCTGTACTTACATTGAGTCGCAGTGAGGCGCCCTCTGCTGGATGAACTCGTATGAACTCGAGCGTGGGAACTTTTCCAAGGCTCCAGTTCATGAGGACATCCAGCAGAGGGCGCCTCACCGCGACTCAATGTGAGTACAGATCACCCAGCTTTCCTTTCAGCACCCGGGGTTTACAGGCACGAGCGAGTGCTTTAGCACAGCTCCTGCCTGTAAAATGATTTAACCCCTTCAGATGGATTTACTTCGTGGAACGTGACAGTTCATCAGAAGGTATGTTGTTGTGAACTCTATTTTTGGGCTCCCTCTAGTGGTCACAAGCGGTACTGTGTAGTGTTGTCTTTCTGCAGGTTGCAGCATCAGCTGGTTCGTTATCCTTGGTTGGTTTCCTATTTAGCTCACCTGGATACTCAGTTCCTTGCCTGCTATCAATGTATTCAGTGCTCTTCAGATTCCTTGTGTCTACCTTGCTCCCAGTCTCTCCAAGACAAGCTAAGTTTTTGTTTGATAATTTTTTGATTATCAGCGTTCATTATGTTTTTAGTCCAGCTCGCTAAAATGTGATTTCCTCGCTTGCTGGTTGCTCAAGGAGACTGAGTTTCTCCCCCCACACAGTTAGTTGGTGTGGGGGTTCTTGAAATCTCAGAGTGGATATTTTGTAAGGGTTTTTTACTGACCGCATAGATTCCCTTTTCTATTTTCTGCTATCTAGTATTAGTGGGCCTCATTTGCTGAATCTGCTTTCACCCCTGTGTATGTGCCTTCCTCTTACCTCACCGTCATTATTTGTTGGGGGCTTCTATATCTTTGGGGATTATTTCTCTGGAGGCAAGAGAGGTCTTTCTTTCTCTCTAGGGGTAGTTAGTTCCTCAGGCTGGCTCGAGACGTCTAGCATTTTTAGGCACGTTCACCGGCTACTTCTAGTGTGTTTGGATAGGTTCAGATTTGCGGTCAGTCCAGTTTGCCACCTCCCTAGAGCTTGTCCTATGTTTGTTACTTAGCTGGAGTAATTTGTGATCCTCAACCACTAAGGATCATAACAGTATAGCAGGCCAAAAAGTGTTTAATGCATCGCAGAAGTGGGATAAAAAGAAGACCTGAGTACATTTTTTTTTTTCCCTCCCGCTTTTCCTTTGCTGCAGTCTGTTTAGCTTCTTTCATCCCCTTGAACTCTGGGTGGTTTTGAGCTCAGCTGCAGACATGAATGTTCAGACTCTGACTTCTAGTGTGGATCATCTTACTGCACGGGTGCAAAGTATTCAGGATTTTGTTATTCATAGCCCTATGTCAGAACCTAAGATACCCATTCCTGAGTTGTTTTCTGGAGATAGATCTAGGTTTCTAAATTTTAAGAATAATTGTAAGTTATTTCTATCTCTGAGACCTCGTTCCTCTGGTGATTCCGCTCAGCAAGTTAAAATTGTTATCTCCTTGTTGCGTGGCGACCCTCAAGATTGGGCTTTCTCTCTGGCGCCAGGAGATCCTGCATTGCTTAATGTAGATGCATTTTTTCTGGCTCTTGGACTGCTTTATGAGGAGCCTAATCTTGAGAATCAGGCAGAAAAAGCGTTGCTGGCTATCTCTCAAGGTCAGGATGAAGCAGGTGTATTGTCAAAAATTTCGGAAATGGTCGGTGCTTACTCAATGGAATGAGTGTGCCCTGGCTGCAAATTTCAGAGAAGGTCTTTCTGAGGCCGTTAAGAATGTTATGGTGGGATTTCCCACCCCTACAAGTCTGAGTGATTCTATGGCTTTAGCCATTCAGGTTGATCGGCGTTTGCGGGAGCGCAAATCTGCTCATCCTTTGGCGGTATTTTCTGGACAGAGACCTGAGTCTATGCAATGTGACCGAACTCTGACCAGAATTGAGCGACAAAGTCATAGACGTCAAAATGGGTTGTGCTTTTACTGTGGTGATTCTACTCATGTTATCTCAGCATGCTCTAAACGCTTAAAAAAAATCGCTAAACCTGTCACCATTGGTACTATACAGCCTAAATTTATTTTGTCTATTACTTTGATTTGTTCTTTGTCGTCCTACCCGGTTATGGCTTTTGTGGATTCGGGTGCTGCCCTGAATCTGATGGATTTGTCGTTTGCCAGGCGCTGTGGTTTTGTCCTGGAGCCTTTGGAATTTCCTATTCCTCTCAGGGGAATTGATGCTACGCCATTGGCTGAGAATAAGCCTCAGTATTGTACGCAAATGACCATGTGCATGACTCCTGTACATCAGGAGGTGATTCGCTTTCTTGTTCTGCATAATTTGCATGATGTTGTCGTTTTGGGTCTGCCATGGCTGCAAGCTCATAATCCAGTTTTAGATTGGAAAGCTATGTCTGTGTCAAGTTGGGGTTGTCAGGGAATTCATGGCGATACTCCGTTGGTGTCTATTGCTTCTTCCACTCCTTCTGAGGTCCCTGAGTTTTTGTCTGACTACCAGGATGTATTTGATGAGCCCAGGTCCAGTGCCCTGCCCCCTCATAGGGATTGTGACTGTGCTATAAATTTAATTCCTGGTAGTAAATTCCCTAAGGGACGACTTTTTAATTTGTCTATACCAGAGCATGCCGCGATGCGGAGTTATATAAAGGAGTCTTTGGAGAAGGGACATATTCGCCCATCCTCTTCCCCTCTTGGTGCAGGATTTTTTTTGTGGCCAAGAAGGACGGTTCTTTGAGACCTTGTATAGATTATCGTCTTCTGAATAAAATTACAGTCAAATTTCAGTATCCTTTGCCACTATTGTCTGATTTGTTTGCTCGGATTAAGGGTGCCAGTTGGTTCTCCAAGATAGATCTTCGTGGTGCGTATAACGTTGTGCGCATTAAGCAGGGAGATGAATGGAAAACAGCATTTAATACGCCCGAAGGCCATTTTGAGTACTTAGTGATGCCTTTTGGACTCTCTAATGCTCCTTCTGTGTTTCAGTCCTTCATGCATGACATCTTCTGAGAATATCTGGATAAATTTATGATTGTTTATCTGGATGACATTTTGGTCTTTTCTGATGATTGGGAGTCCCATGTGAAGCAGGTCAGGATGGTGTTTCAGGTCCTGCGTGCTAATGCTTTATTTGTGAAGGGCTCAAAATGCCTCTTCGGAGTACAGAAGGTCTCCTTTTTGGGTTTTATTTTTTCTCCTTCTACTGTGGAGATGGACCCAGTCAAGGTCCAGGCTATTCATGACTGGACTCAGCCCACGTCTGTTAAGAGTCTTCAGAAGTTCTTGGGTTTTGCTAATTTTTACCGTCGTTTCATCGCTTTTCTAGCGTGGTTAAACCTTTGACGGATTTGACCAAGAAGGGTTCTGATGTGACTAATTGGTCTCCTGCGGCCGTGGAGGCCTTTCGGGAGCTGAAGCACCGGTTTTCTTCAGCTCCAGTCTTATGTCAGCCAGATGTCTCTCTCCCCTTCCAGGTCGAGGTTGATGCTTCTGAGATTGGAGCAGGGGCTGTTTTTTCGCAGAGAAGCTCTGATGGCTCTGTGATGAAGCCATGTGCTTTCTTTTCAAGAAAGTTTTCGCCTGCCGAGCGGAATTATGATGTTGGTAATCGGGAGTTGTTGGCTATGAAGTGGGCATTTGAGGAGTGGCGACATTGGCTCGAAGGAGCTAAACATCGTGTGGTGGTCTTGACGGATCACAAAAATCTGATTTACCTTGAATCTGCCAAGCGCCTGAATCCTAGACAGGCTCGTTGGTCGTTGTTTTTCTCCCGTTTCAACTTCGTGGTCTCATACCTGCCTGGTTCGAAGAACGTGAAAGCTGATGCACTTTCTAGGAGTTTTGTGCCTGACTCTCCGGGAGTATCTGAGCCGGCTGGTATTCTCAGAGAGGGAGTTATTTTGTCTGCCATTTCCCCAGATTTGCGACGAGTGCTGCAGAAATTTCAGGCGGATAGACCTGACCGTTGTCCACCAGAGAGACTGTTTGTCCCGGATAGATGGACCAGCAGAGTTATTTCCGAGGTTCATTCTTCGGTGTTGGCGGGTCATCCTGGGATTTTTGGTACTAGAGATTTGGTGGCCTTCCTTGTCGCGGGATGTGCGTTCCTTTGTGCAGTCTTGTGGGATTTGTGCTCGGGCTAAGCCTTGCTGTTCTCGTGCCAGCGGTTTGCTTTTGCCTTTGCCTGTTCCGAAAAGGCCTTGGACGCACATTTCCATGGATTTTATTTCGGATCTTCCAGTATCTCAGAAAATGTCTGTCATCTGGGTGGTGTGTGACCGTTTTTCCAAGATGGTCCATTTAGTGCCCTTGCCTAAGTTGCCTTCTTCCTCCGATTTGGTTCCTCTATTTTTTCAGAATGTGGTTCGCTTGCACGGCATTCCTGAAAATATTGTGTCTGATAGAGGATCCCAGTTTGTGTCCAGGTTTTGGCAGACTTTTTGTGCTAAGATGGGCATTGATTTGTCTTTTTCGTCGGCCTTCCATCCTCAGACTAATGGCCAAACCGAGCGAACTAATCAGACGTTGGAAACTTATTTGAGATGTTTTGTTTCTGCTGATCAGGATGATTGGGTGACTTTTTTGCCTTTGGCCGAGTTTGCCCTTAATAATCGGGCTACTTCTGCTACTTTGGTTTCGCCTTTTTTCTACAATTCTGGTTTCCATCCTCGTTTTTCCTCGGGTCAGGTTGAGCCTTCTGACTGTCCTGGGGTGGATTCTGTGGTGGATAGGTTGCAGCAGATTTGGAACCATGTGGTGGACAATTTGAGGTTGTCACAGGAGAAGGCTCAGCGCTTTGCCAACCGCCGCCGCGGTGTGGGTCCCCGACTTCGTGTTGGGGATTTGGTGTGGCTGTCTTCTCGGTATGTTCCTATGAAGGTCTCCTCTCCTAAATTCAAGCCTCGCTTCATCGGTCCTTATAAGATCTTGGAAATCGTTAACCCGGTGTCTTTTCGTTTGGATCTCCCAGCATCGTTTGCCATTCATAATGTGTTCCATAGGTCTTTGTTGCGGAGGTATGTGGTACCTGTGGTTCCTTCTGTTGAGCCTCCTGCTCCGGTGCTGGTCGAGGGCGAATTGGAGTACGTGGTGGAGAAGATTTTGGATTCTCGTATCTCTAGACGGAGGCTTCAGTATTTGATTAAGTGGAAGGGCTATGGTCAGGAGGATAATTCCTGGGTTGTCGCCTTTGATGTTCATGCGGCCGATTTGGTTCGTGCCTTCCACGCGGCTCATCCTGATCACCCTGGTGGTCTTGATGAGGGTTCGGTGACCCCTCCTCAAGGGGGGGTACTGTTGTGAACTCTATTTTTGGGCTCCCTCTAGTGGTCACAAGCTGTACTGTGTAGTGTTGTCTTTCTGCAGGTTGCAGCATCAGCTGGTTCGTTATCCTTGGTTGGTTTCCTATTTAGCTCACCTGGATACTCAGTTCCTTGCCTGCTATCAATGTATTCAGTGCTCTTCAGATTCCTTGTGTCTACCTTGCTCCCAGTCTCTCCAAGACAAGCTAAGTTTTTGTTTGATCATTTTTTGATTATTAGCGTTCATTATGTTTTTAGTCCAGCTCGCTAAAATGTGATTTCCTCGCTTGCTGGTTGCTCTAGGAGACTGAGTTTCTCCCCCCACACCGTTAGTTGGTGTGGGGGTTCTTGAAATCTCAGAGTGGATATTTTGTAAGGGTTTTTTACTGACCGCATAGATTCCCTTTTCTATTTTCTGCTATCTAGTATTAGTGGGCCTCATTTGCTGAATCTGCTTTCACCCCTGTGTATGTGCCTTCCTCTTACCTCACCGTTATTATTTGTTGGGGGCTTCTATATCTTTGGGGATTATTTCTCTGGAGGCAAGAGAGGTCTTTCTTTCTCTCTAGGGGTAGTTAGTTCCTCAGGCTGGCTCGAGACATCTAGGATTTTTAGGCACGTTCACCGGCTACTTCTAGTGTGTTTGGATAGGTTCAGATTTGCGGTCAGTCCAGTTTGCCACCTCCCTAGAGCTTGTCCTATGTTTGTTACTTAGCTGGAGTAATTTGTGATCCTCAACCACTAAGGATCATAACAGTATGTATATTGTTGGTTTATTATTTTGCAGAGCGAGGGTCTTCAGGTGGATTGAGAGAGCAATAAAATATTAAAACAACCTGTGTGTTTATTTCATTAAAATAATTTTTAATAATGTGTGTGTTTTTTAACCCTTTCATACAATTGGATTAATAATGGATAGGTGACATAATTGACGCCTCTCCATTATTAATCTGGCTTAATGTCACCTTACAATAGCAAGGTGACATTAACCCTTCATTACCCCATATCCCACCACTACACGGGAGTGGGAAGAGAGTGGCCAAGTGCCAGAATAGGCGCATCTTCCAGATGTGCCTTTTCTGGGGTGGCTGGGGGCAGATGTTTGTAGCCGGGGGGAACCAATAACCATGGACCCTCTCCTGGCTATTAATATCTGCCCTCAGTCACTGGCTTTACCACTCTGGCGGAGAAAATTGCGCGGGAGCCCACGCCAATTTTTTCCGCCATTTAACCCTTTATTTTAGCAGCTACAGCACCCAAATTTTGCACATACACACTACTAACATTAGTAGTGTGGAATATGAAAAAAAAAGGGGATATGAGATGTTTTACTGTATGTAAACCATGTCTCATATCCTGTCGGGTTTGGGAAGGAGAAATGAAAAGCCGGCAATTGAATTACCGGCTTTTCACTAACACCGCTGCGTATTTCTCGCAAGTCACACTGCTGGTCCGTGTGGAATCCGTATTTTTCTCGCCCCCATAGACTTTCATTGGCAATTTTTTTGCGCAATACGGTGACAAATGCAGCATGCTGCGATTTTCTACGGCCGTACAAGACCGTATATTACGGATGCGTAATATACGGCAGATATGAGCTGGGCCATAGAGATTCATTGGGCCATGTGTAATGCGAATTTTACGGACGTAGTTTATGCGCTCATACGTTCGTAAAACTCGCTAGTGTGACGCCGGCCTTAAAGTGACACTGCTGTACAGGGAGCTGCTCCATTCACATACATAGGGCTGTGTTGCACTTCCCTACACTGCAGATAGATGGCAGTGCTACTGTGGAGGGGGAAAAAATGCTGCTGCCCCTGTTCTTTTGCAAGGTCCTGACAATCAGACCCCTTCTGATCAGTAAGTAAAATCCCATTATGTTTAAGATTGGGGGATCTCCTTTAGGCTGGAGTCACACCCAACGTATAAAAAAACAGTCCGTTTTACATGGACGAGAATCGCATAAATGTTCCCTGAACAGTGATCCGTATGTTATCTGTGTGCAATGCGAGGATGCGATTTTCTCACATGTAAGCATCTGTGTGACATCCGTATGACATCCGTATGGCAAGATTTTGCAAAATGGACATATAATGGATCCATGAGATCAAATATTTGTGAAAACATATACAGTTAGGTCCATATATATTTGGACAGAGACAACCTTTTTCTAATTTTGGTTATAGACATTACCACAATGAATTTTAAACAAAACAATTCTGATGCAGTTGAAGTTCAGACTTTCAGCTTTCATTTGAGGGTATCCACATTAAAATTGGATGAAGGGTTTAGGAGCTTCCGTGTTGTGAAATTGGATTCTGGGCTCCCCCGGTGGCCACTTGTGGAATTGAACTTGTGTGCATCATCCCCTCTGTTCACCTGCTCCTATCAGGATGTGGGAGTCGCTATATAACCTTGCTCCTCTGTCAGTTTCTTGCCGGTCAACAATGTAATCAGAAGCCTTCTGTGCTTGTTCCTGCTACTAGACAACTCCCAGCTAAGTTGGACTTTTGTCCTTGTGTGTTTTTGCATTTTGTTCCTGTTCACAGCTGCTGTTTCGTTACTGTGTCTGGAAAGCTCTAGTGATCGGAAATTGCCACTCTGGTGTTATGAGTTAATGCTAGAGTCTTAAAGGAATTTCTGGATGGTGTTTTGATAGAGTTTTCTGCTGACCATGAAAGTGTCCTTTCTGTCTTCCTGCTATCTAGAAAGCAGACCTCGATTTTGCTAAACCTATTTTCATACTACGTTTGTCATTTCATCTAAAATCACCGCCAATATATGTGGGGGCCTCTGTCTGCCTTTTGGGAAAATTTCTCTAGAGGTGAGCCAGGACTGTCTTTTCCTCTGCTAGGATTAGGTAGTTCTCCGGCTGGCGCTGGGCATCTAGGGTTAAAAAACGTAGGCATGCTACCCGGCTACTTCTAGTTGTGCGGCAGGTTTAGTTCATGGTCAGTATAGTTTCCATCTTCCAAGAGCTAGTTCTCATATATGCTGGGCTATGTTCTCTCGCCATTGAGAATCATGACAGTTTGACCGGCCCAAAAAAGGGTTAAATTACTGGCTGAGAAAGGAGAGAAAAAAGAAGTCTGCTACAATTTTTTTTTTTTTTTTTTTCCTCTACTTCTGAGTGTGCTCTTAATTGAATCACTTGCTAGTCTGCCTATACTGCAGCCTTCCTCTCTTTCTCTCCTTCTAATCCTTGAATGGCTCTGTGTTCACCTGTTTCAAATGGATCTTCAGAGTGTAGCTACAGGTTTGAATAATCTCGCCACAAAGGTACAAAATTTGCAAGATTTTGTTGTTCATGCACCTGTGTCTGAGCCTAGAATTCCTTTGCCTGAATTCTTCTCGGGGAATAGATCTCACTTTCAAAATTTTAAAAATAATTGCAAATTGTTTTTGTCCCTGAAGTCTCGCTCTGCCGGAGACCCTGCACAGCAGGTCAGGATTGTAATTTCCTTGCTCCGGGGCGACCCTCAAGACTGGGCTTTTGCATTGGCACCAGGGGATCCTGCGTTGCTCAATGTGGATGCGTTTTTTCTGGCCTTGGGGTTGCTTTATGAGGAACCTCATTTAGAGCTTCAGGCGGAAAAGGCCTTGATGTCCTTGTCTCAGGGGCAAGATGAAGCTGAAATATACTGCCAAAAATTCCGCAAATGGTCTGTGCTTACTCAGTGGAATGAGTGCGCCCTGGCGGCGATTTTCAGAGAAGGTCTCTCTGATGCCATTAAGGATGTTATGGTGGGGTTCCCTGTGCCTGCGAGTCTGAATGAGTCCATGACGATGGCTATTCAGATCGATAGGCGTCTGCGGGAGCGCAAACCTGTGCACCATTTGGTGGTGTCTACTGAGAAAACGCCAGAAAATATGCAATGTGATAGAATTCTGTCCAGAAGCGAGCGGCAGAATTTTAGACGAAAAAATGGGTTGTGCTTCTATTGTGGTGATTCAACTCATGTTATATCAGCATGCTTTAAGCGTACTAAGAAGCCTGACAAGTCTGTTTCAATTAGCACTTTGCAGTCTAAGTTTATTCTATCTGTGACCCTGATTTGTTCTTTGTCATCTATTACCGCGGACGCCTATGTCGACTCTGGCGCTGCTTTGAGTCTTATGGATTGGTCCTTTGCCAAACGCTGTGGGTATGATTTGGAGCCACTGGAGGCTCCGGTACCTCTGAAGGGGATTGACTCCACCCCATTGGCTAGTAATAAACCACAATACTGGACACAAGTGACTATGCGTGTTAATCCGGATCACCAGGAGGTTATTCGCTTTCTGGTGCTGTATAATCTACATGATGTTTTGGTGCTGGGATTGCCATGGCTGCAATCTCATAACCCAGTCCTCGACTGGAGAGCTATGTCTGTGTTAAGCTGGGGATGTAAAGGAACTCATGGGGACGTACCTTTGGTTTCCATTTCATCATCTATTCCCTCTGAGATTCCTGAATTCTTGTCTGACTTTCGTGACGTTTTTGAAGAACCCAAGGTTGGTTCACTACCTCCGCACCGGGAGTGCGATTGTGCCATAGACTTGATTCCGGGTAGTAAATACCCTAAGGGTCGTTTATTTAATCTGTCTGTGCCTGAACACGCTGCTATGCGAGAATATATAAAGGAGTCCTTGGAAAAGGGACATATTCGTCCTTCGTCATCTCCCTTAGGAGCCGGTTTTTTCTTTGTGTCTAAGAAAGACGGCTCTTTGAGGCCGTGTATTGATTATCGACTTTTGAATAAAATCACGGTTAAATATCAATATCCGTTACCACTGCTTACTGATTTGTTTGCTCGTATAAAGGGGGCCAAGTGGTTCTCTAAGATTGATCTCCGTGGGGCGTATAATTTGGTGCGAATCAAGCAGGGGGATGAGTGGAAAACCGCATTTAATACGCCCGAGGGCCATTTTGAGTATTTGGTGATGCCTTTTGGTCTTTCAAATGCCCCTTCAGTCTTCCAGTCCTTTATGCATGACATTTTCCGTGATTATTTGGATAAATTTATGATTGTGTATCTGGATGATATTCTGATTTTTTTGGATGACTGGGACTCTCATGTCCAGCAGGTCAGGAGGGTTTTTCAGGTTTTGCGGTCTAATTCCTTGTGTGTGAAGGGTTCTAAGTGTGTTTTGGGGGTTCAAAAGATTTCTTTCTTGGGATACATTTTTTCCCCCTCTTCCATCGAGATGGATCCTGTCAAGGTTCAGGCTATTGGTGATTGGACGCAACCCTCTTCTCTTAAGAGTCTTCAGAAACTTTTGGGCTTTGCTAACTTTTATCGTCGATTTATTGCTGGTTTTTCTGATGTTGTAAAACCATTGACTGATTTGACTAAGAAGGGTGCTGATGTTGCTGATTGGTCCCCTGATGCTGTGGAGGCCTTTCGGGAGCTCAAGCGCCGCTTTTCTTCCGCCCCAGTGTTGCGTCAGCCTGATGTTGCTCTTCCTTTTCAGGTTGAGGTCGACGCTTCTGAAATCGGAGCTGGGGCGGTGTTGTCGCAGAGAAGTTCCGACTGCTCCGTGATGAGACCTTGTGCTTTTTTTTCCCGTAAATTTTCGCCCGCCGAGCGGAATTATGATATTGGGAATCGGGAGCTTTTGGCCATGAAGTGGGCTTTTGAGGAGTGGCGTCACTGGCTTGAGGGGGCCAGACATCAGGTGGTGGTATTGACTGACCACAAAAATTTAATTTACCTTGAGTCTGCCAGGCGCCTGAATCCTAGACAGGCGCGCTGGTCGTTGTTTTTCTCTCGGTTTAATTTTGTGGTGTTGTACCTACCGGGTTCTAAGAATGTTAAGGCGGATGCCCTTTCTAGGAGTTTTGAGCCTGACTCCCCTGGTAATTCTGAGCCCACAGGTATCCTTAAAGATGGAGTGATATTGTCTGCCGTTTCTCCAGACCTGCGGCGGGCCTTGCAGGAGTTTCAGGCGGATAGACCTGATCGTTGCCCACCTGGTAGACTGTTTGTTCCTGATGATTGGACCAGTAGAGTCATCTCTGAGGTTCATTCTTCTGCGTTGGCAGGTCATCCTGGAATCTTTGGTACCAGGGATTTGGTGGCAAGGTCCTTCTGGTGGCCTTCCCTGTCACGAGATGTGCGAGGCTTTGTGCAGTCTTGTGACGTTTGTGCTCGGGCCAAGCCTTGTTGTTCTCGGGCTAGTGGATTGTTGTTGCCCTTGCCTATCCTGAAGAGGCCTTGGACGCACATCTCGATGGATTTTATTTCGGATCTGCCTGTTTCTCAGAAGATGTCTGTCATCTGGGTGGTGTGTGACCGTTTCTCTAAGATGGTCCATCTGGTTCCCTTGCCTAAGTTGCCTTCTTCTTCCGAGTTGGTTCCTCTGTTTTTTCAAAATGTTGTTCGTTTGCATGGTATTCCTGAGAATATCGTTTCTGACAGAGGGACCCAATTCGTGTCTAGATTTTGGCGGGCATTCTGTGCTAGGATGGGCATAGATTTGTCTTTTTCGTCTGCTTTCCATCCTCAGACTAATGGCCAGACCGAGCGGACTAATCAGACCTTGGAGACATATTTGAGGTGTTTTGTGTCTGCGGATCAGGATGATTGGGTTGCTTTTTTGCCTTTGGCGGAGTTCGCCCTCAATAATCGGGCCAGCTCTGCCACCTTGGTGTCCCCGTTTTTCTGTAATTTGGGGTTTCATCCTCGATTTTCCTCCGGTCAAGTGGAATCTTCGGATTGTCCTGGAGTGGATGCTGTGGTGGAGAGGTTGCATCAGATTTGGAGGCAGGTGGTGGACAATTTGAAGTTGTCCCAGGAGAAGACTCAGCTTTTTGCCAACCGCCGTCGTCGTGTTGGTCCTCGGCTTTGTGTTGGGGACTTGGTGTGGTTGTCTTCTCGTTTTGTCCCTATGAGGGTTTCTTCTCCTAAGTTTAAGCCTCGGTTCATCGGCCCGTACAAGATATTGGAGATTCTTAACCCTGTGTCCTTCCGTTTGGACCTCCCTGCATCCTTTTCGATTCATAATGTTTTTCATCGGTCATTGTTGCGCAGGTATGAGGTACCGGTTGTGCCTTCCGTTGAGCCTCCTGCTCCGGTGTTGGTTGAGGGTGAGTTGGAGTACGTTGTGGAAAAGATCTTAGACTCTCGTGTTTCCAGACGGAGACTCCAGTATCTGGTCAAATGGAAGGGATACGGTCAGGAGGATAATTCTTGGGTCACTGCCTCTGATGTTCATGCCTCCGATCTTGTCCGTGCCTTTCATAGGGCTCATCCTGATCGCCCTGGTGGTTCTGGTGAGGGTTCGGTGCCCCCTCCTTGAGGGGGGGGTACTGTTGTGAAATTGGATTCTGGGCTCCCCCGGTGGCCACTTGTGGAATTGAACTTGTGTGCATCATCCCCTCTGTTCACCTGCTCCTATCAGGATGTGGGAGTCGCTATATAACCTTGCTCCTCTGTCAGTTTCTTGCCGGTCAACAATGTAATCAGAAGCCTTCTGTGCTTGTTCCTGCTACTAGACAACTCCCAGCTAAGTTGGACTTTTGTCCTTGTGTGTTTTTGCATTTTGTTCCTGTTCACAGCTGCTGTTTCGTTACTGTGTCTGGAAAGCTCTAGTGATCGGAAATTGCCACTCTGGTGTTATGAGTTAATGCTAGAGTCTTAAAGGAATTTCTGGATGGTGTTTTGATAGAGTTTTCTGCTGACCATGAAAGTGTCCTTTCTGTCTTCCTGCTATCTAGAAAGCGGACCTCGATTTTGCTAAACCTATTTTCATACTACGTTTGTCATTTCATCTAAAATCACCGCCAATATATGTGGGGGCCTCTGTCTGCCTTTTGGGAAAATTTCTCTAGAGGTGAGCCAGGACTGTCTTTTCCTCTGCTAGGATTAGGTAGTTCTCCGGCTGGCGCTGGGCATCTAGGGTTAAAAAACGTAGGCATGCTACCCGGCTACTTCTAGTTGTGCGGCAGGTTTAGTTCATGGTCAGTATAGTTTCCATCTTCCAAGAGCTAGTTCTCATATATGCTGGGCTATGTTCTCTCGCCATTGAGAATCATGACACTTCCGCTCCTTAACATGTGCCACCCTGTTTTTAAAGGGACCAAAAGTAATTGGACAATTGACTCCAAGGCTATTTCATGGACAGGTGTGGGCAATCCCTTCATTATGTCATTCTGAATTAAGCAGATAAAAGGCCTGGAGTTGATTTGAGGTGTGGTGCTTGCATTTGGAAGGTTTTGCTGTGAAGTAAACATGCGGTCAAAGGAGCTCTCCATGCAAGTGAAACAAGCCATCCTTAAGCTGCGAAAACAGAAAAAAACCCATCTGAAAAATTGCTACAATATTAGGAGTGGCAAAATCTACAGTTTGGTACATCCTGAGAAAGAAAGAAAGCACTGGTGAACTCATCAATGCAAAAAGACCTGGGCACCCACGGAAGACAACAGCGGTGGATGATCGCAGAATAATCTCCATGGTGAAGAGAAACCCCTTCACAACAGCCAACCAAGTGAAGAACACTCTCCAGGAGGTCGGCGTATCAATATCCAAATCTACCATAAAGAGAAGACTGCATGAAAGTAAATACAGAGGGTTCACTGCACGGTGCAAGCCACTCATAAGCATCAAGAATAAAAAGGCTATACTGGACTTTGCTAAAAAACATCTAAAAAAGCCAGCACAGTTCTGGAAGAACATTCTTTGGACAGATGAAACCAAGATCAACCTCTACCAGAATGATGGAAAGAGAAAAGTATGGCGAAGGCGTGGTACAGCTCATGATCCAAAGCATACCACATCATCTGTAAAACACTGCAGAGGCAATGTGATGGCTTGGGCATGCATGGCTGCCAGTGGCACTGGGTCACTAGTGTTTATTGATGATGTGACACAGGACAGAAGCAGCCGAATGAATTCTGAGGTATTCAGAGCCATACTGTGTGCTCAGATCCAGCCAAATGCAGCCAAACTGGTTGGTTGTCGTTTCATACTACAGATGGACAATGACCCAAAACATAAAGCCAAAGCAACTCAGGAGTTTATTAAAGCAAAGAAGTGGAATATTCTTGAATGGCCAAGTCAGTCACCTGATCTGAACCCAATTGAGCATGCATTTCACTTGTTATAGACTAAACTTCAGACAGAAAGGCCCATAAACAAACAGCAACTGAAAACCACTGCAGTGAAGGCCTGGCAGAGCATCAAAAAGGAGGAAACACAGCGTCTGGTGATGTCCATGAGTTCAAGACAGTCATTGCCAACAAAGGATTTTCAACCAAGTACTAGAAATGAACATTTTATTTACAATTATTTAATCTGTCCAATTACTTTTGGTCCCTTTAAAAACAGGGTGGCACATATTAAGGAGCTGAAACTCCTAAACCCTTCATCCAATTTTAATGTGGATACCCTCAAATGAAAGCTGAAAGTCTGAACTTCAACTGCATCTGAATCGTTTTGTTTAAAATTTATTGTGGTAATGTCTAGAACCAAAATTAGAATAATGTTGCCTCTGTCCAAATATATATGGACCTAACTGTATATATATATATATATATATATATATATATATACAGTATATATATATAGACTGCATATATATCAGTGAGACACATACCTCTCTGTTCATCATCTCATTAAATACATTTACATTTGACCAGCTTAATTTTCCTGAAATTGCCTGCGCACCCGACAACCAATGTGCATTTCGCACGGGCCAACTAGTTTTAATATAAAACAATTTCTTAATTGCAATTGAACTAATGTATATAACATTGATTGCTCTGTCTGGAACATATATGGGATACACTTTATGGAAACTTAAAACATGCATATCCAAGCATCTGTATGACCTCTTCAATATGACAAATGTAAATCGCAATGTATCAGCAGCAGTAGCAAAACATTTTATTACTCACTACTCACAAAGAATTGCATCACTACAAATATGCGGCAATAAATTACCAAGCCTTTGCATGGTGGAAACATCAGACGACGTTTCTTCACACTTGAGGCTTTCTGGATCTACAATCTGGGCACAAGAATTCCAAATGGTCTCAACAATCTTAAAGAGATCATGTTTCATTATTAATGTTAAAGCACTTTCCGTAATTTTATTATTTTTCAAGTTTATTCTATGTAAAATTGATTTTATATTTTGTCTGCATGTTACCTGTGGTGGCTGTCAGTGAGCTGGCTTTTTCGTTTTCCTCTTTCTATAATAAAACCAGGGGTGGACATATCATTGGTGCAACTTGCCCATTTCCACTTCCAAAACAGGTGCATTTTGATGAGCCATTAGGTTGCAAAAGGTCCACATATTGTTCTTGCACGTGGGCCTTTTTCTGTCTGTGTCCACCAAGGAATAAAACAATTTACAGTTATGTATCATTCAGGTTTTGGAATTCACAGTGATCAAAATAAAAAAAATAGTAAATCAAACCCCCCTTAGTCACCCCCTTAGGTAAAAATAGTCAAAGAAAAAAAGTATTTATTTCCATTTTTACATTAGTGTTAGGGTTGGGGTTAGAGCTAGAGTGAGGGTAGGGGATAGGGTTAGGGTTTAACTTAGATCTAGGGCTAAGGTTAGGGTTGGGGTTAGGGTTGGGGTTACGGTTATGGTGTTGGGGTTATGGTTGTGTTGGGGTTTGGATTGTGTTGGGGTTAGAGTTGTGTTGGGGTTAGGGCTGTATTGGGAATACGCTTGTGTTGGGGATATGGTTGTGTTGGGGTTATGATTGGGGTGCTGGGGTTAGGGTGGTGTTGGAGTTGGGGTTAAGGCTGTGGTTAGGTTTGGGGTTAGGGTTGGGACTAGGGTCTTGGGTAGGGTTGTAGTTAGAATTAGGGGTTTCCACTGTTTACATAAATCAAGGGGTCTCCAAATGCGACATAGCACCTGCCATTGATGCCAGCCAATTTTGGGTTCAAAAAGTCAAATGGTGCTCCCTCCCTTCTGAGCCCTGCAATGCGCCCGAATAGTGGCTTTCCCCCACACACGGGGTATTGGTGTACTCAGGAGAAATTACACACCAAATTTTGTGGTCCATTTTCTCTTGTTACGCTTTGGTCTAAAGTTAATTTTTTGTGAAAAAAGTAAAATGTTCATTTTTTCCTTCCACATTGCTTTATTTCTCGTGAAGCACCTGAAGGGTTAATAAACATCCTGAATGTGGTTTTGAGCACCTTGAGTGATGCAGTTTTTAAAATGGTGTCACTTTTGGGTATTTTCTGTCATATTGACCCCCAAACTCATTTCAAATGTGATGTGGTCCCTAAAAGCAATGGTTTTGTAAATTTTGTTGAATAAATGAGAAATTGCTGGTCAACTTTTAACTCTTATGACGTCCTAAAAAAAAAATTATGTTGCCAAAATTTTTCTGATGTAAAGTAGACATGTGGGAAATGTTATTTATTAACAGTTTTGTGCAGTATTACTCTCTGATTTAAAAGGAACCTGTCACCCTCCCCCAGGCGTTTGTAACTAAAAGAGCCACCTTGTGCTGCACTGATGCTGCATTCTGACAAGATGGCTCTTTTAGTTCGGGTCCCTGGCACTGCTGCAATAATCGCTTTTCAAATTTGTTCTTCATACCGTGAAATTGTCTCTGAGGTAGGTCTTTCCCCCCCCGAATCTAGATGCCTCACAGCCGTCAATCACAGCCTCTGCGCGCCGGGCGCCACCTCCTCTTCCTTCAGTGGCGTCCCCGGCGCCACTAATATGAAGTACAATATGTCACAAAAAAATGTCTCAGAATCAGCGGGATCCGTTAAAGCGTTCCAGAGTTATAACATAAAGTGGAAGTGGTCAGAATTGTAAAATTTGGCCTGGTCATTAACCCCTTCCCGACCTGTGATGCCACGTCATGAAAGTCGGTGCCAATCCGATCTGTGATGCCTATGTGGCGTCATGAAGGGATCGCGTCCCTGCAGATCGGGTGAAAGGGTTAACGCCAATTTCACCCGATCTGCAGGGACAGGGGGAGTGGTACTTCAGCCCAGGGGGGTGGCTTTGCCCCCACGTGGCTACGATCGCTCTGATTGGCTGTTGAAAGTGCAACAGCCAATCAGAGCAATTTGTAATATTTCACCTATGAAAAGTGGTGAAATATTACAATCCAGCCATGGCCGATGCTGCAATATCATTGGCCATGGCTGGAAACTCTGATCTCCTCCCCAGTCCTCCGTTCTGTGGTCCGCTCCCCTCTGTCCTCCTGTATGCTCCCCCATCCTCCTGTCCGCTCCCCCGGTGCTCCGATCCCACCTCCCTGTGCTCCGATCCCCCCCCTGTGCTCCGATCCCCCCTCTCATACTTACCGAGCCTCCCGGTGTCCGTCTGTCTGTTCCATGGGCGCCACCATCTTCCAAAATGGCGGGCGCATGCGCAGTGCGCCCGCCGAATCTACCAGCTGGCAGATTCGTTCCATGTACATTTTGATCACTGTGATAAAACCTATCACAGTGATCAAAATAAAAAAATAGTAAATGAACCCCCCCTTTATCACCCTCATAGGTAGGGACAATAATAAAATAAAGAAAATATATTTACTTTTATTTTTCCACTAGGGTTAGGGTTAGAACTAGGGTTAGGGTTAGGGCTAGGGTTAGGGCTAGGGCTAGGGTTAGGGTTAGGGCTAGGGTTAGAATTAGGGTTAGGGTAAAGCTATGTGCACAAGTATTCTGGTCCTCTGCGGATTTTTCCGCAGCGGATTTGATAAATCCGCAGTGCAAAACCGCTGCGGATTTATCGTGAATTTACCGCGGTTTTTCTGCGTTTTTTCTGCGGATTTCACTGCGGTTTTACAACTGCGGTTTTCTATAGGAGCAGCTGTAAAACCGCTGCGGAATTCGCAGAAAGAAGTGACATGCTGCAGAATGTAAACCGCTGCGTTTCCGCGCAGTTTTTTCCGCAGCATGTGTGGAGCGCCCCCACACCGCCGCAGGGCCGAGGGGTACCCGGAGCCGGGCCTCTAGTTCTCAGTCTCGGGGTTGTCACGGTGGCTAGACCCGGTCCGTGGCCCTGTCCGTCAGTGGGGGACGTCCGGTGTAATAGGTGGTAGTAATGGTGCGGTGCGGTTGTGGGGTGTAAGTCGCGGTAAATAACGAGGACACCAGGTTGCAGTCTCTTTACCTCTTTACTGGAGATCTCTGAGTCCTCAGTCCGGAACACGGTTCACCAGGCTACGCAAGTCCGGCCGGTCCAATGGCACCTCCAGAGTTCTCCTCTCAGGTGGAAATCTGTGCCTTCCTTCTAGCGCTATGTGTTGTAGTCCTTCCCTGCTGTGCTTACGGAAAGTAACCCCACAACGGTTGTGTCTGTTTCTTAAGTTCCCTCACAACTCGATTTGATGTTCCTCTGTAATCCACCCCTTCCCTGTATTCAGGTTGGAATGGCACCCGTTTGTCAGGTAGGCCTGGAGTTCTTCCGGGACCCTAGAGACGCCCCTCTCCCGCAATTGCCCCCCAAGACTTCATAGGTGATATGTGGTAGACAGCCCGCCTGAGACCGACTGTCCTGCCGCTGTTTGGAGTATGGCTTGAAGCTGTATTTTAATCCACTCCCTCGGCGTTCCGGCCACCGGTATTGCGCCTCAGCAGGGTGCTGCCTCTTTCAACAAAACCCCTGCTGGTATTCTCCTTCTGCTTGATCTCGTTTCTCACTCAGCACAATCTATCTCGCTTCTAGTCCTTTCTTGAGTCCCGCCGCTTCCAGGAGCCTGCGCGGACCCGTTACGTTCTTTCAATGCCAAGCCTCTGCCAGGATCCCACCCCTGGCAGAGACCCTACAGTCTCTCCCTTCACAACACCCCCTGCCACAGGGTGTTGCTCCGTTCAATCCCGTCAGCGTTCTCTCTAACTTCCTGCCTGACCCCCAGTTTACCCACTATGGTGGGGAGTGGCCTAATGAATAGCACCCTTAGCTCCCCCCGGAGGCCCAGCTGTGAAACATATTGGTGTCTGTGATACCTGATTGGAGGAACTCCTTCGGTGCCATCGAACGTACCATGGCTCCCCTTAGCGGCGAAGCCACAGCACTGCAACGACCAGGACTCTGGGGCGCTGCACTCCCCCCTGGTTAAACACAGTACTCTGGGACTGGGGAGAAAAACAACAATACAGATTAGCAAAAAGACATACAATTTTGTTGAGTGCAAAACAATAAGTATACTTGAACAGGCTTCCCTTTATGGGAGGTGAGGACACTTTTAACGTTACAAACATAGTCAACATTATAAATTACAGGCTATACATAACTCCTGTTACCCAACCGGGTATTCTACTTAGTGCAAATTCTGGAACAATAAATTAACATTGCCTTTAAGAAACATACACTCTTAGTTTACCAAAGGCCTTCCTATAATCACATTACAGGGTAAGGTAACTTCACATTCTCCTACTTTGAACCTGCAGGACCGCCTGTCCCTATGGCACCAGACCTACTGCCTCTCCTTTCTTTTACAGGACCGCCCCGTTCAGCCAGAGCCTACTGCCTTTCGCTACTATACATAGTATAGACATAACATTCCTTTCGTTTAAAGAACTCTGAGCCAGCTCTACTCGGCTCCTTTAAGGACTCACTCTCTAACCCCTACGGGTTCACTCTCTGTCCTTAGTAACAAAGTAATTTTCAATGGGGACGCGGGGTTTACCTTCTATCCTCACCTTCATTATTACTTCACTTACTTTCAACTATGCAGACCTCTATCTCTACCCCTACGGGCTCTCTGCATCTTTTCTTTCTGCAAAACATTATTTAGATTTCACATTTCAACAAATTCAACACATATAACTTAGCATGTAAAACAGTTACATTTCTTTTCAAGGCATCATTATGGCATTACTGTTCTGCAACAGTATCTCTCTCAAGTTCAGTTTCTCACATCCCCTTTAAGAGGGGACCAAGTCTTTCCGAGGTAGCTCGTTTTCTCAGCCTACCAGTCCATGCAAAGGTTCCGGTATGGTATCTTCGCAAAGTGTCTTTGGCTCAAACCAATAGGGCAAATATCTTCGCAAAGTGTCTTTGGCTAAAACCAGTAGGGAGCACCTTTAAGAAGGTGCAAACTATTTACAAAAGAAAGTTTGAATCATGCACAGTCCATGATTTCTGCAGTTTGTGTAACTTTTGTGCAACAACTTCAAGGAAAAAGGAAAACAAACAAAGGGGATCCCGGGTTAACAGAGGGATCCATTAACCCTGGACGGGTTTAGCAGCAACAGGAACAGTTAAAACAATAAAGTAGCAACTATGTACATTTTCATGGTATCGAGGTTTATTCTTTTTCAGGCGGCTCGGGCTCCTGCCCCCCAGCCACCGTGGTGCCAGCGTCCGCGGTTCGAACATGAAGATGAACTCGACTGGCCAACTCGGTGGCCGCAACCAGGCGCACCGTTGCAATGGTGACAAGATCGGGTGCTCCTGGGACCAGGTCCGAGGCGGTAAGGGTCGCGGCTCCAGACATACACCGCCGAACATTCCTTGCATACCACCCAAGCGGGTTCTGGTGGCGGCTGTAGGTCACTGAATCCCCCTTTTGCAATGGTTCTCCACTTCGGCCACAGCAGGGAGCCCTCACGTTACAGTGCGCAACAAAAACGTCAGTATCCAATCCTGGCTCGTGTATGAGGCCCCAACCCCTTTTTACATGGTAGGCCAACACAGTGCCCCGCCTTACCGCGTCTCTGTCATCCCATGCCGGGGGGGGTTGTTGTACTTTCGATGGGCCCATCGACTCAGCTCCTTTCCGTCCTTTCCACTGCAGGATCAAGCACTGTCTATATTGCTCCCATGTAAGCACCGCAAGGGTGGACCCGTTCTCCCGGGATCCATCTGCTCTAAACCAGGGGGTGTCCCACCGAAGAACTACTCCGTCTAAGCTCACATCCACAGGCTCCCCCACTCCAGTCGACAGCGGTGGCACCATCCTCCCCAGGTCATCGGGGGATAGCACCATTAGCCCTGCCGAGATAAGTCGCTCCCTACTGCGATAGAGGTGGGTCATGGAAGCGGGCTCGCGGAGGGGAGCAGGGACGTCGGCCATACCTGCGCCTAATATGGTTCCATCGGTGTCGCTCCGGTCCGTTAACGAGGACGCTAGAGTCGGCTGCAGCCCGGACCGGGGCTCCTCCAATGGGATGCTCGGATTCGGCTCCGCTGGCTGTGGTTCCTCCTCCTCTAACTCCGAGGTCGGGATTGGTGGACGTAACTCCGCTGTCGGGTCCGCAGGCTTCCGGTCCATCTCCGGTGAAGAAGGGCAGGCCGGAACTGCTTCTTCCTCGCTCAGGCACTCGCCGTTCATCATCGCTGCCTGATAGTCGGTGGCAGTGCATGCACCTAGCTCCGCCATTTCTCTGAGGTCGGGCTTCTCCGTCACCCGCTTCCCGCCGTTGCATATCAAGGGGTGTTTCTCTTCTGCTTTGGGGCAGGTCATTCCTCTGCAGCCAGAAGTGCAGGGGGCGGTAGCCATTTCTCGCGCCACACTGGGAGTCTCCGCCCATAACACGCCCTCCTTCCCCTTGGGTGTAGCAATGGCGGCGCCTTTTGGCGGGAACTTTTGGCGGCTAATGGCGCAGCACAGTCTTACAATAAAGTACAGTTCAAGTACAGTAAATCACAGTCTCTAGGCACACATGACCTGATTCTTCAGGCTTAAGTAGATCCTGTTCGTGACGCCAAGTTTTGGAGCGCCCCCACACCGCCGCAGGGCCGAGGGGTACCCGGAGCCGGGCCTCTAGTTCTCAGTCTCGGGGTTGTCACGGTGGCTAGACCCGGTCCGTGGCCCTGTCCGTCAGTGGGGGACGTCCGGTGTAATAGGTGGTAGTAATGGTGCGGTGCGGTTGTGGGGTGTAAGTCGCGGTAAATAACGAGGACACCAGGTTGCAGTCTCTTTACCTCTTTACTGGAGATCTCTGAGTCCTCAGTCCGGAACACGGTTCACCAGGCTACGCAAGTCCGGCCGGTCCAATGGCACCTCCAGAGTTCTCCTCTCAGGTGGAAATCTGTGCCTTCCTTCTAGCGCTATGTGTTGTAGTCCTTCCCTGCTGTGCTTACGGAAAGTAACCCCACAACGGTTGTGTCTGTTTCTTAAGTTCCCTCACAACTCGATTTGATGTTCCTCTGTAATCCACCCCTTCCCTGTATTCAGGTTGGAATGGCACCCGTTTGTCAGGTAGGCCTGGAGTTCTTCCGGGACCCTAGAGACGCCCCTCTCCCGCAATTGCCCCCCAAGACTTCATAGGTGATATGTGGTAGACAGCCCGCCTGAGACCGACTGTCCTGCCGCTGTTTGGAGTATGGCTTGAAGCTGTATTTTAATCCACTCCCTCGGCGTTCCGGCCACCGGTATTGCGCCTCAGCAGGGTGCTGCCTCTTTCAACAAAACCCCTGCTGGTATTCTCCTTCTGCTTGATCTCGTTTCTCACTCAGCACAATCTATCTCGCTTCTAGTCCTTTCTTGAGTCCCGCCGCTTCCAGGAGCCTGCGCGGACCCGTTACGTTCTTTCAATGCCAAGCCTCTGCCAGGATCCCACCCCTGGCAGAGACCCTACAGTCTCTCCCTTCACAACACCCCCTGCCACAGGGTGTTGCTCCGTTCAATCCCGTCAGCGTTCTCTCTAACTTCCTGCCTGACCCCCAGTTTACCCACTATGGTGGGGAGTGGCCTAATGAATAGCACCCTTAGCTCCCCCCGGAGGCCCAGCTGTGAAACATATTGGTGTCTGTGATACCTGATTGGAGGAACTCCTTCGGTGCCATCGAACGTACCATGGCTCCCCTTAGCGGCGAAGCCACAGCACTGCAACGACCAGGACTCTGGGGCGCTGCATGTGCACAGCGTTTTTTGTTTCCTATAGGTTTACATTGAACTGTAAACTCATGGGAAACTGCTGCGGACCCGCAGCTGTGGAAACGCTGCGGATCCACAGCGTTTTCCGCAGCGTGTGCACATACCCTTAGAATTAGGCTATGTGCACACACTGCGGATTCGTAGCAGTTTTCCATCAGGTTTACAGTATCATGTAAAACCTATAGAATACCAAATCCGCTGTGCCCATGGTGTGGAAAATACCGGGCGGAAACGCCGCATTGTATTTTCCGCAGCATGTCAATTCTTTGTGCGGATTCCGCAGCATTTTACACCTGTTCCTCAATAGAAATCCGCAGGTGAAATCCGCACAAAAAACACTGGAAATCCATGGTAAATTCTCAAGTAAAACGCAGTGCCTTTGCCCTGCGGATTTTTCAAAAATGATGCGGAAAAATCTCACACGAATCCGCAATGTGGGCACATAGCCTTAGGGTTAGGGTTGGAATTAGGGCTAGGGTTGGAAATAGGGTTAAGATTAGGCTTGTGGTTAGGGTTATGGTTAGGGTTAGGGGTGTGTTGGGGTTAGGGTTGTGGTTAGGGTAGGGTTAGGGTTGAGATTACGGTTAGGGGTGTGTTGGGGTTAGGGTTGTGGTTAGGGGTGTGTTGGGGTTAGGGTTGTGGTTAGGGGTGTGTTTGGGTTAGGATTGTGATTAGGGTTATGGCTAGAGTTGGGATTAGGGTTAGGGGTGTGTTGGGGTTAGTGTTGGAGTTAGAATTGAGGGGTTTCCAGTGTTTAGGCACATCAGGGGTCTCCAAATGCAACATGGCGACACCATTGATTCCAGCCAATCTTGCGTTCAAAAAGTAAAATGGTGCTCCCTCCCTTCCGAGCCCCAACGTGTGCCCAAACAGTGGTTTACCCCCACATATGGGGTACCAGCATACTCAGGACAAACTGGGCAACAACTATTGGGGTCCAATTTCTCCTGTTACCCTTGCGAAAATAAAAAATTGCTTGCTAAAACATAATTTTCACGGTTCTGCGTTGTAAACTTCTGTGAAGCACTTGGGGGTTCAAAGTGCTCACGAGTCACCACATATCTAGATAAGTTCCTTGGGGGTCTAGTTTCCAAAAGGGGGTCACTTGTGGGGGGTTTCTACTGTTTAGGCACATCAGGGGCTCTGCAAACGTAACATGATGCCCGCAGACCATTTCATCAAAGTCTGCATTCCAAAATGTCACTACTTCCCTTCCGAGCCCCGACATGTGCCCAAACAGTGGTTCCCCCCAACATATGGGGTATCAGCGTACTCAGGACAAACTGGACAACAACTTTTGGGGTCCAATTTCTCCTGTTACTCTTGTGAAAAAAAAATTGCGGGCTAAAACATAATTTTTGAGGAAAGAAAAATTATTTTTTATTTTCACGGCTCTGCGTTATAAACTTCTGTGAAGCACTTGGGGGTTCAAAGTGCTCATCACACATTTAGATGAGTTCCTTGGGGGGTCTAGTTTCCAAAATGGGGTCACATGTGGGGGAGCTCCAAAGTTTAGGCACACAGGGGCTCTCCAAACGCGACATGGTGTCCGCTAAAGATTGGAGCCAATTTTTCATTGAAAAAGTCAAATGGCGCTCCTCCCCTTCCGAGCCCTGTCGTGCGCCCAAACAGTGGTTTCCCCCACATATGGGGTATCAGTGTACTCAGGACAAATTGTACAATGACTTTTGGGGTCCAGTTTCTTTTTTTACCCTTGGGAAAATAAAAAAATTGTTGATAAAAGATCATTTTTGTGACTAAAAAGTTAAATGTTCATTTTTTTGTTCCATATTGCTTCTGCTGCTGTGAAGTACCTGAAGGGTTAATAAACTTCTTGAATGTGGTTTTGAGCACCTCGAGGGGTGCAGTTTTTAGAATGGTGTCTCTTTTGGGTATTTTCAGCCTTATAGACCCCTCAAACTGACTTCAAATGTGAGGTGGTCCCTAAAAAAATGGTTTTGTAAATTTCGTTGTAAAAATGAGAAATCGCTGGTCAAATTTTAACCCTTATAACTTCCTAGCAAAAAAAAAAATTTTTTCCAAAATTGTGCTGATGTAAAGTAGGCATGTGGGTAATGTTATTTATTAACTATTTTGTTTCACATAACTCTCTCGTTTAACAGAATAAAAATTCAAATTTAGAAAATTGCGAAATTTTCAAAATTTTAGCCAAATTTCCATTTTTTTCATAAATAAACGCAAAAATTATCGACCTAAATTTAACAATAACGTGAAGCCCAATATGTCACGAAAAAACAATCTCAGAACCGCTAAGATCCGTTGAAGCGTTCCTGAGTTATTACCTCATAAAGGGACACTGGTCAGAATTGCAAAAAACGGCTAGGTCATTAAGGTCAAAATAGGCTGGGTCATGAAGGGGTTAAACTGCTCTGTCACTAAGGGGTTAACCTCATCGGTAAACACTGTAAAAAAAAAAAAAAGGGAAAATAATTTTTTTTTGTTTCAATTCCACAAAAATGGCTGGAACAAAGCAATCAAAAAGTCACATCTATCCCAAAACAGTATTAATAAAAACATGTTCTCATTCCACAAAAAATAAGCTATCTCACAGTTCCATTGGTCAAAAAATAAAAATGTGATCGGTCTCGTAAAATGGAGACACAGCCCCCAAATATTTTTTCCACAAAACCAAAAACACAAGGATCCCTAAAATGTAACCTTTATTTATTATAAAAGTTAAAATCAGTTTGCTCCAAAATATAAGAGACAATAATGTTAGAAAAAAGAATCAAAAAGATTAAAAACTACCTTACCCTATCAGGTGTCCTAATTACTGCACCCTACCTGACAGCGGAGGTTGGCACCCTAAGTTTCTGCGGTAGGCGCCCCCACTCCTCGACGGCTGGCCCTAATAGCCCTACTTACACCCTATATTCCCTATTAGAGACCTATTCGTTCTCAGAAAAAATGAAATAAATATAAAAAAAACAAAAAAATGCACAAATAAACCAGAAAAAAGCAAAAAATTGAACTCAGCAAAAAAACAAAATTGTTTTTATCATATTAGACAAAAAAAGTCCCTAGTAGGGCATAGCAAAACAAAATCATTGGATAACAATGCCAATATCTTGTTTGAATAAAAAATAAATGTCTCGTTTATCCAACAAATATATAAGCGGGCCACTTCATCTCACACTGTTCCATATAATCATATATATCCCGGGTTTTCAAACAAAAAAAGTACCCAAAAAGATATAATGTCCCTAATAGGACTACAGCCCACAAAAACAAAGAACATCCCCGCAGGGGACCACCAGAGCAGATTAAGCAGTCAAATAATAATGACACTCCACAGTGTATTACTGTAGCATATATTTCTACTCATCTGCCTCCCAGAGCGTTGTGGGTCCTATAGTCATCCAGCTCCGCTGGTCTCCTGCCGGGACATTCACCCTAGATTGCCCGACGCGTTTCCCCCCCGTGGAAATCCTGGGGGTTCATCAGGGGACGTGGAACAATGCCACAAAAAAAGATAGAGATGCAGGAGCGTATTCCATACCGTTGCCTGTGTTATATGCCTGTCAGCTTCCTCCACGTGGGGATAGGCCACGCCCCCTCCTCGCGCACCCGGAAGTGTGTCATTGGAACGCACAAGCGCCGCCAGGCGCCCGATATGACGCTCCAAACAGGGACGCATACCGAGGGAATCACCCTCAATGGATACCTCTGCGCCTGCGTGTATACACATACGAAAGTGCGTCACTGGAACGCACCTGCGCTCCAGCCACCTCACGTGACATGTATCGAGGAAATCACCCTCACTTAATATAACATACCACGCATGCGTGCAGCTATAACGTAGCGGTATACAACGCTGAGGGGCTACAAACTTCATAACCCACCGGAGAATGACATATGCACACGATCACCACATAACCGGATACGGGGTATGGGGAGCATACTGTTACACAATGTAAAATAAAAAAGATTCCATTGCATTGCATTGTTATACCTTCTTGGTGTGAGCACCCGAGGTCTTGTTGTTCGGCTGCAATCCATGCTTGCTGAGTCTGGTGTGTCGGCTCTGACGTCCTGGTGGTGCAGTCAGCTGTATCTGGATTTATGACTTTACATATATATATATATGTCAGTGAGACACATATATATATATTTATATTTAATTCAGTGCTAGATAGCAGAAAAGCTGGTAATTCAATTGCCGGCTTTTGCCATCTCCTTCACAAACATGGTTTACATACAGTAAACCATTTTATATCCCTTCTTTTATTACATATTCCTCTTTACTAATGTAAGAAGTGTCTCTGTGTAAAATTTGGGGGCTCTAGCTATTAAAATAAAGGGTTAAATCCCGGAAAAAATTGGCGTGGGCTCCCGCGCAATTTTCTCCACCAGAGTGGGAAAGCCAGTGACTGAGGGCAGATATTAATAGCCTAGAGAGGGAGCATGGTTATTGCCCCCCCCCCCGGCTAAAAACATTTGCCCCAGCCACCCCAGAAAAGCCATATCTGTAAGATGCGCCTATTCTGGCACCGTCAGGACTCTGAAGATTTTTTCCTTTTGTGCATTACTGCCCTTTTCCAAGATGGCGTCTTTGGTCTCATGTGCACTGTGTCTTCCTGCTATAAAACTGCACCCCAGCCTTCAGTCTGTGCTAGAGTATTCTGCCTTGCATCCAGCTCCTGACCTCTGGTGACTCCCTGGCTATATACCTGCTCCTGTGAACCTGTGTGGTGATCCTGCTACTCTGCTCTGAGTTCCTGCTGCATACACAAGTTTCCAGTAATCCTCCTTCATCTGCTGCTCGTGTTTACTTCCATCTCATTTGCTGGACATGTAAGCTGTTTCTGCTCTTGCAGCGCCCCAGAGTCCTGGTCGTTGCAGTACTGTGGCTCCGCCGCTAAGGGGGGGCTATGGTACGTCTGATGGCACTGAAGGAGTTCATCTGACCAGGTATCACATACACCAATACATTTCACAGTCGGGCCTCCAGGGGGAGCTAAGGGTACTATTCATTAGGCCACTCCTCACATACTGGTAAAACTGGGGGTCAGGCAGGAAGTTAGAGAGAACGCTGACTGGGTTGGAACCAGGCAACACCTTGTGGCAGAGGGTGTTGCAGGGGAAGATTCGGTAAGGTCCCTGTCAGGGGTGGGATCCTGACAGAGGCCTGGCAAACAGAGAGAAAGTTACGGGACCGCGCCTGCACTTGATAGCGGCGGTGCCCTAAGAAAGGACAAGAAGCGAGATTTATTGTGCTGAGTGAGAAACGAGATCAAAGCAAGAAGGAGAATACCAGTAGGAGTCGTGCTGTAAGATCGAGGCAACATCCTACTGAGGCGTAAACAACTGGCGGCCGGAACGCCGAGAAGGTACAGAGCTCTAAGCCATACTTCAAACCAACGGCAGGACAGTCAGTCACAGGCGGGCTGTCTCACTTTAATCACCTACGCAGACATAGGGGGCAACCTGTGGAGAGGGGCGACTCTAGGGTCCTGGAAGAGCTCCGAGCCTACCCGTCATACGGGTGCATTCCAACCATAACACCTGGGAGGGACCGAAGATTAGCAGAAGATCATCTAATCGAGTTGTGAGGGAACACGAGAAACAGACACAACAGTTGTGGGGACTATCCCGTAAGCACAGCAGGGGAGGACCACAACACACATAGCACTAGAAGGAAGGCACAGATTTCCACCTGCAAAGGGAACTCTGGAGGTGCCATCGGACCGGCCGGACTTGCGCAGCCTGGTTAACCGTATTCCGGATTGAGGACTTTGAGACCTTCAGTAAAGAGGTAAAGAGACTGCAACCTGGTGTCCTCGTTATTGACTGCGGCCGGCACTACACTACCCCCATCATCCACATCTATTACTGTACGCCCCTCAGCAGGGTCACGGACCGGGTCTAGCCACCGTGACAACCCCAGAGCAGAGACTCAGAGGCCCGGTATCGGGTACCCCTCGGCCCTGCGGCGGTGGGGGGCGCTAAAACTTGGCGTCACGAACAGGATCTACTTAAGCCTGAAGAATCAGGTCATGTGTGCCTTGGAACTGTGATTTATTATACTTGGACTGTGATTTATTGCAAAGACTGTGCCGCGCCATTTACCGCCAAAATCCGCCATTACAGCGCTGAGGAGAGCGCAGGAGAAGAAGAGGGGCGTGGAGTAGGCGTAGACAAGCTGGAGAGCGTGAACGACGATGGCCGCCCAGTCTAAATATTTCTGTACCGTGAGGACGTGTCCGTCAGCAGCCGAGATCCGCCTCCTGATTCTCAATGGAGGGCGGAGACAACGAAAATGAAACCGCCCACGAAGGAGAGAGTGGGAAAAGGATCAGGAAGCGACTCACGTGGAGGACGCCATGGCCAGCAGCTCAGAACCCGAATGTGGGGTGGAAGCAGAAGTCTCCCCCAACTACCCGGACGAGTACCGCAGCCAATTCTCCACGGATAACGCTGATCTTTTGCAGGCTGAGATGGGAGACTTGATCCACCAGCTCCTTCAGCTGAACGCGAAGGCCCGGGCTCCACACCAGGTAGCGCCGGAAGGAAGTCCTTTGACATCGGACCCTGTACCACTACCGGAGTTGCTGCTGAGGCCCTCGCCGACACCGCCAGCAGAACCCGCCACGGAGGAGGAACCTGCATTGGCTGGTGAGTCCGTCGACCCTGTCCCGCCTGCGAAGGACTTGTTAATAGGCCCCGTTGCGGCACCCCCTCTCCCTGGGACCCGTAGACTCCAACGCCTGTTACCATGGGAGGAGGCAACGGGCATGGAACACCGCCTGAAGGCCCCGATCGCGCCAACCACCCTGTTGTGTGAGACCCGTGCGGAGCGCACGGTATGCCGCTGGGTGAACCCAGGATCCGACCTCATGGGGTTCCCCGGGGTGAAGACACGGGAAGGGGAGATGGTGCAGGCCCTGAGCTGGGAGGAATACCAGGCCCAGCTGGAACAGCAGTGGAAGGAGAAGGAAAAGGAGTACCAGGCCGGGCTGGAGGCCTACCATCAGAAAGACCTGGTGGTCAAGGACTGGGCCCGCAAGGACCCCACCGCTCACCAGGCCCCGCGCAGGCAGGGCATCATCACCACCTTCAAGCTCCGCGGAGGCTGGGGCTTCATTAAAGAGCCGGGTCTGTATGCGGAGGTGTTTGTAAACCGAAGGGGTGTTGAGTCGCATCTCAGAGAGGGCCACCCAGACCGGGATCTCTACCCGGGGGATGAAGTCTCGTACACCAGGCACTTTGGGGAAAAGGGGTGGTTTGCCCTGAATGTCCGCAAGAGGCAGACCCCTGTGAAACCCCCGATTAAGGTGCCAGTGAAGCTAACCCCTGTAGCCAAGGTGCCCCCTTGTGGTCAGCCCATGGTCATTACCAGGACCACCGAGGTCACCCCCACGTGCACTATGGTCAAGACCACGACATGCAGCATTGTCACCCCCACCACCCTCGTGGCCAAGGAGGCACCTCTTCCGGTGGGTGGTGCCCGTGCTGCTCCAGAACTGAAGACAGTGGGTACGCAGACCCCCAGATGGGACAACACGTCCCCTTATGCAGTACCAGGTGGTGCGCAATACCCTAGGGGGTTGCCTCCGCCGGTGCTACCTCCTGAGTGGTTCAAGTAGCTTATACACTGCAAAAATGCTTTAATGACTGTAAATAGTTCCTTGTTTTCCTTTGCTATTTTGCTGCTAAAACCCGTTTAGGGTTACTCTTAAAGGGATCCCTTTGTTGACCCGGGGTCCCTATTGTTTCTTATTTTTGTTTGTTTTCTACATTTGCACAAGTTATCAAAGAACTGCTGAATCATGAACAATGCATGATACAAACTTCTTGTATATAGTTTGCACCTTCTTAAAGGTGCTCTCTACTGGTTTTACATAAAGATGGACTCTTTGCGAAGATACGGTTCTTGGAACCTGCACTGGAGTCCTTGCTGCATGCGGACTTGCAGCTTGAGAAGTTGCACTACCTCATAGAGACTTGGTCCCCTCTTAAAGGGGATGTTCACATCCTGCACTTATGAACAGTGTTGCCTTAAGATGGTTGAATGGCAATAATGTCTTGAAAAAGAAAGTATTGATGATGTTGATATGTGAAAGTTAAATGTAACCAACTAGTTGATTGTAAGAAATGTTTAATGATGTGTTAGAGAATGAGGACAGGAGGTGAACCCGTAGGGGTTAGTGGTGAGTCATCTTAGGAGCCATATAGAGATGGCTCAGTGATCTCAAACTGAAAGAAAAACATGTTCTATACTGTGTATAGTAGTGGAAGGACAGTAGGCTCGGGCAGAAAGGAGCGGTCCTGTAACAGAAAGGAGAGGCAGTAGGTCTGGAGCGGTTAGGACAGGCGGTCCTGCAGACGTAAAGTAGGAGAATGTAGCACAGTTGCTTAAGCCTTATAATGTGTTATAAGAAGGCCTTTAGTGGATTCAGAGTGTACATCCTTAAAGGCAATGTTAAATTAATGTTTAAAAATTTTGCACTTAGTAGAATACCCGGTTGGGTAAGAAAAGTTATTTATAGTAAGTTATTTAAAAGTATTTTACCATGTTTGTAACGTTCAAGTGTCCTCACCTCCCATAAAGGGAAGCTCTGTTCAAATATGCTTATTGTTATTGCACTCACAAAAATTGTATGTCTTTTTGCTGACATGTATTGTTGTTTTCTTCCCAGTCCAGGAGTACTGGATTTAACCGGGGGGGAGTGCAGCGCCCCAGAGTCCTGGTCGTTGCAGTACTGTGGCTCCGCCGCTAAGGGGGGGCTATGGTACGTCTGATGGCACTGAAGGAGTTCATCTGACCAGGTATCACATACACCAATACATTTCACAGTCGGGCCTCCACGGGGAGCTAAGGGTACTATTCATTAGGCCACTCCTCACATACTGGTAAAACTGGGGGTCAGGCAGGAAGTTAGAGAGAACGCTGACTGGGTTGGAACCAGGCAACACCTTGTGGCAGAGGGTGTTGCAGGGGAAGATTCGGTAGGGTCCCTGTCAGGGGTGGGATCCTGACAGAGGCCTGGCAAACAGAGAGAAAGCTATGGGACCGCGCCTGCACTTGATAGCGGCGGTGCCCTAAGAAAGGACAAGAAGCGAGATTTATTGTGCTGAGTGAGAAACGAGATCAAAGCAAGAAGGAGAATATCAGTAGGAGTCGTGCTGTAAGATCGAGGCAACATCCTACTGAGGCGTAAACAACCGGCGGCCGGAACGCCGAGGAGGTACAGAGCTCTAAGCCATACTTCAAACCAACGGCAGGACAGTCAGTCACAGGCGGGCTGTCTCACTTTAATCACCTACGCAGACATAGGGGGCAACCTGTGGAGAGGGGCGACTCTAGGGTCCCGGAAGAGCTCCGAGCCTACCCGTCATACGGGTGCGTCCCAACCATAACAGCTGGGAGGGACGGAAGATTAGCAGAAGATCATCTAATCGAGTTGTGAGGGAACACGAGAAACAGACACAACAGTTGTGGGGACTATCCCGTAAGCACAGCAGGGGAGGACCACAACACACATAGCGCTAGAAGGAAGGCACAGATTTCCACCTGCAAAGGGAACTCTGGAGGTGCCATCGGACCGGCCGGACTTGCGCAGCCTGGTTAACCGTATTCCGGATTGAGGACTTTGAGACCTTCAGTAAAGAGGTAAAGAGACTGCAACCTGGTGTCCTCGTTATTGACTGCGGCTGGCACTACACTACCCCCATCATCCACATCTATTACTGTACGCCCCTCAGCAGGGTCACGGACCGGGTCTAGCCACCGTGACAACCCCAGAGCAGAGACTCAGAGGCCCGGTACCGGGTACCCCTCGGCCCTGCGGCGGTGGGGGGCGCTACACTCTGCAAAAACCTGAGACTATTAACCAGGCCTCCCTTGTTGAGCTAAGATATGATTTGAACTGCCTTATAAGCTTATCTATCTGTGTTTGGACTAAGACAAGGATTTATTCTTGTCAAGTATCCTCAAGAATAACTGTGCTTCATAGACTTTCTGCTTGATTGCATTTTCCTATGAAGTTTCCTATAGACTGCTAAGCTGCGTTTAATATTTACACCAAGTGTTGTGGACTTGAGTTTCTCTCTTCACCTGTTTGAATCACTGTGTGATAATATAGACTTTACCACTTATAAAACTGTGTCCTGTAGTTGTCTTGTTCCACGCAAAGAGTCTCCTGAGTTATCCCCTATAATTATTACAGGCACTTAGCCTCTCTCTTCCCACTCCCGTGTAGTGGTGGGATATGGGGTAATGAAGGGTTAATATCACCTTGCTATTGTAAGGTGACATTAAGCCAGGTTAATAATGGAGAGGCGTCAATTATGACACCTATCCATTCTTGATCCAATAGTACGAAATTGTTAGTAAAACACACACCCATTATAATAATAATAATAATAATTTTTATTTATATAGCGCCAACATATTCCGCAGCGCTTTACAACTTATAGAGGGGACTTGTACAGACAATAGACATTACAGCATAACAGAAATCACAGTTCAAAATAGATACCAGGAGGAATGAGGGCCCTGCTCTCAAGCTTACAAACTATGAGGAAAAGGGGAGACACGAGAGGTGGATGGTAACAATTGCTTTAATTATTGGGACCAGCCATAGTGTAAGGCTCGGGTGTTCATGTAAAGCTGCATGAACCAGTTAACTGCCTAAGTATGTAGCAGTACCGACACAGAGTGCTATTGACTGCATAAAGTGTATGAGAACATGATGCGAGGAACCTGATTATGTTTTTTTTTTTTTTTTCTATTTTTAATAGGCCACACAGGGATAGTTAGGTTAATGCGTTGAGGCGGTAGGCCAGTCTGAACAAATGCGTTTTTAGGGCACGCTTAAAACTGTGGGGATTGGGGATTAATCGTATTAACCTAGGTAATGCATTCCAAAGAATCGGCGCAGCACTTGTAAAGTCTTGGAGACGGGAATGGGAGGTTCTGATTATTGAGGATGCTAACCTGAGGTCATTAGCGGAGCGGAGGGCACGGGTAGGGTGGTAGACTGAGACCAGAGAGGAGATGTAGGGTGGTGCTGAGCCATGGAGTGCTTTGTGGATGAGGGTAGTAGTTTTGTACTGGATTCTGGAGTGGATGGGTAGCCAGTGTAATGACTGGCACAAGGTAGAGGCATCGGTGTAACGGTTGGTGAGGAATATGATCCTGGCAGCAGCATTCAGGACAGATTGGAGCGGGGAGAGTTTGGTAAGAGGGAGGCCGATTAGTAGAGAGTTACAATAGTCCAGACGGGAATGAATAAGAGAAACAGTAAGAGTTTTTGCAGAGTCGAAAGTAAGAAAAGGGCGAATTCTAGAAATGTTTTTGAGATGCAGATAAGAAGAGCGAGCCAGTGATCGGATGTGGGGGGTAAATGAAAGCTCGGAATCAAGGATGACCCCAAGGCAGCGGGCATGTTGCTTTGGAGTAATGGTGGAGTAAAAGTATTTTAATGAAATAAAGACACATGATGTTTTAACATTTTATTACACTCTAATTCCACCTGAAGACCCTTGTCACCTGAAATAAAGTTAAAAAAAACAACAATATTCCATACCTTCCGTCGTTCAGTCTTGTCCCACGCTGTAAATCCATCTGAAGGGGTTAAATCATTTTACACCCAGGAGCTCTGCTAATGCAGCTGTGCTCCTGACTGTAAAACTTGGTGAATGAATGTAATGCAGGGGAATTTACTGCAGTTACCTCGAGTCACGGTGATGCGCCCTCTGCTGGATGAACTCATATGAACTCGAGCCTGGGATCTAGCCCACGCTAATTTTTTCCGGGATTTAACCCTTTAATTTAATAGCTAGAGACCCCAAATTTTACACAGAGACACTTCTTACATTAGTAAAGAGGAATATGTAATAAAAGAAGGGATATGAAATGGTTTACTGTATGTAAACCATGTCTCATATCCTGTCGGGTTTGTGAACGAGATAGAATCTCTCACAGAATTTTTCTTATATGAAAGCGTCCTACCTTAATATAATCACCGCAGAAAAAGACACTATTTCAAATAGAGTAAATGACACAATAAAACTTAACATTTACTTCTTTTAAATAAAACTCTCTATACCACATACACGATCTAAAACACGTATGGCTGCTGACAAAGATACAGGGTGCACAAACTCCCTACTGGACCAACTATCTGTACCCTTCCTAGCAGCAGAGGTTGGCACCCTATATATACCTGCGCAATGGCGCCCCTGCTCAACGTAGACTGATCCTAACTAGCCCTAATAAACCCTGTCGTGCGGAAAAATAGAATAAACACATCCAGCAGACCATACACAACAGACAGACAATTAATTGTCACAATTAGTGCAAAGAGTGTGTTCATTTGCTATCACACTCCTAAAAAAAGTGTTGCACTTATAATAGACAAAAAAAGGGGGAATCATGTATATACTGTACAGGCTTGTGCATACGTGTGTTGGATTTTTAGTACACACACTTAAATAATATAATGCACTCTTAATATGGCCTATAATAGGGTAAAAAACAGCCTGTACCCCTAAACTGTACCTATCTACACCCTACCTGCCTGCGGGGGTTGGCACCCTAGATACCTGCGCAGAATGGCGCTCCCGCTCTAGTCGACTGTCCCAAACTCACCCTATTTTAATAAAGTAGGTGTGGACCCAAAAAAATGCTAGGCAGGAAAGGGTAAAAAAATGCAAAGATGGCAATAAATAGTGCAACACAGTGCAAATACACATAAATACACAGTGACATATAGTTATTCAGCTAATATCAACAAATATGTTCATCTCAGATTGTTCTATTCATATACACAAGTATGTTCAGCTCTCGACGTGTTTCCCCTATGTAGGTTCATCAGGAGACATACTTATATAAAAAAAAGCTTGTTTATAAGAACATAAAGACTTATCTGACTGTGATAAGGAACGTAATCAGAGCGGTGTGCCCTCTATCGCAGTGGAGAAACAATGTCCATCCTAAACCTGCCGGACTCTATCAGCCTCTGATTACGTTCCTTATCACAGTCAGATAAGTCTTTATGTTCTTATAAACGAGCTTTTTTTATATAAGTATGTCTCCTGATGAACCTACATAGGGGAAACGCGTCGAGAGCTGAACATACTTGTGTATATGAATAGAACAATCTGAGATGAACATATTTGTTGATATTAGCTGAATAACTATATGTCACTGTGTATTTATATGTATTTGCACTGTGTTGCACTATTTTTGCACTTTATTGCCATCTTTGCATTTTTTTACCGTTTCCTGCCTAGCATTTTTTTTGGGTCCGCACCTACTTTATTAAAATAGGGTGAGTTTGGGACAGTCAACTAGAGCGGGGGCGCCATTCTGCGCAGGTATCTAGGGTGCCAACCCCCGCAGGCAGGTAGGGTGTAGATAGGTACAGTTTAGGGGTACAGGCTGTTTTTTACCCTATTATAGGCCATATTAAGAGTGCATTATATTATTTAAGTGTGTGTACTAAAAAGCCAACACACGTATGCACAAGCCTGTATATACATGATTCCCCCTTTTTTTGTCTTTTATAAGTGCAACACTTTTTTTAGGAGTGTGATAGCAAATGAACACACTCTTTGCACTAATTGTGACAATTAATTGTCTGTCTGTTGTGTATGGTCTGCTGGATGTGTTTATTCTATTTTTCCGCACGACAGGGTTTATTAGGGCTAGTTAGGATCAGTCTACGTTGAGCAGGGGCGCCATTGCGCAGGTACAGTGGGGCAAAAAAGTATTTAGTCAGTCAGCAATAGTGCAAGTTCCACCACTTAAAAAGATGAGAGGCGTCTGTAATTTACATCATAGGTAGACCTCAATTATGGGAGACAAACTGAGGAAAAAAAATCCAGAAAATCACATTGTCTGTTTTTTTATCATTTTATTTGCATATTATGGTGGAAAATAAGTATTTGGTCAGAAACAAACAATCAAGATTTCTGGCTCTCACAGACCTGTAACTTCTTCTTTAAGAGTCTCCTCTTTCCTCCCCTCATTACCTGTAGTAATGGCACCTGTTTAAACTTGTTATCAGTATAAAAAGACACCTGTGCACACCCTCAAACAGTCTGACTCCAAACTCCACTATGGTGAAGACCAAAGAGCTGTCAAAGGACACCAGAAACAAAATTGTAGCCCTGCACCAGGCTGGGAAGACTGAATCTGCAATAGCCAACCAGCTTGGAGTGAAGAAATCAACAGTGGGAGCAATAATTAGAAAATGGAAGACATTCAAGACCACTGATAGTCTCCCTCGATCTGGGGCTCCACGCAAAATCCCACCCCGTGGGGTCAGAATGATCACAAGAACGGTGAGCAAAAATCCCAGAACCACGCAGGGGGACCTAGTGAATGAACTGCAGAGAGCTGGGACCAATGTAACAAGGCCTACCATAAGTAACACACTACGCCACCATGGACTCAGATCCTGCAGTGCCAGACGTGTCCCACTGCTTAAGCCAGTACATGTCCGGGCCCGTCTGAAGTTTGCTAGAGAGCATTTGGATGATCCAGAGGAGTTTTGGGAGAATGTCCTATGGTCTGATGAAACCAAACTGGAACTGTTTGGTAGAAACGCAACTTGTCGTGTTTGGAGGAAAAAGAATACTGAGTTGCATCCATCAAACACCATACCTACTGTAAAGCATGGTGGTGGAAACATCATGCTTTGGGGCTGTTTCTCTGCAAAGGGGCCAGGACGACTGATCCGGGTACATGAAAGAATGAATGGGGCCATGTATCGTGAGATTTTGAGTGCAAACCTCCTTCCATCAGCAAGGGCATTGAAGATGAAACGTGGCTTGGTCTTTCAACATGACAATGATCCAAAGCACACCGCTAGGGCAACGAAGGAGTGGCTTCGTAAGAAGCATTTCAAGGTCCTGGAGTGGCCTAGCCAGTCTCCAGATCTCAACCCTATAGAAAACCTTTGGAGGGAGTTGAAAGTCCGTGTTGCCAAGCGAAAAGCCAAAAACATCACTGCTCTAGAGGAGATCTGCATGGAGGAATGGGCCAACATACCAACAACAGTGTGTGGCAACCTTGTGAAGACTTACAGAAAACGTTTGACCTCTGTCATTGCCAACAAAGGATATATTACAAAGTATTAAGATGAAATTTTGTTTCTGACCAAATACTTATTTTCCACCATAATATGCAAATAAAATGATAAAAAAAACAGACAATGTGATTTTCTGTTTTTTTTTGCCTCAGTTTGTCTCCCATAGTTGAGGTCTACCTATGATGTAAATTACAGACGCCTCTCATCTTTTTAAGTGGTGGAACTTGCACTATTGCTGACTGACTAAATACTTTTTTGCCCCACTGTATATATAGGGTGCCAACCTCTGCTGCTAGGAAGGGTACAGATAGTTGGTCCAGTAGGGAGTTTGTGCACCCTGTATCTTTGTCAGCAGCCATACGTGTTTTAGATCGTGTATGTGGTATAGAGAGTTTTATTTAAAAGAAGTAAATGTTAAGTGTTATTGTGTCATTTACTCTATTTGAAATAGTGTCTTTTTCTGCGGTGATTGTGAAGGAGATAGGAAAAGCCGGCAATTGAATTACCGGCTTTTCTGCTATCTAGCGCTGAATTAAATATAAATATATATATATATATATTTGTCTCACTGCCATATATATATATACAGTACAGACCAAAAGTTTGGACACACCTTCTCATTTAAAGATTTTTCTGTATTTTCATGACTATGAAAATTGTACATTCACACTGAAGGCATCAAAACTATGAATTAACACATGTGGAATTATCCACTTAACAAAAAAGTGTGAAACAACTGAAATTATGTCTTATATTCTAGGTTCTTCAAAGTAGCCACCTTTTGCTTTGATGACTGCTTTGCACACTCTTGGCATTCTCTTGATGAGCTTCAAGAGGTAGTCACCGGGAATGGTTTTCACTTCACAGGTGTGCACTGTCAGGTTTAATAAGTGGTATTTCTTGCCTTATAAATGGGGTTGGGACCATCAGTTGTCTTGTGCAGAAGTCTGGTGGATACACAGCTGATAGTCCTACTGAATAGACTGTTAGAATTTGTATTATGGCATGAAAAAAGCAGCTAGGTAAAGAAAAACGAGTGGCCATCATTACTTTAAGAAATGAAAGTCAGTCAGTCCGAAAAATTGGGAAAACTTTGAAAGTGTCCCCAAGTGCAGTGGCAAATACCATCAAGCGCTACAAAGAAACTGGCTCACATGAGGACCGCCCCAGGAAAGGAAGACCAAGAGTCACCTCTGCTTCTGAGGATAAGTTTATCCGAGTCACCAGCCTCAGAAATCGCAGGTTAACAGCAGCTCAGAGTAGAGACCAGGTCAATGCCACACAGAGTTCTAGCAGCAGACACATCTCTATAACAACTGTTAAAAGGAGACTTTGTGTAGCAGGTAGTGTTGAGCGATACCGTCCGATACTTGAAAGTATCGGTATCGGAAAGTATCGGCCGATACCGGCAAAGTATCGGATCTAATCCGATACCGATACCCGATACTAATACAAGTCAATGGGACTCAAGTATCGGACGGTATCCCTGATGGTTCCCAGGGTCTGAAGGAGAGGAAACTCTCCTTCAGGCCCTGGGATCCATATTAATGTGTAAAATAAAGAATTAAAATAAAAAATATTGATATACTCACCTCTCCGACGCAGCCTGCACCTTACCGAGGGAACCGGCAGCCTTCTTTGCTTAAAATGCGCGCGTTTACTGCCTTCCGTGACGTCAAGGCTTCTGATTGGTCGCGTGCCGCCCATGTGACCGCGACGCGACCAATCACAACAAGCCGTGACGTAATTTTCAAATCCTGAATGCCTAGAATTAGGCATTCAGGACCTGAAAATTACGTCACGGCTTGTTGTGATTGGTCGCGTCGCGGTCACATGGGCGACACGCGACCAATCACAAGCCGTGACGTAATTTTCAAATCCTGAATGCCTAGAATTAGGCATTCAGGACCTGAAAATTACATCACGGCTTGTTGTGATTGGTCGCGTCGTGGTCACATGGGCGGCACGCGACCAATCAGAAGCCGTGACATCACCGAAGGCAGTAAACGCGCGCATTTTAAGCAAAGAAGGCTGCCGGTTCCCTCGGTAAGGTGCAGGCTGCGTCGGAGAGGTGAGTATATCCCTATTTTTTATTTTAATTCTTTCTTTTACACATTGATATTAATCCCGATACCGATTCCCGATATCACAAAAGTATCGGATCTCGGTATCGGAATTCCGATACCCGCAAGTATCGGCCGATACCCGATACTTGCGGTATCGGAATGCTCAACACTAGTAGCAGGCCTTCATGGTAAAATAGCTGCTAGGAAACCACTGCTAAGGACAGGCAACAAGCAGAAGAGACTTGTTTGGGCTAAAGAACACAAGGAATGGACATTAGACCAGTGGAAATCTGTGCATTGATCTGATGAGTCCAAATTTGAGATCTTTGGTTCCAACCAACGTGTCTGTGTGCGACGCAGAAAAGGTGAACGGATGGACTCTACATGCCTGGATCCCACCGTGAAGCATGGAGGAGGAGGCGTGATGGTGTGGGGGTGCTTTGCTGGTGACACTGTTGGGGATTTATTCAAAATTGAAGGCATACTGAACCAGCTTGGCTACCACAGCATCTTGCAGTGGCACGCTATTCCATCCGGTTTGCGTTTAGTTGGCCCATCATTTATTTTTCAACAGGACAATGACCCCAAACACACCTTCAGGCTGTGTAAGGGCTATTTGATCAAGAAGGAGAGTGATGGGGTGCTACGCCAGATGACCTTGCCTCCACAGACACCAGACCTGAACCCAATCGAGATGGTTTGGGGTGAGCTGGACCGCAGAGTGAAGGCAAAAGGGCCAACAAGTGCTAAGCATCTCTGGGAACTCCTTCAAGATTGTTGGAAGACCATTCCTGGTGACTACCTCTTGAAGCTCATCAAGAGAATGCCAAGAGTGTGCAAAGCAGTCATCAAAGCAAAAGGTGGCTACTTTGAAGAACCTAGAATATAAGACATAATTTCAGTTGTTTCACACTTTTTTTGTTAAGTATACAATTTCACATGTGTTAATTCATAGTTTTGATGCCTTCAGTGTGAATGTACAATTTTCATAGTCATGAAAATACAGAAAAATCTTTGAATCAGAAGGTGTGTCCAAACTTTTGGTCTGCACTGTATACATAGACTGTATATATGTTTTTAAGAATATTTGAGCCGATGGATCCATGATATTTCCATTTTGCAAGCCTGCGAGAAAAAATCGCCGTACGGAAGCCATACGGATGCCATACGGATGACACACGGATAAATTTGTGCGTAAAAATCGCATCCTTGCATTGAATACGGAACAGTGTTTTGGGACTGTATTTTCATACGCCTAGTGTGACGCCGGCCTAATTGTATAGCTGAGAATAATTATATTGCAAGGTCTTTTTTACCACGAAATGTAGACCGTAAAAGCAATTCTCAAAAAATGTCAGAATTGCGTTTTATTTTTCATAACAATTTCACAGCACTTGGAATTTTTTCCACATATTCCATTATTCATGTACTATTGATGCCTCTGGTGGTCTATTTATATACTGATGATGATTTGGGTTTTGTATTCATGTAGTGATGGTCGTTCTGGTGATGAATACATTACCAGAACTATCATCACTACATGAATACATCACCAAAGCCATCAGCGGTATAGAAATACATCATTAGAACCACTATTAGTAGTGATAAGCGAACGTGCTCGCCACTACTCGTTACTCACCCGAGTATCGGGGTACTTGGGGTACTCGCCGAGCAGCGAGGATTTCCAGGATTATTTGGCAGTAACTGCAGTCTCCACCTCACGTTTTTGGCGGACTTTAGAGACCCAATCATGGTGCAGGGATTGCCATGAAATGCCGCAGCCATCTTTGTTGTGGTCGTGTAGTGATTGGCTGGGCCGTACAGCATCATCCCAAGTATAAGAGACCTGGCGCCGCCCTGCTCGCCGCATTCTGTTCCTGTTTCAGCGAGAGTAGGGAGAGCTGCTGCCCAGATAGGGTCAGAATCATGGTTTTAGAGTTAGTGTAGGTCTGCAACTCTTACATCCACAACTCCTGAGAAATCAACAGTCCTTTTTAGGGCTAATTCGTGGGTCCCAATATTGCAGCGCTAGGTAGGCAGGGCACAGCATATCCACATCAGTACAAGGCCTGCAGGCACTGTATGTGCGTCCATTGCTCCCACTGCATCCTTCCCAAAGCTTCATAACTGCCTGCTGCTGCTGCAGCTTATTTACTGTCTATATACCTATTTTTTTAATTTTTTTTCCCACAAATTCTCCTACCAAAAATATATATATACAGTCTGTTATGTCAGACTGAGGCCAGTTGAAAAGTGATAGCTTGTCAGGCATGCGTAGCATAGTTGTGTGTGCTACCCTTGTGCCCCCTTTTTTTTTTTTGGGGGGGGGGTTAAATTCACCGAAAAAGGCCTCATGTATCTTTGTGCTCCAAGTTTGGTCATTGGAGGCCAGTGTACTTAATTTTTGGCTGTGTGATACTCACATTCTATACAGCGCTATTTCGCATAAGAAAAATTCAAAGGCCACAGATTATCCAGTGTGGTATTTCTGTGAGAGCCCTCATATATCTCTGCTCCAAGTTTGAACATTGTAGGCCGGTGTACTTATTTTTTGGCTGTGTGATACTCAAATTCTATACAGCACTATTTATCATCAAAAAAAATTGAAAGGCCACAGATTTGCCAGTGTGGTATTTCCGTTACAGCCGTCATATATCTCTGTGCTCCAAGTTTGGGCATTGGAGGCCAGTGTACTTATTTTTTGGCTGCGTGATACTCAAATTCTATACAGCACTATTTTGCATAAATTAACTTTAAAAAAAAAAAATTGAATACAGTTTGTTAGGTTAGGCTGAGGCCTGCCTGGTGTTTGGGTTTGAAAAATTATAGATTTGCAGGCATACTGATCACATATTATTTTGCTACTAATAAAGACATTTGTGTTGAGCATTTGAAATAGTGCAGTAGTCCATTTAAAATGGTTAAGGCAAGGGGCAAGGGATGGGGAAGTAGACGTGATGCAGATGGTGCATCCAGAGGACGAGGCCGTGGGCAAGGTGAAAGTGGGCAACAACAAAGACCCACATCTTCTCGCTCGACCTTCCTGTCCCAGTTTCTAGGGGACCGCAGCACACCACTATTGAAGCCAGAGCAGTGTGAAACAGTTGCTGCTTGGATAGCGGATAATGCTTCCAGTCACTTAGCCACCACCACCACCTTGTCTTCCACACAGTCAAGTCTGAGTAGCCGTGAGTGTGGCCAGGATATTCCTCACCCTGATCCTCCTTCCTCCCACCATGCCAAGTGCCCTGAGACAACTTATCCCACACTTGGACACGCTGAAGAGCTGTTTAGTTTTCCACTTCAAGATTCAGAAATTTCTTCCGGTCAACCTGAAGTGGGGAAAGATGAGATCACATGTAGAGCTGCCCAAAGCTTTGACCAGCCCCAGTCACACGAAGGCGATGGTGGGAAAGTGTCACAAGAGGTGGACGATGATGAGACACAATTGCCAGAAAATCAGGAGGAGGAGCAGGGTGTGGATGTGGAAGACGAGGTGGTGGCTGACATAGTGACTGACCCAACCTGGCAGGGGGACATGCATAGCGAGGACAGCAGCACATATCCCCCCAACAGGCAGGAAGAAGCAGTGTGGTGGCCACAGACAGAAGGCGTGCATCTGTTCCCCGTAACACCAACATGAGTGAAGTTGCCATTCCACCTGTGAGATCTTCCCGAGTTTGGCTATTTTTTAAAGACTCTGCTGATAACCCCAAACAGGCCATTTGCAGCACCTGCCATGCCCGCATCAGCAAGGGTAGCAAAACAACCAGCCTGACCACCACCAGCATGATCAAGCACATGCAAGCAAAGCACCCGACTTTGTGGGCCGAACCCCAGGCTCCAGGACCACTGCCTGCTGGTCACACTACTGCTTCTTCCACTGGTTTGCGTAGAAGCCAATCCTCAGTACACCGTGCATGTGAAGATGCCTCTAGCCCTGAACCTGTTGTGGCCCACAGTCAAGCAGCACCATCAGCAAGCGCTTCCAAGTCCTTGTCCCAGCACAGCATTCAGTTGTCTATAACCCAGTCTTTGGAACGCAAGCGGAAATACCCAGCCAACGCCCCACAGGCCACAGTCCTCAATTCTAATATTTCTCTATTGCTGGCGCTAGAAATGCTGCCTTTTAGGCTTTTGTTCAGATAGAAGCTTTCCGCAACCTGATGGCGGCAGCCGTCCCAAGGTACTCGGTCCCCAGTCGCCACTATTTCTCCCGGTGTGCCATACCGGCATTACACCAGCATGTGTCCCACAACATTACCCGTGCCCTCAACAATGCTGTTACCGGGACGATACATCTCAATGACGGCACACTGGGTTAACATAGTGGATTGCGGGACCCAGTCGGACCTTGGGATGGAACACATCCTCCCCACACCGAGGATTGCTGGCCCTATGTCAATCAGGGTTGCCCCCACAGTCTACAGCTCCTGCACCTCCTCCTCCTCTTCATCCTCCAACTCTGAAATCAACACATCAGTCAGAAGCTGGAAGCAGTGCAGCACTGCCTCAGCCAAGCGGCAACAGGCTGTGCTGAAGCTAAACTGCATAGGTTACAAACCTCACAATGCAGAAGAGTTGAGGACAGCGCTGAAAGAGCAGTCAGATGTTTGGATGACACCGCTGAAGCTACAGCCAGGCATGGTCGTGTGTGACAATGACAACAACCTGGTGGCGGCTCTGAGGCAAGGTGAGCTCATACACGTACCTTGCTTGGCCCATGTGCTTAACCTCGTGGTTCAACGTTTTCTGAAAAGCTACCCGGAGCTGCCGGATCTGCTAGTGAAAGTATGCCGTCTGTCTACCCATTTTAGAAATTAAGCTGCAGCTTCAGCCGCCCTTGCCATGCTTCAGCAGTGTTTTCAGCTTCCAGCTCAAAGACTGTTGTGTGATGTCCCCACGCGCTGGAACTCTATGCTGCATATGTTGGAAAGGATTTGTAAGCAGAAGATGGCCGTTGTTGACTACTAATGCAGCGCTCCAGAGTCCTGGTCGTTGCAGTAATGTCATTCTTCCACCAGGGGGAGTGATATTATGTCTGAAGGCAATAAAGGAGATCTCTTCACCAGGTAAATACAATGCATGCAACATGTTCACACTCCAGACCAGAAGGGGGAGCTCTAAGCCTGTTTAAGGTGAACTCCCCTATATAACATCCTGATCTGGAGGGAAAAGGGGTTCAGAGTTTGGTTCCTGTCAGGAAGACAGAAGGAGAGGAGCTCTGCTGGCATGAAGTGCTGCAACTCCTGGGAAAAGACACTAAAGTGAACAGATTGCAGAGAGTGTGCAGGAAAGCAGAGCAAAGGAGAATATCATACGGAGATCAGCCAGGAACAAGCTGCTTCCCTCTGAGGCGCAGTAATCCGGTAGCCAGCATACCGAGGGAGCAATCATCTCCAAGCCTTGCTTCAGAGACTGGCAGGACAGTTAATTCCACGTTGGCTGCCCGACCTACACCCAGGAGACACGGTGGCAACTTGTGGGGGCTGGGGCATCGTAGGATCCCTGTAAAAAGCCTCAGGCCACCAGTCATACGGGTTTGTCCTATCCACACCATCTGGAGGACAGAGAGAGAAATAACATCTAGAACATCTACAACAGTTGTGAGGACCTTACCGAGAAGCTCAGCAGGGAGGTACTACAATACACAGGCGCTAGAGGAAGGCTACTGATTTCCACCTGGATAAGGGGACTCTGGATCTGCCTTCGGACCGGCCGGACTCTGCCTACCCTGTGGTCTGTACTCTGGACTGTGGATGCTGAAGCCTTCAGTAAAGGTAAAGAGACTGCAACCTTGTGTCCTCGTTATTCACTGCACCTTACATCATCCACCATCCACCATCTACACCTCTGGGAAGCCCTGGGGATACACTTCACCTGTGGGAAGGTATACCATCTAGCTGCCATCACATCACCCCAGCGGACCCCTAAGCAGCGTCGGTAATCCTGACCAAATACCATGGGTGGCGTCACGAACATTATCCCTTTAAAGACCTTTCCCTTTTAATACGGACGTCCCTAGGGCCACGGACCGTGTCAGCCACCGTGACATCCCCCTTGAGAACCGAAGGGCCCGGCTCCGAGTACCCCACGGTCCAATGGGGGCGCTCCAAACTTGGCATCACGAACAGGATATACTTAAGCCTGAAAGTCGGGTCATGTGCGCCTAAGAACTGTGCCAGAACTGTATTTGAACTGTGATTTGTTGAAAGACTGTGTATTGCAAAAGACCGCCAAAATTCCCACCAAAACCGCCGCCATTACAGTGCCACGAAGAGCGCAGGAGAAGAAGAAGGGCGTGCCAACATTGGAGGAGACTGCCAAAGCGGCGCCAAAAGTGACGACCGCCCCCTCCGACTACTTCTGCAAGATGATGATGTGTGTTATGGACCTGGTGGTTAGGAGCACCCGAAATGACCTGATGGTTAAAATGGAAAACCTGGGACAAGCTCTGAGGAAGTGGTAACTCTACTGACCGCAATCCCTAATCCTATCACACACACTAGAAATAGCCGTGGAGCGTACCTAACTCTCCCTAGACGCCTCTTCACAGCCTAAGAGCTAACTACCCCTAAAGATAGAAATAGCAGCCTACCTTGCCTCAGAGAAATTCCCCAAAGTAAAGGTAGCCCCCCACAAATATTGACTGTGAGTTAAGAGGGAAGTAACAAACACAGGAATGAAACAGATTTTAGCAAAGGAGGCCGAATCTTCTCTAGATAGACAGAGGATAGGAAAGGGAACTATGCGGTCAGTACCAAAAACTACAAAAACCACGCAGAGTGTGCAAAAAGACCTCCACACCGACTCACGGTGTGGAGGTGCAGCTCTGCACCCCCAGAGCTTCCAGCTAGCAAGGAAATATCATAATAGCAAGCTGGACAAAAAACATAGCATGTACTGAGAAATATATTCAAAGACCAATGAACAGCAAATGGACTAGTAAGGACTTAGCTTCTGCTGGAGTAGACAGGTCATCAGAGAAATCCAAGAGAGATCTGAACCAGTACTGAGACATTGACAGCTGGCATGAACTAACGACCTGGGCAGAGTTAAATAGGGAAGCCAGCAGCAGCAATAAATGAGGGCAGCTGAGAAAGCCAACCTCAAAGATCAGCAGTTCCACTCAAAGCCACCAGAGGGTGTCCAAGGACAGAACTCACCAAAGTACCATTCACGACCACATGAGGGAGCCCAAGAACGGAATTCACAACAGACGTGCCCAGAAGCCAAGAAGGAGCTCCACCCCCAGAAAAAGGAGGAGCAGCGTGCATGTGCGGCCGCAGACCTCGGAGCAGAGATGGCGACAAGCAGGTACCCGAATGACGACGAAGTGACCCAGGACCATCTCAGCCGACCGGAGAACCCGAACTTGCCGCTGCTGGAGGATCCGGACTTCTTGGACCCGCAGGTGGAGGAGTCGAGCCCTCAACTCCCGGACGTGGAGCCGACAGCAGTGAAGAAATGGAAGTCGGAGCTGTGCAGGAAGATCGCACTGAAAGAACCATGGTCCGAGCAGCAGCAGACTCCAGCGTCCTCATCAGCAGAGCGGATCGACATCGGTGGAACCACATCAGACGCAGGTACGGAAAACGCCCCTGCCCCACAGACCGATCCTGCTCCTGTGGCCGCTCCCCGCCCCGACTGTGACCAACCACCAGCTGCCGTTCTAGCCCTAATGGCCTCCGACGCGATGGAAGAGGTACTGCCCCCGTTACCGACATCTATGGGCTTACCACTAGACGTGAGACCCGAGGGGGTGATCTTCAAATGGGACGCTCCAAAGACCAAACCGGACGGGTCCAAACAAAACGGTTCCTATCTTGCGAGGCTCACCTGGGAAGAGTACAAAAATGCCTAACTTCACACTGGAAAAACCGAAAGGAAACGGAACAGAATGCCCACTATAAAGTGCAGAAGCCTAAGACCAAACGCTGCAATAAGAGCTCGGCGAAGCAAGGAACGGTATTAGCCTTTCACCGGAAAAGGGGTTGGGGCTTTATACAGGAGCCGGGGCTACCAGCTGAAGTCTTCGTTACCAGCTATAACGTGGAGGCCCAGTTTCGCGACAGTCACCATAACCGAAACTTGAGCAGAGGGGATCATGTGACCTACACTCGCCACTGGAGTGAGCAGGGTTGGTACGCTAAGAACGTTAAGCGATGTGAACCTGCTGTAGCACCACCTGCTGCCATGACTAAGACTAACAACATTACTCCCCTAGTCTCTGAACTAGCGGGTCCCAACACTACCACCACTGTGTGTATCATTTCTACTACTGAATCTGCTACTAAAACTGACATCTGTACCCAGACCACTAATGACTTGACCACAACTGAGAGACAAGCCCAAGACGTCACTACAGCATCAGACGAGAGCTTGGATACCAACCTTCCCAGGCCAGGAAGTGTTCACTACCGACTGATGCCTTGTAACCTACTGTAGTAAACCTCGAAGAAACCGATGAAACTGTAAATAGTTAAAAACTTTTCCTGTTTCTTTGCTGCTTTCCAAGTACTGAACCCGTCCAGGGTTATTTCCTTAAAGGGTCCTCAGTTTAAGGAGGATCCTATGTTTTTGCACAAGTTTTCTTATTTCTTTTACCAAAGAACTGCAGAATCATGGACTGTTGCCTGATCACAAACTGTCCTTGTAAATTGTTTGCACCTTCTTAAAGGTGCTCTCTACTGGTTTTACAAAAGAGGCTTTTACAGAGACTGCCTCTTAACAGAAACTGCTGTTAATTATGCTGTAAAAATAACTTTGCCTTACAGACCTGAAGAAAAACCCGTTGGTGTGGCAGAATTCCGGGTCAGGATTACACATCTTGTAGCCCACCCAAGACCAACGTTCGGGGGTTCGTAACGGGTCCCTCATATCGCATCACGTCACCTTTGAACTGACTTGAATATTGATGATGTGATCGTTTGCCTTACCTCAGAAAAAGACTTGGGTTTCCTCTTAAAGGGAATGTTAGTTTGTTGCACTTTCCTTAAAAGTGATAATGTTTGAAAGTGTTGAGCAGTTAGATAGTAATAATGTTTACATAGTCAATAGTATGTAGCTAAGAGTAGGAAATGTTAGATGATGTACTTTAAATAAAATGGAGGTAAATAAGCTGAAGAAAAATGCAGTGAGCCCGTAGGGGTAGATAGATAGTCCTGCATGTGAAGAAGCGAATAGAGAAAATGTTAATTTGCACTTTGAAGTTTGATAGTACACCCTTAGAGGGTACTTGCACTTAAGGACTGTTTTAGCACTTAGTAGATAACAGATAGTATACCTGTACGGGTAATAGTATTTTATAGTTATGCATCTGTATTGTCTTTATTAGTCATGTAAATATGTTATTGTTTGCAACGTTCAAGTGTTCTCACCTCCCATAAAGGGAAGCATAGTTATATAAATTTGTTTTATAGCATTTCAAAAATTTTGCATGTCTTTTGCTAATGTATTGTTGTTTTCATTTCCCAGTCCGGGAGTACTGGATTTAATGGGGGGGGGGGGGGTGCAGCATCCCAGAGTCCTGGTCGTTGCAGTAATGTAATTCTTCCACCAGGGGGAGTGATATTACGTCTGAAGGCAATAAAGGAGATCTCTTCACCAGGTAAATATAATGCATGCAACATGTTCACATTCCTGACCAGAAGGGGGAGCTCTAAGCCTGTTTAAGGTGAACTCCCCTAGATAACATCCTGATCTGGAGGGAAAAGGGGTTCAGAGTTTGGTTCCTGTCAGGAAGACAGAAGGAGAGGAGCTCTGCTGGCATGAAGTGCTGCAACTCCTGGGAAAAGACACTAAAGTGAACAGATTGCAGAGAGTGTGCAGGATAGCAGAGCACAGGAGAAGAATATCAGAGGGAGATCAGCCAGGAACAAGCTGCTTCCCTCTGAGGCGCAGTAATCCGGTAGCCAGCATACCGAGGGAGCAATCATCTCCAAGCCTTGCTTCAGGGACTGGCAGGACAGTTAATTCCACGTTGGCTGCCCGACCTACACCCAGGAGACACGGTGGCAACTTGTGGGGGCTGGGGCATCGTAGGGTCCCTGTAAAAAGCCTCAGGCCACCAGTCATACGTGTTTGTCCTATCCACACCATCTGGGGGACAGAGAGAGAAATAACATATAGAACATCTACAACAGTTGTGAGGACCTTACCGAGAAGCTCAGCAGGGAGGTACTACAATACACAGGCGCTAGAGGAAGGCTACTGATTTCCAACTGGATAAGGGGACTCTGGATTTGCCTTCGGACCGGCTGGACTCTGCCTACCCTGTGGTCTGTACTCTGGACTGTGGATGCTGAAGCCTTCAGTAAAGGTAAAGAGACTGCAACCTTGTGTCCTCGTTATTCACTGCGCCTTACATCATCCACCATCCACCATCTACACCTCTGGGAAACCCTGGGGATACACTTCACCTGTGGGAAGGTATACCATCTAGCTGCTATCACATCACCCCAGCGGACCCCTAAGCAGCGTCGGTCATCCTGACCGAATACCACAGGTGGCGTCACGAACATTATCCCTTTAAAGACCTTTCCCTTTTAATACGGACGTCCCTAGGGCCACGGACCGGGTCAGCCACCGTGACATCCCCCTTGAGGACCGAAGGGCCCGGCTCCGAGTACCCCACAGTCCTATGGGGGCGCTCCACTAACATCAACAAGGCCGTTGAATTTCAGGTCAGACTCTACACATAAGACCTCAGGAGTGGACATGGATGTCAGACATATGTAACATCCTCCAAAACTTTGAGGACTGCACCTAGATGGTGAGCGGCGATGATGCCATAATTAGCAACACCATCCCGCTTCTCAGCATTCTGAAAAACACTCTGCTCACAATCAAAGAGGATGCATTGCAGGCGGAGCACGAGGACATGGAGCAAGGAAACATACAGAGGGATTACACTCAGCCCAGCCTCATGTCTTATCAATGTGGATTGGTAGGCAATGAGGAGGAGGAGGAGGAAGAACAAGAGCTACTTTCATGCGTTATAGATGGTACTACAAACACATCTGTATTAGCTTCTGTTCAGCGGGGATGGCCTGAGGACAGGGAGGAGGAAGAGGAGGATGAGGAGGACAGCATGGTCAGTCGTCCTGTTGGTGAGGACACAGAAGTCTTGCCTGTTAGCAGTCTGGCATGCATGGCTGACTTTATGTTGTGCTGCATTTCACATGACCCTCGGATTATCAAAATTTTGGGCGACACTCATTGCTGGTTGGTGACACTTCTAGACCCACGCTACAAGGGGAACTTTCAATCTCTTCTGCCTGAGGCAGAGAGATGTACTAAAATGTTACAGTACCACAGGGCCCTTGTGGCGGAATTACTTAGAAAATTCCTGTGTGAGAACGCTGGCAGCAGATGTCAGAGTTTGTTGTGCAACCAAGGACTCCAAGCGAGAGAGACAGAAGTACAATCCAGCTCAGGCAGGGGAACAATGGCCAAGGTCTGTGACTCTTTTCTCAGACCCTCCCATTGTGGCAGCACAGAGGCAAGGGGTGCTGTCACAAGAAGTGCAATGTTTGGGAAGATGGTGAGGGAGTACCTTGCAGAACGTACAAACGTCCTCCTTGATTCCTCTGTGCCTTTTAATTATTGGTTATCCAAGCTGGACACATGGCATGAACTGGCTCACTACACCTTGGAGGTCCTCGCCTGCCCTGCTGCTAGCGTTCTGTCAGAGAGGGTTTTTAGTGCCGCTGGTGAATTATCACAGATAAGCGCATCCGCCTGTCAACTGAAAATGCTGACAGGCTGACTCTTATAAAAATGAACAAGGCCCGGATTGAAAAAGAATTCTGTACACCACCAAGTGAAAACAGCGAAACATAACCTCTAATAAATTCTCTTTTTGGGGAGGTGTATTCTCATGCACCTCTTCACAACTACACATGGGTATACGCTTCCACATTTGGTCTGTTTGTTGTTCTCCTCCTCCTTATCCTCATCATCCAGAACCACTAGATGACCAGGGTGAACATGCTCTGTACTGTTATAGGCTGGTGATTTTTGGGCACGGGGGCTGTGAAGGCACTATTTTTTTTTGTAAAAACAGGACCCCATATTGGGGAATTGGGCATTACATTACATTGGGCCTACTTCTTAAGTCTGTCTCCTGCAATGTGTCCTTTAACTGCCACTAGATGACCAGGGTGAACGTGCTCAGTGCTGTTATAGGCAGGTAATTTTTGGGCACGGGGCTGTGAAGGCACTATTTTATTTTGTAAAAACAGGACCCCACATTGGGGAATTGGGCATTACATTACATTGGGCCTACTTCATAAGTCTCTCTCCTGCAATGTGTCCTTTAACTGCCACTAGATGACCAGGGTGCACGTGCTCAGTACTGTTATAGGCCGGTGATTATTTGGGCACGGGGCTGTGAAGGCACTATTTTATTTTGTAAAAACAGGACCCCACATTCGGGAATTGGGCATTACATTACATTGGGCCTACTTCTTCAATCTGTCTCCTGCAATGTGTCCTTTAACTGCCACTAGATGACCAGAGTGAACGTGCTCTGTACTGTTATAGGCCAGTGATTTTGGGGCACGGGGGCTGTGAAGGCACTATTTCATTTTGTAAAAACAGGACCCCACATTGGGGAATTGGGTATTACAAAACATTGGGCCTACTTCTTAAGTCTGTCTCCTGCAGTGTGTCCTTTAACTGCCACTAGAGGACCAGGGTGCACGTGCTCAGTGCCGTTATAGGCCGGTTATTTTTGGGCACGGGGCTGTGAAGGCACTATTTTATTTTGTTAAAACAGGACCCCACATTGGGGAATTGGGCATTACATTACATTGGGCATACTTCTTCAGTCTGTCTCCTGCAATGTGTCCTTTAACTGCCTCTAGATGCCCAGAGTGAACGTGCTCTGTACTGTTATAGGCCGGTGATTTTTGGGCACGGGGGCTGTGAAGGCACTATTTAATTTAGTAAAAACAGGACCCCACATTGGGGAATTGGGCATTACATTACATTGGGCCTACTTCTTAAGTCTGTCTCCTGCAATGTTATAAAGAGAACCTGGCACTCAACTTAATTATAGGAAGCTCAGTATTTATTGTGTAGTACCAATAAACGTTTCAGTCTAAGGCGACCTTCTTCAGTAGCTACAACCAAAATAATATAAACATCATGTAACAAAGTACATATACAATTAGACAGTCTTATGTCATATTGAGTTGCAAACAGTAAAGCAAGAAAAAAGGAAAAGAAAGGGGGGGTAATGAAACATAACAAAAGTATATACAATCCTGTAAATGGTCATAGTGGATCAGTTAGATATCTCATCAATGTTGGTGGAGCCACCAAAAATTCAGGTGGAGTGCATAATATTAAGAAAGATAGCATACCGTACTTATACATTTGGAAAAACGATAGTGGTGATCAGATTAAATCCTGATCCGTTATGCTGTGAACATAATGAATGAAACAAGGTGTCATAAGATGGTGATATGGCAGGGATGCACAGTGCGCATACATGGAGATGGATTACCTTCTTACTACTGGTAGAGCATCCAACAAGAAGGACGGAAAATAAGCTGTAAACCGAGATATAAAGAGGCCTCCTTAGTGTAACGCCCACAGGGTGTGACAAGGTAAAGTGGACTCACTAGACCACTGATGGTGCAGTGGCGGCTGTATACCCGATACTCAAAAGACAGGAGAGTGGATCTCATAAACCAAAAGATATTTATTAACAAAGTAAAAACAAAAAGGAAACAGGTGTCAGAGGGAAAGAACCTCTGGATCACAACTCTGTACCACGTAGTGGAGCACCGGGCAAGGTGTACCCCTATACAGGGATTCCCCCGTCACATCACCAGGTGGCCTGAATGCTACGAATCCAGGACCAGAGGACGACCCGTACTGACAAACTAGCAACACAGTAGAATACTTGGGCCTGCTGGTGGAGACAATCCCAGAAGCTCCATGAAATCCAACAAGGTTAATCCCACTGATATCAGGGTCTGGAGGATTCCGTGAGGAGAGGCAAGACAACTTGGAGTGGGAACCAGAGAGACCAGAGGAGTCCAGAATGGGATTCGCCAGAAGACGACTCTGTGAAAATAGAGACATAAGTAAAGTGCAGAGCACAGCAGAGCGTGGCCTGAAGCTGAGGCAACAATCCAAAGAATGAACACATTGCCCAGGCACCTCCCTTAAGGGGAGGGTGCTTTTTATGCACAGAGCATCATAACACAGACAGCCCTAATAGCGAACAGGTGTCCTGCTGTTTCAAGTATGTGCAGAAAGCAGGGCGCGGCTCCTAAGAGCATTTCCAGGAGACTTGCCAAGAGGATGCAGGTTCTTAGCAGAGAAAGAAGCCGCTGATCGTCTGGAGCCACGGACAGGGTAAGTAAGGCTGTGTTATAGGCGCCGGTCTCCCTGCACAGTGGAGGCCGGACCTGCGGCTGAGGGCATGACAGTACCCCCCCCTTCTTCAAACCTGTCAGGAATAGTGTTGAGCATTCCGATACTGCAAGTATCGGGTATCGGCCGATATTTGCTGTATCGGAATTTCCGATACCGAGATCCGATACTTTTGTGGTATCGGGTATCGGGTATCGCAACAACATTAATGTAATAATGTGTAAAAGAGAGAATTAAAATAAAAAATATTGCTATACTCACCTGTCCGACGCAGCCTGGACCTCAGCGAGGGAACCGGCAGCGTTGTTTGTTTAAAATTTGCGCTTTTACTTGGTTACGTGAAGTCCCGGCTTGTGATTGGTCAGGGCGGCCATGTTGCCGGGACGCGGACCAATCACAGCAAGCCGTGACGAAATTACGTCACGGCTTGCTGTGATTGGTCCGCGTCCCGGCAACATGGCCGCCATTAACCAATCACAAGCCGTGACGTCACGGGAGGCTGGACATGCGCGTATTTTAAAAAGCGCGCGTGTCCAGCCTCCCGTGACGTCACGGCTTGTGATTGGTTAATGGCGGCCATGTTGCCGGGACGCGGACCAATCACAGCAAGCCGTGACGTAATTTCGTCACGGCTTGCTGTGATTGGTCCCCGTCCCGGCAACATGGCCGCCCTGACCAATCACAAGCCGGGACTTCACGTAACCAAGTAAAAGCGCGAATTTTAAACAAACAACGCTGCCGGTTCCCTCGCTGAGGTCCAGGCTGCGTCGGACAGGTGAGTATAGCAATATTTTTTATTTTAATTCTTTATTTTACACATTTATATGGATCCCAGGGTCTGAAGGAGAGTTTCCTCTCCTTCAGACCCTGGGAACCATCAGGAATACCGTCCGATACTTGAGTCCCATTGACTTGTATTGGTATCGGGTATCGGTATCGGATTGGATCCGATACTTTGCCGGTATCGGCCGATACTTTCCGATACCGATACTTTCAAGTATCGGACGGTATCGCTCAACACTAGTCAGGAACCTTCTAAGAAGAACTGGGGCATTAATGCTCTCCTCAGGCTCCCAGGATCTCTCTTCAAGACCATATCCCTTCCAGTCAACCAGAAAGAGTGACCTGCCCCCTCTTTTCTTCATGGCCAGGATGTCCTTCACTTCATAAATGTCCTCGGAACTGACAGGAGAAGGAAAATTACCTGGATCCTGGGTGAAGCGGCTGAGAACAACTGGTTTCAGCAGGGATACATGGAAGGAGTTATGGATCCGTAAGGAGGCAGGCAATTTCAAACGATAGCACACATCGTTGATTCGGTGGAGTACTTCAAAAGGACCGATGAAACGAGGAGCCAGCTTATAAGAAAGGACTTTAAGTCGGATGTGCCTGGAAGACAGCCATACCTTATCTCCAGGATGGAAAGGTGGAGGATCCAGAAGTCTCTTATCCGCATGTTCTTTGGTTCGAACCGATGCCTGCTCCAGCGAGGTCCTCGTCTCAGTCCAGACTTTTGTGAAGTCCTTGGCCAGGGACTCAGCTGCAGGATTTCCGGAAGCAAGAGGCAGTGGAGTCGGGATCTTAGGATGCTGTCCATAAACAATGAAAAATGGGGAGTTAGAGGAGGACTCACCGACATGATTATTGTAGGAAAACTCAGCCCATGGCAGCAGGTCGGCCCAGTCGCTGTGGTGACCATTCACAAAGTGTCGCAGATAGTTGGTGAGGACTTGATTCACTCTCTCCACTTGGCCATTAGATTGTGGGTGATAGGCCGAGGAGAAGTCCAGGGTGACATCCAACAGTTTACAGAGGGACCGCCAGAATCGGGAAATGATTTGGACTCCTCTGTCAGAAACAATGTGGAGTGGAAGTCCGTGAAGCCGAAGGACATGCTGAATGAAGAGCTCTGCGAATTTAGGAGCGGAAGGAAGACCAGACAGTGGAGTGAAATGTCCCATCTTGGAGAGCCAGTCTACAACAACCCAGATTACTGTACAACTGGATGATGCTGGCAGATCTGTGATGAAATCCATGGCAATGTGTTGCCAGGGAGCAGACGGAATCGGGAGAGGGAGGAGGTGACCGGCTGGCAGTTTCTTGGGTGTTTTATTACGAGCACAGGAGGGACAGGCAGCAACAAAGTTCAGAACATCTTGGCGCAAGGTGGACCACCAGTATTGTCGAGAAATTAGTTGTAACGTCTTCTTTTGACCCGCGTGTCCGGCAAGCTTAGAAGAATGACCCCAGTGTAGAACTCGCTTCTTGTCTCTTTCAGTTACAAGGGTCTTACCGGGAGGGAGCTGCAACAGCCTGACTGGAGCCACCATGATCATCTTGGATGGTTCAATGATATGCTGAAGCTCCTCTTCAAGGTCGTCTGACAAGAAGGACCTGGAAAGCGCATTGGCTTTGATATTCTCTGCAGGACGGAAATGGAGAGAGAAATTGATGACTGGATGAACTGCGCCTTCAAGCAGATATCGCCATTCCTCTAAGGCTAGCTTAATTGCCAGTAACTCTCTATCACCAATTGAGTAGTTACGTTCAGGCCGATGAAGAGCTGGTGCGGTTGAGAAGGCTTGTTTGAGGGAGGGGAAAGCTGATTCGGCCTCAGGAGTCCAATCATTAGGTTTGGGACCTTTACAAGTCACGACAGTGAGTGGTCTTACCAGAGAGGAGAATTGGGGAATGAATTGCCGATAGTAGTTGGCGAATCCTAGGAACCGCTGAATGGCCTTGATTCCCTCAGGTTTTGGCCACTTTAACACGGCAGAGACCTTCTCTGGATCCATCTCGAGAACTGTATCGGAAATAATATAGCCAAGAAAGGCTAAAGACCTCCGTTCAAACAGACATTTCTCAAACTTTGCGTAGAGACGATTCTCCCTCAATCTTTGAAGAACGAGATGAACTTTGCTCCTGTGAGTTGGTAAGTCGGGAGAAAACACCAGGATGTCATCCAGATACACCACCACACAAACAGAGCAGGTCACGGAATACATCATTGACAAACTCCTGGAAGACAGCGGGTGCATTGCTTAACCCGAAAGGCATGACCAGATATTCGTAGTGACCATCTCGCATGTTGAAGGCGGTTTTCCACTCATCCCCGGATCGTATCCTGACAAGGTTGTAAGCCAACGGAGATCCAACTTGGTGAAAATCCTGGAACCTCGAAGCCAATCAAAGAGCTCAGGAATTAAGGGAAGTGGGTATCTGTTCTTTACCGTTATTAGGTTGAGACCACGGTAGTCGATGCATGGGCGAAGAGACCCATCTTTCTTCTTGACGAAGAAGAACCCAGCTCCAGCTGGGGAGGAGGACTTCCAGATAAACCCTCGAGCCAAATTCTCCTTGATGTAATCGGACATGGCTTGAGTCTCAGTAGGAGAAAGAGGGTAGATCCTACCTCGAGGCGGAGTAGATCCAGGGATTAGATCGATGGGGCAATCGTAAGGCCTGTGCGGTGGAAGTGTCTCGGCTTCCCTCTTATTGAATACGTCTGCGAAGGACCAGTAGGCAGACGGTAACCCGGGTAAAGCTGCCGGAGGCCATGTGGTAGAACCAGGCCTTACTGGTTTGAGGCAGTGTTCGTGACAAGACTGATCCCATCGAAGGACATCTTCAGACCGCCAATCCAGAACAGGTTAGTGGAGGCGCAGCCACGGAAGACCTAGAAGGAATGGTGGAGAAAGATTCGGTAACACATAGAAGGTAATTTTTTCCCTGTGGAGTGCTCCGATTAGAAGCTCCACCTCTTCGGTGATACCGATAATGGCATCTTTCAGGGGTCTACCATCTACGGAGGCGATGCGCCAGGACCGCTGCAGTGGAACAATTGGAATCCCGAACCGCCTGGCCACAGCTTGCTGGATGAAATTTCCACCAGATCCAGAGTCCAGATAGGCCGTCTCGGAGAACCGAATCTTCCCGAAGATCACCTGTATGGATATGGTTAGTGGGAGAAAAGAGTCATTCTCACCTAGGGAGGTCTCCCTTACCTGTCCTAGGCAGAAGAGTTCTTCTGACCTCTCAGTTCCACTGCATTGACCGGAAGTGGAGCGTCCACCATAACGATATGGATTCCTAGTGGGAATCTCCTCCTGCTGATTCCTCTTCACCTTCACGCGGTCAAGCTCCATGGGCTTATCCTCAAAGACTGGGGCAGGACAAAGCGGAAACCGGGTTTCGGTGAAGAAGACACTGGATGAGGAAATTGCTTCTCGAGAAGCCTCTCTCTGGAGCGCTGCTGAAGACGCAGGTCAATCCGAATCACGAGGGATATGAGATCATCCAGGGTCTCGGGTAGGTCCCTGCCTGCCAATTCGTCCTTGACTCTTCCAGACAACCCTTGCCGGAAGACTCCGACCAGGGGCTCATTGGTCCACTGGAGCTCCGAAGCCAAGGTGCGGAAACGGATGGCATACTGACCGACAGAGAGAGAGCCCTGTTGCAAATCAAAGAGAGACTCCATGGCAGATGAGGCATGACCAGGCTCATCAAATATCTTGCGGAACGTGTCCAAGAATACCTGCAGATCAGACACAATGGGATCATTCCGCTCCATTAGGGGGTTGAACCAAGCTAAAGCCTCTCCCTCCAGATGAGAGGCAAGGAAAGCCACCTTGGCCATGTCTGTCTGAAAATGCTGAGGCAAAAAATGAAAATGCAGCAAGCATAGGTTGAGAAATCCTCTGCACAACATGGGGTCACCATAGTAACGAGGAGGCTTGCAGAGACGAGGAGGACAGGGTCTCATGGTGGGCTCAACCGTCGGATGCTGTACCTTAGTTAACCGGTCATCCACAGAGGTTATGTAGTCTAACAAGCGGGTCTGCGTCTCATGTTGGCGATTGAATTCCAGACGGAGCTCTGCTGGCTGGGTCACGTTGGTGGACTCGGCAGCCTGTAGAGCAGATAAGCGGGCATCCAGAGTGTGCATGAAGACAACTAGCTGATCCTGGCTTTGACAAAGCGCAGCTAGCTCTGAGAATCGGGTATCAGCGGAGTCCATGGCCTGGGCAAACTGTAATGCCCACAGGGTGTGACAAGGTAAAGTGGACTCACTAGACCACTGATGGTGCAGTGGCGGCTGTATACCCGATACTCAAAAGACAGGAGAGTGGATCTCATAAACCAAAAGATATTTATTAGCAAAGTAAAAACAAAAAGGAAACAGGTGTCAGAGGGAATGAACCTCTGGATCACAACACTGTACCACGTAGTGGAGCACCGGGCAAGGTGTACCCCTATACAGGGATTCCCCCGTCACAACACCAGGTGGCCTGAATGCTACGAATCCAGGACCAGAGGACAACCCGTACTGACAAACTAGCAACACAGTAGAATACTTGGGCCTGCTGGTGGAGACAATCCCAGAAGCTCCATGAAATCCAGCAAGGTTGATCCCACTGGTAGCAGGGTCTGGAGGATTCCGTGAGGAGAGGCAAGACAACTTGGAGTGGGAACCGGAGAGACCAGAGGAGTCCAGAACGGGATTCGCCAGAAGAGGACTCTGTGAAAATAGAGACATAAGTAAAGTGCAGAGCACAGCAGAGCGTGGCCTGAAGCTGAGGCAACAATCCAAGGAATGAACACATTGCCCAGGCACCTTCCTTAAGGGGAGGGTGCTTTTTATGCACAGAGCATCATAACACAGACAGCCCTAATAGCGAACAGGTGTCCTGCTGTTTCAAGTATGTGCAGGAAGCGGGGCGCGGCTCCTAAGAGCATTTCCAGGAGACCTGCCAAGAGGATGCAGGTTCTTAGCAGAGAAAGAAGCCGCTGATCGTCTGGAGCCACGGACAGGGTGAGTAAGGCTGTGTGATAGGCGCCGGTCTCCCTGCACAGCGGAGACCGGACCTGCGGCTGAGGGCATGACACTTAGTATTGGTATATGGTATATCTGTGGAGCTATGCACTGTGTGCCGGTGTCCCAGGCATTGAATATAAGAGGTTACCTGCTCACTGCGGGTCCGGAGTATGACGCGGAGTCCACTACTTGTCAGTACGGTGCAGAGTGAGTGGCCCTCTGTGTGGAGACGCGTGTTAAGTAGTGTGTCCGTCCAGCATAGCCTCCGGACCGGAAGTGACGTACCGGAAGTGCATCAAGCATTCCATGTGACTGGGAGTGTAGTGTTCCAGGAGTGAGGTCACGGGAAGAGGTGCCTGGATAGTAGTGTCCTTACAGAGATGCGCCGCATATGGCGGTGTAATATCCTGCATCGCAATTGTGATTTTAAACAGTGACGGTGATGAATATGTAGATGTAAATGTAGGTTGTATAAAGATGAAGTGGGGGCTCCACAGTAAATAAAAGATGCTGAAGTGGAGGGTGCTCTCCTTAAGGTGTTGACGATCACAAAGGTACCCTCAGGGGCATCAATAAAGGTGACTCTAAAGAGGCCGATAAGTACATTAGTTATGTGGGAACATATCTGACCAAATTCTATTAATTGCATAATCAGAGATATACAGTAAGTATAATACATAATATTAATATTAATTGATAGTCGCAAATGTTTCACAGAGTATTAATCAATCACTCAGAACTGTCTTAGTCTCTGTCACCTAAAGTTATACAACCTAATGGTGAGGCCAATAAATATTTATCGATATGACAATCTAGAAGAAATCTAGAGACAGTAGGTAACGGGCGACAGGAGTATGTGCGGTCCACCCAGAACCTTATAGCATGGTGCATAGAGAAGTGATGTGTCCAAGGACCCGTTGTCATTACATAAAGGAAAAAAGATCATACTCCCTGTTGAGTCCCTTGGGACTCAGGGTATCCAAGGTGTGGATCCAGTATGCCTCCCGGTGTTTTAGTTTGGCCAACCTGTCCCCACCGTGTCTGGGCATATGTATCTGTTCAATCACCTGGAATTTAAGCTGTGAGATGTTGTACCCCTTGGTGATGAAATGGTGGGGGATAGGCAAGAGCATGTTTCTACATTTGATTGTAGATTTATGCTTAGATATACGGTCCCGTATAGCCTGTGTTGTCTCCCCAATATATAACATGCCACAGGGGCATTTTATGAGATAGATCACATACGAAGAATCGCACATGAAATAGTTCTTGATGGAGAAACTCTTGCCTGAGCGGGGATGCTGGAATGTATTCCCCTTTTGTACGTTGCTACATTGGGTGCAATGTAGGCATGGGAAGGTCCCAGACCTAGGTTGCTGTAGAAAGCGTTGTCTAGGGAGATGTTTATCCGTACCAATGTTAGCTCGGACAAGTGTGTCTCGAAGGTTGTGTGCTCACCTGAAACATGGGAGAAAAGGTTCCCGGAATTCCGGGATATTTGGATGGGCTGTGGCTAGAAGATGCCAAAGGCGGCGGATGTTTTTATGTAAGACATATGAAAAGGGGTGAAATGAATGGACGAAGGGAATACGGTTGTTGTTCGCCCGTCTGGTATGACTAGATAGGAGTTCCGCTCCCTGTAAGATGAAATCGGGGTAACCCCTTGAAGAAAATTTGGCCTTCATTTCAAGAACCCATTCACTGCGTAGGGTTTCGTCAGAGACTATGCGGGACACCCTCTGGATTTGAGATTTGGGCATGGACTATTTCACTGAGGGGTGGTGGAAGCTTTTGAAATGGAGTAAGCTATTTCTATCTGTGTTTTTAATATGGAGGTCCGTGGTAAGGAGGCCGTTAGAATCTTTAATGACAACTGTGTCTAGGAAGTTCGTCCTGCTGTGATCATAGGATATAGTCAGGGAAATGCCCGGCCAGGCTGTGTTCAGAAAGTCAAAGAAGGTTAGGAGGGACTCCAACGTGCCCCCCCAAATGCAAAATATGTCGTCAATATAACGTTTCCATATAAGTATATTGTCTTGGAAACGTGTATCTGGATATATTTTACTTTCCTCGAAGTCTGTCATATAGCAATTTGTGTAAGGGGGCGCCACGTTGGAGCCCATCGCAGTACCACGTATCTGGAGATAAAAATTATCCTGAAAGAGAAAATGGTTGGAGTTCAAGACCAACGTAAGGAGGTCGACACACAGATCTATTTGACGTATGTCCATATCAGATGAAGAGAGGAGTTTCTTAACCGACAAGATGCCCTCAGTGTGGGGTATTGAGGTGTATAAGTCCTTGACATCAAGCGATTTAAGAAATGCGTTGGGAGGTATATTTCCCAAATTGCGTATTTTTTCAAGGAAAGCACCTGTGTCCAGAAGGTATGATTTAGAGGATCGGATATGAGGGGTCAAGATCTTCTCTAAGTAGATTGCGATAGGTGACAATATGGAGTCTGTTGCTGCTTCTATGGGCCTCCCCGGAGGGTGTTGTGGGTTTTTATGGATCTTGGGGAGTGTATAGAAAACAGGAACAATAGGGTGATCATTTGTCAAAAATTCACAGGTTTTGATATCCAAGACCCCTAGGTGGGTGTATTTCTGTAGAATCGCTGAGATCTTAGTACGGATACTGCTGGTGGGGTTAGTGTGAAGTTTCTGATAGATCGTGCTATCCTGGAGTTGTCTAAATGCCTCCTGCATATAATCGCTTTTGTCCATAATCACGATTGCCCCACCCTTGTCAGCAGGTTTTATCATTCGACTTTCGTGATTGTAAGGCCTGGTGTTCCGTCACTGATAGATTAGGAGGGTAAAGTAACTTCCCCTGTTCAATATCACCCCACAGTGAGTGGAATGTATTTTGGATGAATTCTATGAATGTGTCCAGAGCATGAGAGCCTCGTGGGGGTCTAAAATGACTCTTATTGCGGAGTCCCAGGCTCTGGGCAGTCAATAGTTGGGGTGAGTCACTAATGTGTGTTGGAGCTGGTGGGGTACTATTAGCAGGATCAGAAAAATACACTTTTAGTCGTAATGTCCGAAAGAATCACTGTAAGTACATCTCAAGATCGAATGTGCGACAGCGATAGGTAGGGCAGAAGGAAAGTCCCTTCTGAAGTACACTGTATTTAGATATGTCCAATGTCTTGGAAGAAATGTTGACAATCAAGGATTCAGTACCTGTGACCGCGTGATCCTCATGTGGTCCATGTCCCTTCTTGTGTCCGTGGCCCTTCCGTGGCCTCTTTTTCTCACGCGTTGTCCATGCTGTCCTAAAAAACGAGAAGTGCTGGGAAAGGTGGAGCCTTTTTTTCCTGTTCGGATCCAGATGCGGAGTAGTCGGTAGATGAGCGATGTCCGGATCTTGTTGGAATGCGCCTGGTAGAATAATTGTCCTGCCATTTGTAGACCTGGTTGGTCTCGTAGTCCTCGGTGTCACTGGCAAATTTAATACATTTCCTGTTCTCTGTATCCTTCCTGTGTTGTTGGTCAATCCGATTCTGGATCTCAGTTTTGAGGGTGTTTAGTTCTTCTGGGGTACCTGTGGAAGAAAGTTGTGCTTCGATGGTCTTGATCCATTCGGAACTGGCTTCAATTACCTTTTGGAGGTGTTCTATAGTAAGGGTGATCAAGTCAAGAGAGCACTTGTTGAGTTTTTGTTCGAATCTCGTACAATAATCAGGAGAGTCCCAAAACAGTGTGGGACGGAGAGGGACTCTAAGTCCCCTTGGAATTCATTGTACCCATAGATACTCCGAGAGAGTGGCACAGTGAAGTTCTATATTGGTATGGTGCCAGAGTTCGCGTTCTAAGTTGCGTCCTCTGGTTTCCCGAGGTGCAATTTTAAGAACATCGCATGGATACTTAGAGTGTGCTAGAATATTCGTGGTTTCCTCCGCGTTATATGAGAAGGTGGTGGAGGTCATGATCAAGACAGTGTGCTGTCCCGTATGGGGAGACTACGTAGATAAATAAAGCGTGAGCACTACTGGAAAGGTGCACAGGTAGGTTCCCACACCATGTGACATCGATATAAAGAGAACCTGGCACTCAACTTAATTATAGGAAACTCAGTATTTATTGTGTAGTACCAATAAACATTTCCGTCTAAGGCAACCTTCTTCAGCAGCTACAACCAAAGTAATATAAACATCATGTAACAAAGTACATATACAATTAGACAGTCTTATGTCATACTCCGGACCCGCAGTGAGCAGGTAACATCTTATATTCAATGCCTGGGACACCGGCACACAGTGCATAGCTCCACATATATATCATATACCAATACTAAGGAGGCCTCTTTATGTCTTGGTTTACAGCTTATTTTCCATCCTTCTTGTTGGATGCTCTACCAGTAGTAAGAAGGTAATCCATCTCCATCTATGCGCACTGTGCATCCCTGCCATATCACCATCTTATGACACCTTGTTTCATTTATTATGTTCACAGCATAACGGATCAGGATTTAATCTGATCACCACTATCGTTTTTCCAAGTGTATAAGCACGGTATGCTATCTTTCTTAATATTATGCACTCCACCTGAATATTTGGTGGCTCCACCAACGTTGATGAGATATCTAACTGATCCAATATGACCATTTACAGGATTGTATATACTTTTGTTATGTTTCATAACCCCCCCCCCCCCCTTTCTTTTCCTTTTTTCTTGCTTTACTGTGTGCAGCTCAATATGACATAAGACTGTCTAATTGCATATGTACTTGTTACATGATGTTTATATTATTTTGGTTGCAACTACTGAAGAAGGTCGCCTTAGACCGAAACGTTTATTGGTACTACACAATAAATACTGAGTTTCCTATAATTAAGTTGAGTGCCAGGTTCTCTTTATATCGATGTCACATGGTGTGGGAACCTACCTGTGCACCTTTCCAGTAGTGCTAATGCTTTATTTATCTACGTTGTCTCCTGCAATGTGTCCTTTAACTGCCACTAGATGACCAGGGTGCACGTGCTCAGTACTGTTATAGTCCAAAAAGAACAACACATTGGGGGATTGGGCATGACATTTCTTTGGGCCCACTTCTTAACTCGGTCTCCTGCGATCTGTCCTGTACGTGCCAGTAGATCACCAGGGTCAACGTGCTCTGTACGGTGCATTTTGGCCAAGGGGGCTGTAATGGCACTATTTTAATCAGTCCAAAAAGGACACCACATTGGGGAATTGGGCATGGCATTCCATTGGGCCTACTTCTTAACTCAGTCTCCTGCAATCTGTCCTGTACCTGCCACTAGATCACCAGGGTGAACGTGCTCTGTACGGTGCATTTTGGCCAAGGGGGCTGTAATGCCACTCTTTTATTTAAAAAAAAAGGATTTTACATTGGGGAATTGGGCATGACATTTCTTTGGGCCTACTTCTTAACTCAGTCTCCTGCAATCTGTCCTGTACCTGACACTAGATCACCAGGGTGAACGTGCTCTGTATGGTGCATTTTGGCCAAGGGGGCTGTAATGCCACTCTTATTTTTTTTAAAAAAAAGGATTTTACATTAGGGAATTGGGCATGACATTACATTGGGCCTACTTCTTAACTTGGTCTCCTGCAATCTGTCCTGTACCTGCCACTAGATCACCAGGGTCAACGTGCTCTGTATGGTGCATTTTGGCCAAGGGGGCTGTAATGGCACTATTTTAATCAGTCCAAAAAGGACACCACATTGGGGAATTGGGCATGGCACTCCATTGGGCCTATTTCTTAACTCGGTCTCCTGCAATCTGTCCTTTACCTGCCACTAGATCACCAGGGTGAACGTGCTCTGTACGGTGCATTTTGGCCAAGGGGGCTGTATTGCCACTCTTTTATTTTTTTTTAAAAAAGGATTTTACATTGGGGAATTGGGCATGACATTACTTTGGGCCTACTTCTTAACTCGGTCTCCTGTAATCTGTCCAGTTCCTGCCAGTAGATCACTAGGGTGAACGTTGTCTGTACGGGGCATTTAGGGCTAGGGGCCTGTGATGGCACTATTTTAATCAGTCCAAAAAGGACCCCACATTGGGGAATTGGGCATGGCATTCCATTGGGCCTATTTCTTGTTTAACTGCCACTAGATCACCAGGGTTAACGTGCTTTGTACTGTTATAGGCCGGTGAAGTTTGGTCAAGGGGGGCTGTGATGGCACTAGTCTATTTTTGCAAAAGGTACCCCCCATCGGTGAAACCACATCCTTCTTGGCAAACACTTCATAACATTTGTGTACCTTAAAGAGCTCACTTGAAAAGCTCCTTTTTGTGTTGCCTGGTTGCTAACATTGGACACAATACACTTCATATAAATTTGATAAAGCAATGCTGTTACTTTGCCTCAGTAGTTCATTAAAATATAGCTTTGTCCACTATATTAGTTTCTCTCCTTGCGAGCCTTAACTTTGTCTGCCTCAAATGTACAAATGGAAAATATACAAATGGCGATTTGTAAACAAGATTGAAATACTGTATACCGAATGCATTCAGACAATCTCATAGCTGCATTTCTTGTAAAACATTTAGGCCACGTTCACACTTTGCGGCGTCCCTCTGCGGGTTCTCCCGCAGCGGAATTGATAAATCTGCAGGGCAAAACCGCTGCGGTTATCCCTGCAGATTTATCACGGTTTGTTCCGCGGTTTCCGCTGCGGGATTACTCCTATACTATTGATGCTGCATATGCAGCAATATGCAGCATCAATAGTAATGTTAAAAATAATAAAAATTGGTTATACTCACCCTCCGATGTCCGGATCTCCTCGGCGCTGCACGCGGCGCTCCGGTTCTAAAGATGCTGTGCCGAGAAGGACCTTCGTGACGTCACGGTCATGTGACCCGGGCGTCTTCACGGTCATGTGACCGCGACGTCACCGCAGGTCCTGTTCGCACAGCAACTCTGACTGGCCGGCCGCGTGCAGCGCTGAGAGGTGAGTATAACATGATTTTTTATTTTTATTCTTTTTTTTACCCCAAATATGGTTCCCAGGGCCTGGAGGAGAGTCTCCTCTCCTCCACCCCGGGTACCACCCACACATTAGCCGCTTACTTCACGCAACGTGGGTACAGCCCCATGCGGGAAGTAAGCGGTTCAATGCATTCCTATGGGTGCAGAATCGCAGCGATTCTGCACAAAGAATTGACATGCTGCAGGTTTTAAACCGCTGCGGGTTTTAAACCGCTGCGTTTCTGCGCGTTTTTCCCGCAGCATGTACACAGCGGTTTGCGGTTTCCATAGGGTTTCCATGTAAATGGAAACGCTATGGAAACTGCTGCGGACCCGCAGCATCAAAATCGCCGAACATGGCCTTAGAGATGTGACAATGCTCATAGTGACACAATCTTGATAAATGTTTGTTTGTCATTGTAAAACATTAAAGTTTACTGAAACTATGCCGGTGGTGGTTTGATCTAAATCCTTGTGGCTTTTATTTTCTAGGGGTTTATGGCCCCTCGTCTGATGACTCCATGATATCATGTACAGTGTGCTGATACCTGCATAATTGGGGATGCCCATGCAGTGTAGGTAATCTCCCAAGGGTTCTCTGTCTTGGTGTGGCTTCTCTAATATTCCAGACGCATGATGTTTAAAAGCCTCTTGGTGATGATCTAACTATACTGTATGTAGTAAATCTTCATACATACGTAATCACTATATTTATTTAATCCTTATATGTACTTATTAACCTGTGTATGTTAACACATACAAAAGTGTACGCACTCACACTATTCAATCATACTATTCCTTAAATTTTGTAGTTTGCAGTAAAATTGCCTATATTAGCCTTTTTTAACCCCTTCCAGACATCTGACGTTATAGTACGTCAGATGTCGGGTCCCCTGCTTTGATGTGCGCTCCGGCGGTGAGCGCACATCAAAGTCGCGACATGTCAGCTGTTTTTTACAGCTGACATGTGCGCGCAATAGCGGCGGGTGAAATCGCGATCACCCGCCGCTATTAACTAGTTAAATGCTGCTGTCAAACGCAGACAGCGGCATTTAACTACCGCATCCGGCCGTGCGGCCGGATATGAGCGCATCGCCGACCCCCGTCACATGATCGGGGGTCGGCGATGCTTGTGCATTGTAACCATAGAGGTCCTGGAGACCTCTATGGTTACTGATCGCCGGTGGCTGTGAGCGCCACCCTGTGGTCGGCGCTCACAGCACACCGGCATTTCTGCTGTGTAGCAGCGATCTTATGATCGCTGCTGCATAGCAGAGCCGATCGCGTTGTGCCTGCTTCTAGCCTCCCATGGAGGCTATAGAAGCATGGCAAAAGTAAAAAAAAAAAAGTAAAAAAAAATGTGAAAAAAATAAAAAAAATATAAAAGTTTAAATCACCCCCCTTTCGCCCCAATCAAAATAAATCAATAAAAAAAAAACCCAACCTACACATATTTGGTATCGCCGCGTTCAGAATCGCCCGATCTATCAATAAAAAAAAGCATTAACCTGATCGCTAAACGGCGTAATGAGAAAAAAAATCGAAACGCCAGATTTACGTTTTTTTGGTCGCCACGACATTGCATTAAAATGCAATAACGGGCGATCAAAAGAACGTATCTGCACCAAAATGCTATCATTAAAAATGCCAGCTCGGCACGCAAAAAATAAGCCCTTACCTGACCCCAGATCACGAAAAATGGAGACGCTACGAGTATCGGAAAATGGCGCAATTTTGTTTTGTTTTTTTTTGCAAAGTTTGGAATTTTTTTTCACCACTTAGGTGAAAAATAACCTAGTCATGTTAGGTGTCTATGAACTCGTACTGACCTGGAGAATCATAATGGCAGGTCAGTTTTAGCATTTAGTGAACCTAGCAAAATAGGCAAGCAAAAAACAAGTGTGGGATTGCACTTTTTTTGCAATTTCACTGCACTTGGAATTTTTTTCCCGTTTTCTAGTACACGACATGGTAAAACCAATGATGTCGTTCAAAAGTACAACTCGTCCCGCAAAAAATAAGCCCTCACATGGCCAAATTGACGGAAAAATAAAAAAGTTATGGCTCTGGGAAGGAGGGGAGCGAAAAACGAAAACGGAAAAACGGAAAAAGCTCCGGGGGTGAAGGGGTTAAAGCCGTATCTGAACCTTAGTGTTAAAAACAAGTCAAATAAAATTGCCAAATTCTCCTGTAAATAATTGTGCAAAGAGGGAACCATCATACCATTAAAAAATACGAATGAATTTTCCTGGGCCCATCCAGTATGTGGGTTCCAAGGCCTAATGGGGTGCATATGAATATGCACAAACCATCAGACATTTCACGTTATCTATATTGGAGTCTGTTTAGCTTCCATTAGGTGTCTTCCAAATGCTGGAGTGGACACCTTAATTGAAACCAAGAGGCTCCCATTGCAGTTAAGCTATATTTGTTTCCATACTATCCTTTGTTCTGACATTTAAAATATAGGATGTGAGGGATGAATATCACTATTTATCCCTGGTAAAGTGTAAATGGTCTACAAACAATGAATGATTCTATATCTAACTTTGAAATTGTGCTCTCTGTTAAGCCTCACTCCTCAAGCACCCCAAATTTTTTTTACCATCCTCATCTATCCTCAACCTGCACAAACTCCTTAGGCCGGGGTCACACTAGCGTGTTTTACGGACGTATGAGCGCAGAAAATACGTCCAGAAAATACGCATTGCACACGACCCAATGATTCTCTATGGGGCAGCTCCTATCTGCCGTATATTACGCATCCGTAATATACGGTATGTTACGGGCGTAGAAAATCGCAGCATGCTGAATTTGTCAGCGTATTGCGCAAAAAATACGCCAATGAAAGTCTATGGGGCAAGAAAATTACGGATCACACAAGGACCATGCGTGTGACTTGCAAGAAATACGCACCGGTGTTCTATAGAAAAGCCGGTAATTCAGTGCGGTGTACAGTAAAATCACACTGACAGAATAGAATAGGTATAATAAATGTGTACACATAGAATGTGTATATATATATATATATATATATGTCAGTGAGACACACATATATATATATATATATTTATATTTATATTTAATTCAGCGCTAGATAGCAGAAGAGCCGGTAATTCAATTGCCGGCTTTTCCTATCTCCTTCACAAACCCGACAGGATATGAGACATAGTTTACATACAGTAAACCATCTCATATCCCTTCTTTTATTACATATTCCTCTTTACTAATGTAAGAAGTGTCTCTGTTTAAAATTTGGGGGCTCTAGCTGTTAAAATAAGGGGGTAAATCCCTGAAAAAATTGGCGTGGGCTCCCGCGCAATTTTCTCCACCAGAGTGGGAAAGCCAGTGACTGAGGGCAGATATTAACAGCCTAGAGAGGGACCATGGTTATTGCCCCCCCCCTGGCTAAAAACATCTGCCCCCAGCCACCCCAGAAAAGGCACATCTGTAAGATGCGCCTACTCTGGCACTTAGCCTCTCTCTTCCCACTCCCCTGTAGCGGTGGGATATGGGGTAATGAAGGGTTAATGTCACCTTGCTATTGTAAGGTGACATTAAGCCAGGTTAATAATGGAGAGGCGTCAATTATGACACCTATCCATTATTAATCCAATAGTAAATAAAACACACACACATTATTGAAAAGTATTTTAATGAAATAAAGACACACGGTGTTTTAATATTTCATTATACTCTTAATCCACCTGAAGACCCTTGTCACCTGAAATAAAGTTTAAAAAAACAAACAACAATATCCCATACCTTCCGACGTTCAGTCTTGTCCCACGCTGTAAATCCATCTGAAGAGGTTAAATCATTTTTCACCCAGGAGCTCTGCTAATGCAGCTGTGCTCCTGAAAATCTGGGGAATGAATGGTATGCAGGGGAATGTACTGTAGATACCTCGAGTCGCGGTGATGCGCCCTCTGCTGGATGAACTCATACGAACTCGAGCGTGGGAAAATATTCTGAAAAGTCCCCACGCTCGAGTTCATATGAGGTATGGGATATTGTTGTTTGTTTTTTTTAACTTTATTTCAGGTGACAAGGGTCTTCAGGTGGATTAAGAGTATAATGAAATATTAAAACACCATGTGTCAATTTTTTCCGGGATTTAACCCTTTAATTTAATAGCTAGAGCCCCCAAATTTTGCACACAGACACTTGGAACATTACTAATGAGGAATATGTAAAAAATAAGGAATATGAAATGGTTTACCGTATGTAAACCATGTCTCATATCCTGTTGGGTTTTGGAAGGAGGTAGCAAAAGCCGGCAATTGAATTACGGGCTTTTAAGCTAGCTAGCGCTGTATTAAATATAAATATATATATATGTGTCTCACTGACATATATATATATATATATATATATATATATATATATATATATATATATATATATAGACTGTATATATGTTTTCATGAATATTTCAGCCCATGGATCCATTGTATCAATCGTTTCATTGAATCAATCGTTTTGCAAGCCGGCGAGAAAGTCTCGCTGTACGGATGCCATACGGATTACATACGGAGGTTTACATGCGCAAAATACGCTGCCACACCCTGCCTACGGATGACATACGGATCCCTATTTTGGAAACATTTCTGCGTATTACGCATGTAAAATACGGACCGTATTTCCCTACGCTGAGTGTGACCCCGGCCTTACCCTGCTGAAACACTAAGGCTGCCGTCACAATAGCAGTATTTGGTCACTATTTTACATCAGTATTTGTAAGCCAAAACCAGGAGTGGAACAATTAGAGGAAAAGTATAATAGAAACATATGCACCACTTCTGCATTTATCACCCACTCCTGGTTTTGGCTTACAAATACTGATGTAAAATACTGACCAAATACTGCTAGTGTGACGGCAGCCTAATAGTGAGCAGCTGCTGCCGTATGTGTCCCTATTACTGCACCTACTGTGTGGCACTCTGTGCCCTCTAGATGGTAAAACAAGCCTCTAGAATATATTATTGTCATGTGCAAGTGCCCTAGAAAACAGTGCCCACATTTTTCACCTAGAAAGTAATAATGCTCTCTGTGTGCCCCTTTGGCAGTCACAATAGCCTGAGTGCCTCTATAACAATAAGTGCCCACTTATTGAATCTGCCCCAGTACAGCTCCCCTCTACACAATATATTGCACCCACACTGTATAGTACCACACACAGTATACTGACCCCTTTGTGGCCCCCAAACTGTTTGATGGCCCCCAACACTGTACAATGGACCCACATTAGCTCCCACACTATATGATGACACCTCCAGTAGTCCCCACACTGTATGATGGCCCCTTAAGTAGCCTCCATATAGCATAATGAACTCCCTATAGTCCTCCATATGGTATAATGCCCTCTCCATAGTCCTCCATATAGTATAATGCACTCACCGTAGTCATCCATGCAGTATAATACGCACCCTATAGTCCTCCATACAGTATAAAGCACATCCCATAGTCCTCCATATGGTATAATGCACCCCAATAGTCCTTCATGTAGTGCATGCATCCTTATAGTCCTTAATATACTGTAGTTGTCACGGGTTTACCATGACAGAGAGGGGCCAGAAGACTGCGATATCTGATTACACGTATGCCTGCTTTGATTAGAAAAACTTCATCATCAAATTAAACAGTGCAGGTTTCTGCTAGCACTACAGGGGTTAATCTGTTCAGTTAAGAGCTCCTGGAGCTCTCCTGCTTTGATAGTCTCAGCTGTTCAGTGTTGGCCACTCCCTTCTGCTATATATACTCACCTCTGGCAATCAAGGATTGCCAGTGTTAATTTTAAACTTCTGGTTTTGGAGTTGGAGGTTTATTCATTGTTTGAGGAGGTGTTTGTAGCGTTGCTCAGAAGATTGTTGCTTAGTGATTAGTCAGTGTACATATCCTCATCCTCTAATATTTGGTTTTTCCTTCCTTTACTTGTGGGTTTTCCACTCTGCTGTTTGTGAGAGTATATTTGTATGATTGGTATTTTTATTTATCCTTGTATGTCTTCCCTTGTTAGTCTGATTTGCATATTCTTACACACTACACCTCCCCACTTCCCTGGATGGGGGAGGGGAAATATATGGGCTGATATAGGAGCTAGGCAAGACATGTGGCCCAGCATCTTCACCATCAGAAGTAATCCGGGGAGCAGGGATAGCTAGGGCGCTCTGAGATTTAGGGATAGGGAAGGAGCCCTTAGCCCTTGGAAATCCTGCAACAGTAGTAGAATGCTCTCCCCATAGTCTTCAATATAGAATAATGCACTCCCCATAGTCCTCCGTACAGTATACTGTACTCCCCATAGTCCTCAATATAGTATAATGCACTCCCCTGTACACGTCGATACATTTAAAAGTAGCATAGCTCCAGATGGGCTCTTCAGAACTTGTTGTTGAGGATGTTGACAGCAAGATAATGCTTTTCTACAGGGTTTGTGTGGAAGGACAAGTATACCTTGGGCAACAATAAGAAAGCTAATATACATCAACCTCTGCCATTGTCTCTATAGTTGGATTTTTCATGTACAGTGGATATAAAAAGTCTCCACACCTCTGTTAAAATGCCAGAAAAATTTTGACCGTCAACAATTGTAATCATTTTGCTGATAGTTTTATTGTCAAGTACAAATTATACTTTACAAATATTTATTACACATGAGTCAGACATATCACTTGTATACTTAAAAAAAAATCTTATTTTCCATACAGCAGAAATACCTTCTAACCTTTACTAGAACTGCTCTATGTCTACTCTGAGTGGTTCCAAATTTCAAGTCAGTGCAATATACTGAGCAGTGGTAGAACATGGAGAGGTGCCTGAGTAGATAAGTTACTGCACGGCACATGTGGATGAAAATACAGAAAATACTGGCCACTTTTATATAAATGTAATTAACAATACTGGTGTATTTTGGTGAAATGGAAACAGACCATAGATGGAATACACACCTATGTAAGCAAGCATTAGTGACTGACAAGTTCTTTGGATACCATAACTTGGCGACCATAATGCTTGTCACTCTTTTCCTCTAAAACCAGGACAGGAACAAAGTCCATGTAGACATTTATGCTCAAAAATTGGTGACATTGACTTGATATTCCAAATGTAAAAAATGTATAGCTAATTTAAAGGGTGTTTCTAATATGCAAAATATACAAAAATAAATATAAAAAAACTGTCGAATATACTTAGCTATGTGATAGCTCCTTTTGTCCCTGCTTCTGGAGTCCTCTATTCCCTGCCTCTCTTATTCAGGTATGTCAATGTAAGGGCGATGGCTCATTCATACCACCTCTTCTGCTCACATTAATACTGATATTATTGGAGGAATACTTAAAATATTTTCAGACTCCCATGACTTGTCCAGAAAAATCTGCAAAGAACTGGGGTGTGGAAGTTTCCTGATCTGTTTGGAACCAATAGCCAAGAGTACTCTGAACCCAATTTGGGACAATAGAAAGCCTTTGGCTATTCTCTTCTTGTAGTAGTACTACCCTGTGTATGTAATTCATCCAGGACATCCCATCAACTTCTTACTTCAAGCATTAGTTATGAACTAAATAATGAAAAGGTCTTCAAGTGGTGCTCGGCAGATGTCAGCTCTTTGATCGGAATGTGGAGCTTCAACTATTGACCATGCTTTGTATTTGACATCTGGCAATATAGAAGCTACTGAGAACTGTTTAAAAAACAGAAAAGAATAGGTGGTTGTCATAAATATGGTCATTTACATAAGATGGTTGAAAAAAAAGTTACATGTGTTGAATTACCATTAATCAAGAGTAGGTTATATAATAACTTAAGGAGGTATTCCCATCTCCAACATCCTATCCCAATAGTATTTACTAATAATATTAGCAAATATCTCCAATCAGAAATGTAGTATAGTTTTTTTATACGCTATGTTTCTTTCCCCATGTGCAGGCATTGCAAGATCTTATGTATCCATGGTTACGACCACTAGCAACTAGCTAACTAACTGTCACTTTATAGGTGGGCAGAGCCATGGATACCTAAGGTCCTGCAATGCTTGCACATGAGGAAAGACCTAGTGAATCAAGAAAACTACTACATTTCTGATTGGATGTATTTGTTAATATTATTATTATTATTGCACCTATTACATATTGGGATAGGATCTTGGAGATGGGAATATCCCTTTAAGGAAAGGTTGAGCAGAGTCTCTAAAATACTAGTCATAAATGGATCATTTCAGCTCAAAATGCAGGAATCACACCAAATTAAACTTTATAATAACCTGTAGGTTTGAAAATCCAGAAGCCCCTAATGTCACATAGGGATGGTCATATTATGAAATATCATCTCACCTTTGGATCAAAGAAGAACCTTTGAGGAGCTGACATCAGAGGATGATAACAGTTCTGGTATATTTATTCCTGGATATTCGAAACATGAAGTTCTCAAGGTCTTAAATTCTCATCCACAATCTCAGACCCATTGAAAATAACTAATGGAATCCAGTTCATCTGGTTTGTAGGGTTTTTATCTGGAACCAAAAGTTAAAATATTAAATTCTTTCAACCATTGGTTGTCAGACAATAACTGAGTATTAGATTCTTTATGCAAATCAAAGTCTATTTTAGTCTTATATGTCAAGGATCAATATTTTTTAATTTTTTTGTGTCTGGCCTAGCCTTAGGACAGCCCATCAATTTTTATTTGGTGGGGGTCTTCATTCATACTATCCCATTGACTTGGGAGGAAGCAGTAACACCAGGTAGATCCAATATGGCAAGCATGGAGCTATGCCTTGTAAACACTGAAGTGACATGATGGTGCCTATAAGAGAACCGTGGTCCATTCATATAGCTCAGTACTATTAAGCTAACACTGAGGTGAGGACCTATCTTAAGGAATTAATATCAATTACAGATGCAGCTATTTTACTGATCCACTCAGTCAGCAATTCCAGAGATTTGCTTTAAAGCAACACCGGGACATAATTTGGACTATACTAGGGATGAGCAAACGTGCTCAGTGGTACTCAGTTGTCACAGTGCTGGGATCTGCTCGTTACTCGACGAGTAATGGGCGGCTGCTATGTAAAACTCGAATCCCCACCCCGCATCTTTGGTGCCTGTTATGCAGCCAATAAGAATGCGGAAATTGCCTGTGAGTCACTTTAATGACATAACCATCTTGGTTGTGCCATACTGTGATTGGCTGGATGTCAGACATCAAAAGGAAATATAAAAGGACAGGTGCCGCCCGGATCTGCACACTGACGCCATGCCACAGCTCTGTGACACTTCATATTGGAAGGAGAGAGTGCTTGTCTAGGCCTGTGTGTGCACAGTATAATGAATCAGAGGCCTGGTGCTGAAGCTGAGCCATCATACTAACAGCCCTTCTAAAGGCTTATTGTTTGCATCACATACAATCTGCATTCAGCCTAGGGAGGGAGAGAGAGTCGCAGGAGCAGTGGAGAGTGACAGAATACAGTCTGTAAATGCATGTAGAAAAGCCGCGGAGACACCATCACGTGTTTCTCAACGCAAGCAATGAATAACCAGGTCTTTCACGGGGAAGGAACAACCACGGGAAGGGCAGCATCCAAAAAAGGAAAACCACCTATGCCAAAACATGGTATCCATCCACAGACAGCTGTTTCGGGGTATTTGCCCCTCATCAGTGTGGAGTAGGAAACTGGCTATTAGGAGCAGTGCCTAGTGAAAGGACTATAAACATAAGGATGAATGACCTCGGGGAGATCAAAACATCCAACACCGCGGAGATACCATCACGTGTTTCTGAACGCAGTGATCCAGAACACTGCCCCCATCCCTTAAGGGAAATATGCAAATGCATGTAGAAAAGCCGCGGAGACACCATCACGTGTTTCTCAACGCAAGCAATGAATAGCCAGGTGTTTCACCGGGAAGGAACAACCATGGGAAGGGCAGCATCCAAAAAAGGAAAACCACCTATGCCAAAACATGGTATCCATCCACAGACAGCTGTTTCGGGGTATTTGTCCCTCATCAGTGTGGAGTAGGAAACTGGCTATTAGGAGCAGTGCCTAGTGAAAGGACTATAAACATAAGGATGAATGACCTCGGGGAGATCAAAACATTCAACACCGCGGAGACACCATCACGTGTTTCTGAACGCAAGCAATGAATAACCAGGTCTTTCACCGGGAAGGAACAACCACGGGAAGGGCAGCATCCAAAAAAGGAAAACCACCTATGCCAAAACATGGTATCCATCCACAGACAGCTGTTTCGGGGTATTTGCCCCTCATCAGTGTGGAGTAGGAAACTGGCTATTAGGAGCAGTGCCTAGTGAAAGGACTATAAACATAAGGATGAATGACCTCGGGGAGATCAAAACATCCAACACCGCGGAGATACCATCACGTGTTTCTGAACGCAGTGATCCAGAACACTGCCCCCATCCCTTAAGGGAAATATGCAAATGCATGTAGAAAAGCCGCAGAGACACCATGCGTATTTCTCAACGCAAGCAATGAATAGCCAGGTCTTTCACCGGGAAGGAACAACCACGGGAAGGGCAGCATTCAAAAGGAAAACCACCTATGCCAAAACATGGTATCCATCCACAGACAGCTGCTTCGGGGTTTTAGCATAGGTGGTTTTCCTTTTTTGGATGCTGCCCTTCCCGTGGTTGTTCCTTCCTTCACGGTGAAAGACCTGGCTATGCATTGCTTGCGTTGAGAAACACGTGATGGTGTCTCTGCGGCTTTTCTACATGCATTTGCATATTTCCCTTAAGGGATGGGGGCAGTGTTCTGGATCACTGCGTTCAGAAACACGTGATGGTGTCTCCGCGGTGTTGGATGTTTTGATCTCCCCGAGGTCATTCATCCTTATGTTTAGAGTACAGTCTGTAGACGGGGATTAGGCCTGTGCAGTCCATTGGCAAATATATAGCTGCAGTTTTTTTTTGTGGAAGCTGAACTTTTTTATATATATTTTGATCCATTCTTTGAGGCAATTTTTTGTGTTATATAAAACACTCAAAAATCATTGAAACATTTTCCTGAGCTATATTTGTCAGCCATACACTATTCCGTAGAGTGGAATACATTTCTGTGATCTCTAAAACTGCTAAAAAGCTTTTAGAAATGTTGTAGGCTTCCATTTCTCAGACATACAGTATTACTGTACATGCTCAGTGAACATTTCTGTGATCTCTAAAAGTGAACAAAGTCTTTCAAAAATGTTGTAGGCTTCTGTTTCTCAGATATACAGAGTTACATGTATTGTTAGCATTTCTGTGATCTCTAAAAGTGAACAAAAGCTTTAACATTTTATAGTCTTCTACTAATCTTCACCCTGATCCTCCCACCATATTAAGTCCCAGGAGACAAGTGATCCCACACTAGGACAGTCCGAGGAGCTCTTCACAACATAATTTTATGATTGTGGCCTCTCAACCTGCATGCTCCAAGAGGGACAGGGTGACATGCGGTTTAGTGATGCATACACCTTAGCGCAGCCACAACAACAAGAACATTACAATGAGGAACAGAAAAGTTGGGATAAAGACGATGATGAGACATCATTGCTGCTAAGTCTTGTTGTTAAGTCGCAAAGTCAGGAGGACCAGAGTGCAGTGGTGGAAGATGAGGTGGTGGATGACAATGTCACTTACCCAAGCTGGGAAGCTGGCATGCAGAGCGCCTTGCCTTGCAGCAGTGCTTAGGGGGAGAGATCATCAGCACCAAAACAGACAGGAAGAGGCAGTGGGGTGACCAGAGGGAGAAGGCGGGCAACTGTTCCACAGAGCGCTGACACTCCTGAATTTCTCCATCAAAGAGTTAGGTGTTTTCCAGCCTGAGACTTTTTAACCCCTTTACCCCCAAGGGTGATTTGCACGTTAATGACCAGGCCAAATTTTTAAAATTCTGACCACTGTCCCTTTATGGCTGGGGTCACACATGGCGTAAGACAATACGCAACGTATTATACGTCCGTATTACGCGTTGAATACGCCAAAATGTTTCCGTAAGCGACTTCCGTAGTTCCGGCGTTGCTGAGGTGTGGTCGCGTATTTTGCGCATGTGCTTGTGCGTGTGTGATGCGTGTGTGATCCGTATGGCGTATTTATCACGCACCATCACAAAATGGACATTTAACGGTTTTCAGGCCTGCAAATCATTTAAACCATCATTAACCACACTATTTAAGCCCTCTACAACAGGTGGAGCCCTCCCATCTGCCCTATATGTTCTCTAGCATATTTTGGCTGTGTTGCTTGGAGATTACAACCATGTCTGGCCCTGTGTATGTAAGCACAACTCAGCGGGTGTTGCTTCACTGGGTGTTGTCTCGTCGCTTTGGACAGCCATATTCGGTCAATGTGGATCCGCGAAGGAGGAGACGAAGATTGTGGGTCCATCCTCTATTGATCCAACGCCAGAGTAAAGGCCATTTCCAGAGACTATATTCAGCTTTGAGGGCACATCCAGAGAAGTTTTACCAGTATACTCGCATGTCCATCCGGACTTTTGACATGTTGTTGGAGCTCTTACGTCCTGGGCTCACCTTTAAGGACACCTGGATGAGAAAAGCCATCTCTGCTGAGGAGCGTCTGCTCCTAACCTTACGGTATGTATTCCACATTTGAAAATACTGTTTTTTGGGGGTTTTTCTTAACAAATGTGAGGTGTACTACTATGTTTCATTAACTTCACTTGGACATGAAGCCACAAGCACATATCCAAGAATGTTGGCAAGATTATAGTCTATTTATTTTTTCAACTGCCAATTTGTATACTGTAAATAATGTCATATTCTATGAAATATACACTTGGGCTTCTTCCTTGGATCTTAGTGCTCATGTTTTTTTCTTTTCCCTTTTTGTTGTATTGCAGCTTCCTGGCCACAGGATTGTCCTATGCGGGTCTCCACCTGGAGTTTTTGATTGGGCGGTCGACCATTTCAGGCATTGTTAGGACAACCTGTTCCCAAATCTGGCTGAAACTACATGAAGCTGTGTTGCCTGAGCCAAAACAGGACGATTGGCTTAAAATCGCCACAGGTTTCCAAAATAATTGTGACTTCCCTAATTGCATTGGAGCTGTGGATGGGAAACATATCAGGGTGCGTAAGCCGCCGAACTCTGGTTCCCAATTCTACAATTACAAGCAGTTTTTCTCTGTAGTTCTGTTAGCAGTTGCTGACAGTAACTACAGGTTTGTCATTGTAGACATTGGGGCCTATGGGCGAACTGGAGACTCTAGGGTCTTCAATTCGTCCATAATGGGTCGGCGGCTACGTGACAACCAGTTGAATCTCCCACCACCACAACAACTCCCAGGCTCCAATGCTGAAGCAGTGCCTTTTGTTTTTGTTGGAGATGAGGCCTTCCAACTGTCGCGGAACGTCATGAGGCCTTACCCCAGGCGCAACCTTGACCACCGGCGGAGGGTGTTTAATTTGAGACTTGCCAGGGCACGGAGACTGGTTGAGTGCGCCTTTGGGATTCTTGTGGCCAAATGGCGGGTTCTTCACTCTGCCATACAGCTGAGTGAGGCGACAATCAACGAAGTGATAAAAGCCTGTGTCATTCTACATAATTTCACAAGAATACATGATTGTTCATCACCAAGCGTGGAAGATAACCTCATGATCAATGTTCGTAGGCCTACCCCATATGTCCCTCCTCCGCGTCGGCCACTTTCTGGTCTGAAAGTTCGTGATATCTTTACCAATTTTTTTTTGTCTCCTCAAGGTGCTATTCCCTGGCAAGACTATGCCTTTTTGCATGTGTAATTAATTAGCTATATAAAGTATGTGTGAAACAATTTTCCAACTCTGTGTTTAGTTTTTTCTTATTTCACATATGGTTATCAGCATATCATGTGTGTGTGATGGAAGAATGAATACAGCGCAGGCAGACGGTGATTGCTAGTACAAAAACATTTTACTTACTGGGTAACTTTTTCAACTGTGTAGGTTATTCTTTTGTCATAACCTTTTTTGGGTCTCATATTTTTTTTTTTTTTGCCCAAAATTGCCACTCCGAACACAAGCAACCATGCTCTGTAGTGAGAATACAAGCATACAAATTGTATACAAATCATAGAAAAAAACAAACAAAAAAAAAATTAAAAGAAACATAAAAAACAAAACAAACCTAAAAACAAAAAATTACAAGTCCTGGTAGGTAGGGGCAGGAGAAGCAGCTTGCTCTGGGTCTGCATCAGGTGGCATTTGTAGGCCCAATTGTCCAGAACCCTGTGCAGATGATGTTGTGGCCTGAGGGACATTTGGCCAGCTAGGATGCTGGGAACTTGGAAGAGTAGGGCGTGGATTTTGGACATACCCCTGCTGCTGATAACCATATGGCCGGGAATCATAACCCAACCCAAAATGACCATATTGTCCATACCCAGGTTGGGACCAGCCTCCAGCACTGGGTGTGGACAAGTGGCCATATTGTGATGGTTGAACATATCCCGCCATATGTTGCTGAGGTGGCCATTGTGTGGTTGATGGGGGTTGGGGCTGAGGTGTTGGCTGACGTGGAGGGGGTGGTTCGGATCCTTGTTGAGCTGCCAGGCCTTGTAATCTCAGAGGCCGCAGAACATTTTCAGGTGACATCTGCCACTGTTCAATCATCAGCATGAGATTGTATGGGTTATTTGGGGGGGTGCATGCGTCAACAAGGATCTGAAAACACCCTCTCACACGTAGCCTTAACTCCCTCTCTATGGACCTTAAGTAATTGGCCATGCTCCTGGTAAATCCCTCCTCCCCATCATCGTCTCGAACACGTGCCAAGTAGCTCAGGACCCCAGCATCGACATTTTGGCGGCTTTGTCTCAATTCTCTTCTGCGGCGTGCAAGCTGTGGTCTGACTGCAGCCTGTGGGGATGGAGCCAGGGCAACAGTTGGGCTGCTGCTATTTACAGGGTCATCCTGGCTAGGTGGTGGTGCTGCTGATGAGGCTGCCGCTGAAGAGGCAAACTGTGGGTCCTCTGGGTGTGGGACTGAGACAGATCCAGCTTCATGAAGAGATGAGGAGGATCCAGGAGGGATGGAGCCAGAGGGAGCAGCAGATGGACCAGCCACCTCTTCACCTTCCCCAACTGGGTCAATGACCAGTTCGGAGTCAGACCCTGTCTCCCTGTCAGTGAGGTTAGACTGAGTTCTGGAACCAAAAAAAAAAGTAAGAACACAAATAATACCAAAACCCACACCAAAAATTATTGAGATTGTTACTTACGGCCTGAGGTCCATGCTGGGATTGAGAAAGTTGAGCCGGTCAAAGTATATGTACTTTTTTTTTTTGGGAGGTGCCCCGGCTCCACTTCTCTCCCGCTGCTGCCTCTCCCTCCTGTACTGGTCGCGGATACTCCGCCACCTTGTTGTAACATCACCCACTGAAACAACAAAAAAAACACACATTCTTTAGACCATTAATCAGTGAGCTCCAAAAAGGTGTAAATGACTACACAGATTTATAAGTGTAGCATCCAAATAGGCCTTTGGGGAGAAGAATTCATCTTAAATCGAAACAAAAACCCCAATTAGCAAGCAAAGCCACAAGGACAGAGTCCACTAACCTCTATCACAGAAAGGACAAATAATGGGAAACACTGTTAGTAAGTAAAAGGGACACCTATTGTAAACATTAATGAAATCCGTATATCATGTACCACACCTTGGATCTACTGGTGGGCTTTCTAGTTCCTTCATGACTATTTAGTACATTGCGCAGAAATTCAAAGTAGAAAGGGCCTGATAATTCCAAAGAACATTACATTTCAAACATGGGTGTACTTACTTATCTGTCGCTGTGCCTGACGTGGCTGCTGGTCATAATGTGGGAAGAGGGCCACACACACGCTCCTCCATGCTGCCTCTTTTTGGGCTCTGTTGGCGTAGTTTGGATCTCTTTGGTCCCAAATTACAGGCCTTTCTTGGACCAAAATAATGAGCATGTCCACATTGATAATGTGAGACATGGTGAATCTCACTCCGTGGAGGCGTGCAGCAGACTTCCGGGTTCACTGTCTGGCTTTTTCAGCTAATTAGCATGTCTCACCTGCCTAATTGAGGCCTTTGGACGTTTCAGGACATCTGCCATTAAGTTCCGTATTTCTCGCAAGGCACACGCATGGTCCGTAAGCATTCCGTATTATACGCTCTCCCATAGACTTGCATTGGCGTATTTTTTGCGCGATACGCTGACAAACGCAGCAGGCTGCGATTTTCTGCGCCCGTACAAAGCCGTATATTACGGATCCGTAAGATACGGCTGATAGGACTAGACCCATTGAGAATCATTGTGCCGTATGCAATGCGAGTTTTACGGACGTAGTTTTTTCGCTCTTACGTACGTAAAACACGCATGTGTGACCCCAGCCTATGAGGTTATAACTCTGGAACGCTTCAATGGATCCCGGTGATTCTGACATTGTTTTCTCATGACATATTGTACTTAATGATAGTGGTAAAATTTCTTTGATATTACCTGCGTTTATTTGTGAAAAAATAGGAAATTTGGCAAAAATTTTGAAAATTTTGCAATTTTCCAACTTTGAATTTTTATGCAATTAAATCACAGAGATATGTCACACAAAATACTTAATAACATTTCCCACATGTCTACTTTACATCAGCACAATTTTGGAACCAAAATTTTTTTTTGTTAGGGAGTTATAAGGGTTAAAAGTTGACCAGCAATTTCTCATTTTTACAACACCATTTTTTTTTAGGGACCACGTCTCATTTGAAGTCATTTTGAGGGGTCTATATGATAGAAAATAACCAAGTGTGACATCATTCTAAAAACTGCACCCCTCAAGCTGCTCAAAACCACATTTAAGAAGTTTATTAACCCTTCAGGTGTTTCACAGGAATTTTTGGAATGTTTAAATAAAAATGAACATTTAACTTTTTTTCACAAAAAAATTATTCAGCTCCAATTTGTTTTATTTTACCAAGGGTAACAGGAGAAAATGGACCCCAAAAGTTGTTGTACAATTTGTCCTGAGTATGCCAATACCTCATATGTGGGGGTAAACCACTGTTTGGGCGCATGGCAGAGCTCGGAAGCGAAGGAGTGTCATTTGACTTTTCAATGCAAAATTGACTGGAATTGAGATGGGACGCCATGTTGCGTTTGGAGAGCCCCTGATGTGCCTAAACATTGAAACCCCCCACAAGTGACACCATTTTGGAAAGTAGACCCCCTAAGGAACTTATCTAGATGTGTGATGAGCACTTTGACCCATTAAGTGATTCACAGAAGTTTATGATGCAGAGCCGTAAAAATAAAAAATCATATTTTTTCACAAAAATGATCTATTCGCCCCCAATTTTTTAGTTTTCCAAGGGTATTGAGCATCATTTGGAATGCAGACTTAGATGGATTGGTCTGCAGGCGTCACATTGCATTTGCAGAGCCCGTAATGTACCTAAACAGTAGAAACCCCCCACAAGTGACCCCATATTGGAAACTAGACCCCCCAAGGAACTTATCTAGATGTGTTGTAAGAACTTTGAACCCCCAAGTGTTTCACTACAGTTTATAATGCAGAGCCGTGAAAATAAAAAATCCTTTTTTTTCCACAAAAATTATTTTTTAGCCTCCAGTTTTGTATTTTCCCAAGGGTAGCAGAAGAAATTGGACCCCAAAAGTTGTTGTCCAATGTGTCCTGAGTACGCTGATACCCCATATGTTGGGGTAAACCCCTGTTTGGGCGCATGGGAGAGCTCAGAAGGGAAGGAGCACTGTTTTACTTTTTCAACGCAGAATTGGCTGGAATTGAGATCGGATGCCATGTCGTGTTTGGAGAGCCCCTGATGTGCCTAAACAGTAACCCCCAATTATAACTGAAACCCTAGTCCAAACACACCCCTAACCCTAATCCCAGCGGTAACCCTAACCACATCCCTAACCCTGACACACCCCTAACCCTAATCCCAACCGTAAATGAAATCCAAACCCTAACCCTAACTTTAGCCCCAACCTTAACCCTAACGTTAGCCCCAACCCTAACTGTAGCCTTAACCCTAGCCCCAACCCTAACCCTAGCCCTAACCCTAGCCCTAACCCTAGCCCTAACCCTAGCCCTAACCCTAGCCCTAGCCCTAACCCTAGCCCTAACCCTAGCCCTAACCCTAGCCCTAACCCTAACCCTAATGGGAAAATAGAAATAAATACATTTTTTAAAATTTTTTAATTTTTCCCTAACTAAGGGGGTGATGAAGGGGGGTTTGATTTACTTTTATAACGGGGTTTTTAGCGGATTTTTATGATTGGCAGCTGTCACACACTGAAAGACGCTTTTTATTGCAAAAATATTTTTTGCGTTACCAAATTTTGAGAGCTATATTTTTTCCATATTTTGGTCCACAGAGTCATGTTAGGTCTTGTTTTTTGCGGGACGAGTTGACGTTTTTATTGGTAACATTTTCGGGCACGTGACATTTTTTGATCGCTTTTTATTCCGATTTTTTGGTCAGAATGACCAAAAACCAGATATTCATGAATTTCTTTTAGGGGAGGCATTTATACCGTTCCGCGTTTGGTAAAATTGATAAATCAGTTTTATTCTTCGGGTCAGTACGATTACAGCGATAACTCATTTATATCATTTTTTTATGTATTGGGGCTTTTATACGATAAAAACTATTTTATAGAAAATAGAAAAAAAATTATTTTTGCATCGCTTTATTCTGAGGACTATAACTTTTTTATTTTTTCACTGATGATGTCTGGTGGCTCGTTTTTTGCGGGACAAGATGACGTTTTCAGCGATACCATGGTTATTTATATCTGACTTTTTTTATTCCACTTTTTGTTTGGCGGTATGATAATAAAGCGTTGTTTTTTGCCTCGTTTTTTTTTTTTTTTTTTTTTTTTTACGGTGTTCACTGAAGGGGTTAACTAGTGGAACAGTTTTATAGGTCGGGTCGTTACAGATGTGGCGATACTAAATATGTGTACTTTTATTGTTTTTTTATATTTAGATAAAGAAATGTATTTATAGGAACATTATATATATTTATTTTTTTTTAGGAACTTTTTTAAAAAATTTTTCACACATGTGAATATTTTTTTTTTTACACTATAACATGATCTGACACTTTGCTGTGCACTGTGCACAGCGATCTGACGTGTACTCCTGCAGGCTTACCAGCGCTTGGTCTGAGCAGGCGCTGTTAAGCCATCTCCTTGCAGGACCCGGAAGGCCCCCGCGGCCATTTCGGATCCGGGCCTGCTGCATGGAGGAGGAGGTAAGAGACCCTTGGAGCAACGCGATCACATCGCGATGCTCCAGGGGTCTCAGGGAAGCACGCAGGGAGCCCCCTCCCTGCGCGATGCTTCCCTATACCGCCGGAACGCTGCGATCATGTTTCATCGCAGTGTGTTGGGAGTTAATGTGCCGGGGGCGGTCCGTGACCGCTACTGGCACATAGTGCCGGATGTCAGCTGCGATAGTCAGCTGACACCCGGCCGCGATCGGTCGCACTCCCCCCGTGAGTGCGGCCGATCGCTATGACGTACTATCCCATCGGTGGGCATACGGGCCCACCCCACCTCGACGGGATAGCACGTCTAATGTCAGAAAGGGGTTAAAGAAAGTTCTGAGACAAACGAAATAGCCATTTGCAACCTGTGCCAGGCAAAGATCAGCTGGGGCCTGCCACTAAGAATGTAACCACCACCAGCATGATCAGACATATGTTATCTATTCACCCGACTTGGAGGGCTTCACACCTGGGTCCATGATTGGTGCAATCAGGTGACACCACTGCCTCTTTCCCTGTGCTAGATGCTAAGTACACAGCATAAATGTCCTAAAGTCAACAAATTTGGCACTTCAATTTATCTTAACAACCCAATAGGTCTGGACTGGAATTAACCAGCCGGCCAAAAGAAGAGAACCAAAATACATTCAAAATGTCACATTTATTAATAATAATTAAAATTTATAAAAGACATAATACATCATCACACAGAATTACACATAGAGGGGACCAAGTAAACCACCTCCAAGAATAATTAATTAATTAAATAAATATATAATGGCTCCCTACAATGTAAACATATACGGACCTGGTGCCTAACAAAAACAGTATTACATAAAGCTATATTGCACATGTAAACAATCAATCAGGGTATTATATATTAGTATAATAAACCAGTGCCTATGGCATCTTTGAATTATAACATTCCTTAGTGAAGCCCCTTATAACAATATTGCACATCAGGTATACATTATATTACCTCTTGCTGAGGAGCCACCAGTACATCACCAGTACATCAGATGGTAAACAGCAACGTTATGGGTGGTTAAGCTGTCCCCTCTCGCCCCGACGTGCGCTTCACCCTTGGCTTCTTCCGGGGGCGTGAATCTTCCAATCCAAATTGTCAAACCCAATGTTCAGCTGTCCCTACCCCAGGCCTTTGAATGAAAAATAAAGCTCGCAGCCACCCACCCACAGGCCCAAATGCTAATGGGGCACATTTCCCAGCTGCTTGCCGTGGAAATGTTGCCATTTAGGCTGGTAGACACAGAGGATTTCCAGTGACTCATGGTAGCAGCCATCTCTCAGTATTCAGTCCCCAGATGCCACTTTTTTCCCGGTGTGGATTCCCTGCCTTGTACTAGCACATGTCCAGGAGCATCACCAGAGGCCTTACCAATGCACTTACTGGGATTGTCCACTTAACGACTGACAAGTGGACAAGATCTTGTGGCCAGGGACACTGTATTTCCCTGACGGCACCCTGGGTGAACATTGTGGAGGCAGGGTCAGAGTCACACCCTGGCACGGGGCATGCGCGACGCCGAGGATTGCTGGCTCTAGTTCTATCAGGGATTCCTAGTCCTCCTACAGCAGTTCCTGAAACCCATCATGCTCCTCCTTATACTCCATTTCTGATGTGCTATCTCAGAGTATTCCATCCACATCAGCCAGAAGATGGAAGCTCTGCAGCACTGCCTCTGGAAAGTGGCAACAGGCTCTGATGAAGCTAATTTGTCTATGAGACAAACTACACATTGTGGCAGAGTTACTTAAAGGAATAACAGACCAGACAGATCTTTGTTTTTTGCCACTGAACTTCCAATCAGGCATGGTTCTGTGTGAGAAATGGCGTAATCTGGTGGCGGCTGGGAGGCTGGGCAAGGTCGCACATGTACCCTGCTTGTCACATGTGCTCAACTTGGTACTTTAGCAGTTTCTGAAAATATGCCCAGATTTGTCAGAGTTTCTTGCCAGGGTACGCCGCATCAGTGCTCTTTTTCACAAGTCGGCTACAGCTGCCGCAGCTCTGGCACTGCTGCAGCAGTGCATGCAAGAACCAGCTCACTAACCGGTGTGGGACGTCACCACACACTGGAACTCCACACTGCACATGCTGGCAAGGCTTTGTAAGCAGAAGAGGCCAGTGGTTGAGTACCAACTCCAACACGCCCATCGCATTCTGGTCAGCCTCCACACATAAGAACTGAAGAGTGGGCGTGAATGTCTGACATTTGTTTGGTTCTCTAAGACTTTGAGAACTTGACAAAGATGGTGAGCAGTGATGACGCCATAGTCAGTTCAACTATCCTGCTTCTGTGCCTATTTAAAATAGTGGCTGCTCATAATTAAACATGAAGTTTTGCCTGTGTACCAGATGGGGATGGAGGAAGACATAAGATTATAGCCAACCCAGCCCCATCTCATCTGCTCAGAGCGGAGTGGGTAACAATGAGAAGGTGGAACCTGAGGAGGAGGAAGATGAGGAACAGGAGCTGGTGGCTAGTGCATCAGTGGCTAGTAGCCATACAACCTTCATCCTGTCTCTCCTACATGGATGGGCTGAGGATGGGAATGAGGAGGAAGAGAGGGAGGATGAAATGGAGAGTCGCCATTATGGTGGAGACAGGGAAGTGTTGGCTGTATCTAGCTTGGCACATATGGCCAATATTATTTACCACTGCCTTTCCTGTGACCCTCGCGTTACCTTCATCCTAGTAAAAAAAGAGTACTAGTTCTTAACCCTGCTAGACCCTCGCTGCAAGGAGAATGTTGCATCTTTTATTCCTGAGGCGAGGAGGTCTTTTAAAATGGTGCTATACCAGAAGGTCATTGTGGAAAATATGTGGAAAATATTCCCATCAGACTACGTTAGTGGCAGGGGCAAGCCTCCTTGCCCAACCAAGGAGGAGAGGCGAGGGAGACACACAGCAGAGGCAGGGGTACATTGTCAAAGGCGTGGGCCAATTTCATGACATCTGCCCAGCGCCCAGGGCCTGATGACTTGGTATTTTTGACAAGGAGGGAAAAGTTTTTAAAGATGGTCAAGGAATACCTTGCTGACCAAAGCAGCATACTCCCTAATTCCTTTACAACTTTGACCTATTGTTTCTCAAAGCTGGACACCTGGCATGAGTTGTCCCTCTATGCCTTGGAGGTGTTTTGCTGCCATACAGCAAGAGTCTTATCTGAGTAGAATGCAAACAGGCTCACTCTCATAAAAATGAACAAAGCCTGGATTAGCCCACACTTTTCAACACCACCAAATGACAGCATCACATAAAGTGTTTGTAATATTCAATATTTTAATGAGGCCCACCAGTTGCTGCCTTTCAGAGGTCTATGGATGACCCTCATAATAATTTCTGCCTGGCTTTGCACTTTCTGCAAAGCCTTTATGATTGTATAAGTACTTCAACTACACTTTTGAAATATTTTTGTTCAAAATGTTGCTATGTATTCAATGACTCATCCATACAGTTTAGCACAGTTATTGTTGCATTACAGTGGTATGTAAAACTTGCAAAGAGTGTAGAAAAATATTTCAGGATTATATTACTCATCCATAGAATATTGCGTTATATCTGTGTCATTTTGGTGGTTTATAACAGTACACAAAAGTGTTTGAAAAATTTGCTTGTTTGTTCACATTTCTTACCCATACACTATTCCGTGTTCTGGGGTTACATTTTTCAGCCATACAGTATTACGTGTTCTTGGGTACATTTTGTTGGTATATAACCCTCAAAAAACTTCTCATCCATAGGGTATTACATGTTGTTGGGTAAATTTTGTTTCTATAGCAGCGTAAAAAAATAATTTAAAATTTTATCGGTATTATATTGCTCATCTATTGACCATTCCATGGCCTGGAGTACATTTCGTTGGTATATAAATCTCCCAAAACATGTTTACAAAATTTATCAGTATTATATTGCTCATTAATAGCCTTAAATATTCTTAGGTATATGTCAGTGTTATATAAGTCTCCAAAAACTTGTTCTAAATTTATTGATATTATAATGATCACCTATAGACTATACAGTGGTGTGTAATACATTTTGTTGCTGTGTAACCCTCAAAAACCTTGTTCAAAATTTATATGTATTATATTGCTCACCCATAGGGTATTGCATCTTCTTGGTTAAATTTAGTTGCTGTACAAGCCTAAAAAAACATGTTAAATAATGTATTAGTATTATATTGCCTAGCATTAGGGTATTGCATTTTTTTGTACATTTCTTTGGTATATGATTCTCAAAAAATTTGTTAAAAAATTTAGGCTGTGTGAGTTTTTGTTGCTTTTTTTCTTCACAGATTTGTGACAAAACCTGAAACAAAACCTGATGCTAGCAAAGTGAATGACAAACCTGAAGTGTCATGCACACGTTGAGTATTTTTGACTTGCAGACTTAGTGCAATAATCTGCAGCATGGCAATTCTCTGTGCATTTGTGGCACCCCAGGAGTTTGGGTACCACAGTGGTGCTGCCTTACTCTCGGGGAGAGTAGTGCCATGCCTGGAGACAAATGGGATCCCTTTGGCAGGCAAGCTGTACACACAACACATTCTAACTCCAGGCCAGAACGGGGAGCTCAAAACCCTGTTTTAGAGGAACTTCCCTGGATTCCATCCTGGTCTGGAGGAGTTAGTCAGTCTGTGTGAGACAAGAGACAGGAAAGGAGCTCTGAGGACCGGTTAGGAGCTCGAGGAGGCTGTAATTGGGCCTCCTATGAGTCAGAGCACAGAAACCGGGCACCGGGAGCCCGAGATTGTGGATAACTGCAAGGTCCACAGTAGAACTGGAGGGCATGGAACTACATGTAAATTGCCCATACTAAACCTGAGGTACAGCAGCAGTTAGAGCCTGGAGTCACCGTGTCAGAGACCCCAAGAGAACAGCTCAAGCTGCCTACCGTGCAGGTACTGTCCCAGGACAGGAGAGAGAAAGGGGTACCTTGCCAGCAAGCTACAGATAGCAAGGGACCAGAAAACCAGTGCATAGTGGAAGGCTCCCATACTGACCTGCCAAGGGCATTTCTACTTGTTTTCAGGCTGCCTGGACTCCTTCTGCACTTGTTGCCAGTACCCTGGACTGAGGCTGACTACTACTTCAGTAAACCAGGTAAAGACTACAACCCTGTGTCCTCTGTTATTTACCGGCAACCCACCATCCTTGCCATACACCTTGGGAGCCCTGGGGATCCTGCCTCACCTGTGGGAAGCGCCACCATCTTGCTGCATCAACATCACCTCAGAGGACTCCTTTAAGCAGCGTCGGTCCCCTCTGACCGAGAACCACGAATAGACTTTATTCCAAAATACCCCTTAAAGACCTTTTCCCTTTAATTGAGTGCCCAGGGCCACGGACCGGGTCACAGCCACCGTGATATCTCCTTTAAGTGCGACCGGACCCGGTACCAAGTACCCCACTGCCCTGGAGGGCGACTCACATTCTTGCCCTGCGGTTTTCAACATTCACTTCACTCAAATCAATAAAAAATGCAGGCAAAAACACAAGTTTTTTGCAGTTGCATTTTTCCGGCCAAGAGATGCAGAAATGGAGCCGAAATTTTACTCAACTTGTGCACATACCCATATCAATATTTTATTGCTCACCCATAGACTATTCTGTGGTCTGAAGTACATTTCCTTGGTATATAACCCTCAAAAGTGCATAGTCTTTGGAAGTCTAGGAGACCAATACATGACAATTTGAACAGAATGTGTATGAGGCCTTCCTTTGTGTTTAATACATGGTGTATCTGAGTCCCTTATTTTTAGCAGTTCATGCTTCCTTCATAAACTAAACTGAAATTTCCTATTTTTTGATAAACAAATAAATTTTGGCTTACTGACATAATGCATTTAAGTAAAACCCTTTAAAATATTGCCTTATATACAAGTGATTATACAGAAAAAATGTTTCTTAACATTTTTTTTTTCCTGGAAAAATGCAATTTCTCATCAGTTTGGAATGTTTTATTGTCAGTCCTTAAAGTGGAGTAAAAGTGTGACACCGTTGTTCTCAGCAGCGATCTGGGAGTCATCGATGATTCCAGGAGTCTCCCCCCATGCTGTTCTCCTTCCTTTCAGCACTTTTTCCATCCATTTGAACATTTTCACTGCCCCCAGATCTCTTTGTAGGGTCTGCCGGAAAAAAGCTCAGTTTTCTCGTTGACTCCTAATATAATTGTTACTCGAAACGAGCATTTGAGTATTAGAAATTGCTCAGTTCAAGCAACAAGCACCCGAGCATTTTAGTGCTCGCTCATCCCTAGACTAGACCTCTGGACTTGTTGTTGCGTATTGTAGAGATGGATGAAGAGTGAAGCTGTCCCAATTCCCTATCGTCAATGGTTTGATCATCATTTGTTATCAGTCACCAGAGGATTTTAATAGAGGTGTCAACTTTAATTGTGATGCAGCCCTGATGATGACATGACCACTGTCCCCCTGTGTATGCCGCACAAGATGAAAAATTATTTCTACCAAACGGTATGCTCCAGTCCATTGTATTAGGAAAGTTTAGTGGCCAGTGAAAACAACAACATTCCAACCAATCTGCCGATAGATTTTCTTTACTATTATCCACTGAAAGTTGAGTTAGTACCTGAACATTCTTCTCTGTGAACATTCTTCTATCCAAGCAGTGGACAACCCCTTTAAAAGCATAGTTCCCATTTGACATTTGACGTGAGCAGTTACCTGACTCCGCAATTTGTGTTGTGTCTTCACTGCTACATCCATGTTTGTAGGAACAGGAATGGCATTGAAGTGCTACTCCTTGACACTTGCAGAACTCAAATCCCTTTTCTCGTTCGGTCTGAATCTACAGAAGAAAGCAATGATTGTGCATGTGAGACGGATAGAAAATGGCCATATTTATATTAATTCAGGGGACACAATTTATGTTTTTTTATTAATTGAAATAAATTATTTCATACTAGATGGTGGCCCAATTCTAACACATCGGGTATTCTAGAATATGTATGTTTGTATGTACGTCGCGCCTGTCGCTGATTGGTCGCAGGATATCGGGGGTTCGGGGCGCTGGATGTTGGGGGTTCGGGGCGCAGGATATAGTACAGCCACGTAGTATATAACACAGCCACGTAGTATATAGCACAGCCACGTAGTATATAGCACAGCCCACGTAACACAGACAGACACGTAGTATATAGCACAGCCATGTAGTATATAGGAGCCACGTAGTATATAGCAGCCACGTAGTATATAGCACAGCCCACGTAATATATAGCACAGCCCATGCAGTATATAACACAGCCACGTAGTATATAACACAGCCCACGCAGTATATAAAACAGCCACATAGTATATAACACAGCCCATGCAGTATATAACACAGCCCACATAGTATATAACACAGCCCACGTAGTATATAACACAGCCCACGAAGTATATAACACAGGCCACATAGTATATAACACAGCCCACACAGTATATAGCACAGCCCACGTAGTATATAGCACAGCCCACGTAGTATATAGCCCAGCCACGTAGTATATAGCACAGCCCACGCAGTATATAACACAGCCCACGCAGTATATAACACAGCCCACACAGTATATAACACAGTCCACGCAGTATATAACACAGCCCACGTAGAATATAACACAGCCCACGTAGTATATAACACTGCCCACACAGTATATGACACTGCCCACGTAGTATATAGCAGCCACACAGTATATAACACAGCCCACGTAGTATATAACACAGACCACATACTATATAGCAGTGTGGGCACCATATTCCTGTTTAAAAAAGAAGCTGTTCCGATGCGCACAATGCTGCCGTCAGCTTCTGTTCCCAGTGATGCATTGCGAAATTACCCAGATGACTTAGCGGTCTCGCGAGACTGCTAAGTCATCTGGGTAATTTTGCAATGCATCACCGGGAACGGAAGCTGGCGGCAGCATCGCGCGCATCGGTGGACGACAGAAGGTGAGAATAGCACCATTTTTAAATTATTTTTAACATTATATCTTTTTACTATTTATGCTGCATAGGCAGCATCAATAGTAAAAAGTTGATCCGTGATGGGGTGACACACTAGCGCTGACTGGAGGGGAGTAGGGAGGGGGCACTGACTTGAGGAGAGTAGGGAGGGGCCAATTTGTGGCCGGACTAAGCCTGTCGCTAATTGGTCGCGGCCAGCCGGCCGCGACCAATCAGCGACTTGGGATTTCCGTGACAGACAGACAGACAGACAGACAAACAGACGGAAGTGCCCCTTAGATGATTATATAGATAGAAGGGTGCCGTTAAAATAAATTTATTTTTACCAGGACTGCCCCATGGGCAAAAAGGTTGGAAAACAATGATCTAAAGGAACAGAAGGTCATTACCTGGTTAGTTTCGTTAGAGCAGGAATCCACCGGGAAAATATCACAGCCCTGGCAGCACAGACCAGTGGAAAAAAATGAGGGCACGTTACAGTAAATTTCCTCCTTCTGAAAGGAAATAGAAAATAGTTATAAATCTACCAATTTTAGGAGTAGTACAAGAATTGCACAACAATATGAGAAATCCTATAGACATAACTGACAGCTTGTGTGTCTTAAAAGCTTCCTCCAGAACTGACAGTATGGTGACCTACCCTTATCAGATCATCAATATCCAATCAGTTGGATCCAACACCAGGAAACAACTAAGGGTACCGTCTCACAGTGGCACTTTCATCGCTACGACGGTACGATTCGTGACGTTCTAGCGATATCGTTACGATATCGCAGTGTCTGACACGCAGCAGCGATCAGGGACCCTGCTGAGAATCGTACGTCGTAGCAGATCGTTTGGAACTTTCTTTCGTCGCTTGATCACCCGCTGACATCGCTGGATCGTTGTGTGTGACAGCGATCCAGCGATGTGTTCGCTTGTAACCAGGGTAAACATCGGGTAACTAAGCGCAGGGCCGCGCTTAGTAACTCGATGTTTACCGTGGTTACCAGCGTAAACGTAAAAAAAACAAACAGTACATACTTACATTCCGGTGTCTGTTCTCCGGCGTCTCAGCTTCTCTGCACTGTGAGCGCCGGCCAGCCAGAAAGCGAGCACAGCGGTGACGTCTGACGTCACCGCTGTGCTTTCCGGCTATGGTGCTTACACAGTGCAGAGAAGCTGAGACGCCGGGGGACAGACACCGGAATGTGAGTATGTACTGTTTGGTTTTTTTACGTTTACGCTGGTAACCAGGGTAAACATCGGGTTACTAAGCGCAGCCCTGCGCTTAGTAACCCGATGTTTACCCTGGTTACCCGGGGACTTCGGCATCGCTCCAGCGCCGTGATTGCAACGTGTGACCGCAGTCTACGACGCTGGAGCGATAATCATCGCCGTAGCGATCAAAATGGCACTGTGTGACAGTACCCTTAATGAGCTGATATCAGCTCCAGCAGCAGCCAGCTGGAGACAGATCAGCACTGCTCTGGTCAATACGTAGTGGCCATTTTCAGGTTTCTCCCATACACTTTATCAGGAGATAATTGCAGTACCTAGTAGCAGCCAATCCAGTGTGTATGAAGCTGCACTGTTCCAGCTCTGTACATGGGCCCAATGCATCAACATCAACATTGTGGACACCCGTGACAATGAAGGGCATGCTGGAACCCGCCTCTTCATTAATCAGGAGCATTGGACAAGTAATAGAGCATAAATTTTACTCCAGTCCCTGCTTTAGGCTGGAGTCACACACAACGTATAAAAAAAAGGTCCGTTTTACACGGACGAGAATTGCAGAAATGTTCCCTTAACAGTGATCAATATGTCATCCGTGTGCAGTGCAAGGGTGCGATTTTCTCACATCTAAGCATCCATGTGACATCCGTATGGCGAGATTTCCTCGCCTGCTTGCAAAATGGACATATAATGGATTCATGGGCTCAAATATTAGTGAAAACATCTAAATGGGATATATATATATATATATATATATATATATATATATATATATATATATATATATATATATATACTGTATATATACACAATACAGACCAAAAGTTTGGACACACCTTCTCATTTAAAGATTTTTCTGTGTTTTCAGGACTATGAAAATTGTAAATTCACACTGAAGGCATCAAAACTATGAATTAACACATGTGGAATTACATACTTAACAAAAAAGAAAAAAGTGTGAAACAACTGAAAACATGTCTTATATTCTAGGTTTAGGAATGTACGGAGTTGAAGGCGGCAGGAAGTGGAAAGGGCTTGGATATGCGGTTTGAAGGAGAGAGAACTAGGGCTGGATTGAGAATACAATAAAGATGTTAAAACCTGTGTGTTTCATTATTTCATTAAAAGACTTTATTCTTAATGTGTGTGTGTACTTTTAATAATTTCAGACTATTGGATTAATAATGGATAGGTGTCTTATTGACACGTCTCCATTATTAACCAGGCTTAATGTCGACTTACAATAGCAAGGTGACATTAACCCCTTATTACCCCATATGCCAATGCTACAGGTCAGTGGGAAGAGAGAGGCTAAGTGCCGGAATAGGCGCATCTTACAGATGTGCCTTTTCTGGGGTGGCTGGGGGCAGATGTTTTTAACCAGGGGGGACAATAACCATGGACCCTCTCTGGGCTATTAATACCTGCCCTCAGTCACTGGCTTTCCCTCTCTGGCAGAGAAAATTTTGTGGGCGGCCATGACAGTTTCTTCCATGAATTAACCCTTTAATTTAACACCTACAGCTCCCAAATTTTACACACACACACACACACACACTACTAACATTATTAGTGAGGGATATATAAAAATCTAACTGTTCTGCAATGGTTTACTGTATGTAAACCATGTCTCATATCCTGTCGGGTGCTGCAATGATTTTACAAACCTGACAAATGAATTATCGGCTATTCTGCTATCTAACTCTCTATGAAATATATATATATATATATATATATATATATATATATATATATATATATATATATATATATATATATATATATATGTGTGTGTGTGTCAATGATATGTATATATATATATATATATATATATATATATATATATATATACTTATACTATGTGTAGACATTTATTCTATCTATTCTATTTTAACCTGTCAGTGTGATTTTACATTACACCGCACTGAATTGCTGGCTTTTCTAAAGGACACCGGTGCGTATTTCTCGCAAGTCACACTGATGGTCCGTGTGGTGTGCAAGTTTTTCTCGCACCCATAGACTTTCATTGGCGATTCTCAGCCGATATACGGTGCAAACCGCAGCATGCTGCGATTTCTCGCGCACGTATAATACGGCCGAGAAAACAATGGATGATAGGAGCTGACCCATAGATTAACATTGGTCCGAGTGCTATGCGATTTTTTTATCGTAATGTCAGTTAGTCTGAAAGAAGTGAGAGTGAAGCGGTAGCTGATTGGCTGCAGGGCTGCGGGAATAACAATGTCACTTGAGAAGGAGTTGTCCGAGTAGTGGACCACTCCTTTATGGTAAAAGATTCATAAGGATATGTGTGTTTATATGTAACTATGTAGCAGTAATGGCTACTGCACTTGCGCCCGATGGCTCCTTTGCCACATAAGTGAGAGGTTTTGTTAGAGCTTTTGCACTGGGGCCCAGGTAGTTAGACCTCTACAATTATGATTGATTGTTGGAACCTCTTTGTACGGAGAGTTTTACCAGACATTCACAATGCAGGCAGTAGTCCAAGTCAGCAACGTAGATAGAGCCATTGGTAAATATGTGTCCATTCAGAGAGCAATCTGAAGAAATGCAAAAATAAAAATATGTCTTTTATCAGTGCTAATAATTTCCATAGAATTTCCACAATCCATAAGTATTGTGGAAATATACAAAACAGTAACTATTATAAGGCTATGTGCACACAGAGACTTTTTGCTGAGTTTTCAGAGCAGGAACTGAGCAGAAGCTCCCAAGTTTTTAATGAGTTTTGAGATTTGAATCTTACTTAAATTGAAAGTTAAATTTTATATTACATATCTACTTCACGGGGTTTTCTATGTTAGCTGAGTTTCGAGATTTGAAAGAAGATGTGGAGAGTTTACACAGTTTCTGATACAAAAATTGCTTTGAAAAACTCTGTGTGAACATAGGCTTATCATAGGAATCTGTCAGCAGGTTTTACTACCACAAACCAAACACATTTGTTACGTCTCTGTAATCCAGAATCAATCCATACATTCATTTATGTATTACTTCTTTCTGTTCCACTCTATTAAATTTTTATGCTAATGAGCAGCAAGTGCAGGACTTTACCCGAGACTTACAGCTCTCAATCTCTGCCCAATTTTCCCACTCATCCTTGTCCTTTGCTCCCTGACTCACAGGTTACTTTTATCTGATTGACCTGCTTTCCTACGTGCAATCTCGCGCATATGCTGTCACTCTGAGTCCATATGACATAGCAAGATCAGGACCATGAATTTGCGCATGGGCCACCCCTTCTAAGATGACTGGCATGGGAGTATCAGTGCCTGAGCGAGATTTGCAGTGGGGATACAGGTCACTTGGAGAAGAATGATCTATCAATCAGGGAGCAAAGAACGGCAACTGGTGGAGAAATTTAGAAAGAGGCACAGATATGTCAGTGCAAGGTCAAGCCCTCCCACACTTGTGGATTATTAGTATAATAATTAAATAAAGGATTACTTTGAAATTCAAAGAAGAATTACAAAACAAAGGGATAGATTGATTCTGGATTATCTAACCCTAGATATGTTTGATTTGTGGTTGTAAACCATGTTGACTGATTCTTTTTAAGAATACTATTCTTTTCACAAATTTTTTCCAATGAGATTTTCTCCAACGGATAGTCACGCGGCCGTGTAACTCAGATGAGGATCGTAATGCAATACTTAGACAGGCTGTCGGCTTTCCCAACCCGAGCGTGACATCTGCATAGAAATACATGATGTGACACTTCTGTCAAAAGAGCCAACGGCCAGTCCGAGCATTGCGTTGCAATCGTCGTCCGAGTTATACGGCTGTGTGACTCTCGCCTAACAGTGAATATCAAGTGGATGGAGTTTTGTGAAGTTTTAGCGCAGAACCTCACAAGAGCTGCATGTTCACTTACATAATATTCATTATTTGTTACAATATAGATGTAGAAGAGATAAAATATATTGCCAACAATACTCAACCAGAAACAAATGGCAAATTCTGCAATAAATTTTACCTAAATTTTGATCAGTTTCGTAAAGTGTTATCTTTGTTTCTTCCAAAACTGTGAGTGAAAGCCTTGTGTTAAATGTCCAATGTGGAAGATGACCTGAAGGACTTGATGGGGAGATTGAATCCATGTCAGTGTCATATACCGAAGATGATGACATGATAAGATCATGTGGAGACTCATGGAGATTTTCTTCTCTGGCAGTGACTTCAGAGAATGTTGTGAGCGTTGAAGGAGGTTTGAAAACCTGTAGTAATTGCTGTAAGGAACTCATGGAAGGTGATGGTGAAAAAGATGACTCAGAAGATCCTTGAGATATACTATTAGGAGACTGATTAGTGACAACTTGATCATGGAATATTGAGGTAGAGTGACTTGTTGAAAAAGGTCTTCTGGTGGTCCCTGAGAAAATCGGAAATACGGCAGAGGTAGAAATTGACAAATAATCAGTGTTTAAAATGTCACTATGTGATTCTGGAACAACTTGTATATCTGTTGTTGGTTTCGATTGAAGATCAGACACTAATTCGAGGGTTTGAGAAGTTCTATCATTGTTAGCCAATTTTTCATTGTCAAATGAGTGGTGACTTGGGGCCTCAGTTTGAGCAACAAATCTGGGAAGAGCTGAGGTAGTGGATAAAGTTATGGAGATCCTCTGTGACATCAGTTTCAAGTTTAAGGACAATCGACTAGGTAGAGGTGAGTTAGTAACACTCAGTAGCTTAAATGGAGCATTGCCTTCTTGTATTATTGTATTTTGCTTAGAATGTTGTATCTGTTTAGTGTGAAAAGATCCTGGGACTTCTAGAAAAGATAAATACATGATCATAAATCATCTAAGGACTTACATGGAATTTTGTTACTGGACATACCATTCAGACAGTCCCGAGTCTTCTGCTCACATGGAGTGCAAGAACCTTCTCTCTCTTCACAATGAACATTTCCAGCCTAGGGATGGAAATCTGTATAAACATCACTACATCTTTGGAAGATCCAGATTATTTGTATGTCTGTCACAGATATCTCATTCTCACCAAATTTCATTCTTAGTGGTCTATAGATGTCTTATGTCTATGGTCAGCCTAATGGGGTTGACCATTGTCTGGTCAAAATTATAAAATGTGTTAAAGTGTTGAGTTCTGTCGTATCTATAGTTGGTGCAAATTTATTCACATGTGTAACAACTCTGTTGGCATCACTACATGGCCTCCCATCCCCCACCTGCATAACACTCAAACTCACTTATTTCTCTGGGCCTTGTTGTGACTTCTCTCTGCTGCCAGCTCCATGCTGTGTGCCTCATGTCTGCTGTTTGCTCTGTGCATGCTCTGCCTGTGTGCATAGGGGGCGGCGCCGGCAACTCCTGTTTCTTATAGAGACTGTGTGCACCTTGCTAAGGTGTCCCTGGCCAATCGCCATGAGGCTTCCTGTATTTAAGACATCCTCACCCATTGGTGGGGGCCTGTGCAACTTACTCCCTCAGTCAGTTCTTAGCTGCTGAGGTGCCAGGCCTTGTCTCGCTTACTCTCATGTCTGCCACCCAGAGGGGCGTTGTACCCTGGTCTGTTTCCTGTGTAGCCACCCAGTGGGGTTTCGTACCCTGGCCTATGTCTGCCACCCAGAGGGGCGTCGTACCCTGGCTTGTGTCCATGTCTGTGCCTTGTCTCATTCCTGACTCTGTCTTAGTCTAGTCCTGTTCCTGTGTCCGTTTATATCCCTGTCTTGGTGTGCTTTTTCTGCTGTGCATACTCTGTGTCTTGCTTTGCTCTGCTCTGCCCTCTGTGCTCTGCTTTTGGCTCTGCTCTTTGTAACCTTGCTTTGCTCCTTGCTCTGCATTGTGACCTTGCTCTGCACTCTGTGTCTTGCTCTGCACTCTGACTTTGCTCTGCTCTCAGCTCTGCACTCTGTGGCTTTGCTCTCAGCTCTGCTCTCTGTAGCTTTGCTCTGCACTTTGCTCTGTACTCTGACTTTGCTCCACACTCTGTGGCCCTGCTCTGCGGCTCCGCTCAGCTCTCACTATGTGGCTCCGCTTCTTGTGGTTCTACTTTGCTCTGCTCCTTGAGGTTCTACCTGGCTCCGCTCCTTGCGGTTCTACTTCTCCTGCTCTTGGCTCCGCCTCCTGTGTTTCTGCACTTGGCTCCACATCCAGCTCTTGGCTCCGCCTCCCGCATTTATGCACTTGGCTCCGCCTCCAGCTCTTGGCTCCGCCTCCTGCATTTCTGCATTTGGCTCTGCCTCCTGCTCTTGGCCCGCCTCCTGCATTTCTGCATTTGGCTCCGCTTCCTGCTCTTGGCCCCGCCTACTGCGTTTCTGCACTTGGCTCCGCCTCCTGTACTTGGCTCCGCTTCCTGCGTTTCTGCACTTGGCTCCGCCTCCTGCTCTTGGCTCCGCCTCCTGCGTTTCTGTGCTTGGTTCCACCACCTTCTCTTGGCTCCGCCTCCTGCGTTTCTGTGCTTGGCTCTGTCTCCTGCGTTTCTGTTCTTGGCTCTAGCTCCTGTGCTTTCGCTCTGCATCCGCTCTTGCGGTCTCTCTCTACCTATTCTTAAGTCCTCCTGTCTGTAAAAGGTTCTTACCTGTCTTACATACCTGCTTGCAGACCGGTCCCTACCGGTTCTTCCAGTGTTTCAGTCTTGTCCGCCTGTCCTGCCAGAGATCCAGCCATACCTGCCTGCCTACCAGAGAGCCAGCCGTGCCCGCCTGCTGCCAGTGTCTCTGTTGTACCCGTCTGTCTGCCTGCCTGTGTCCCAGCCGTGCCCGCCTGTCTGCCAGAGTGCCAGCCGTGCCCGCTTGCCTGTCTATGTTCCGTTCCCTGGTGGCATCAGCAGCCACAGCCAGACACCACCCTGGAGTGGTACCTGGTAGCTTCCTATTGCACAAGTCTGACCTCACCATCAGAGGCTCCAGCCAACACCTAGGAAGCTACTTAGTTACGCCCCTTCCAGGGAAGTTTGGTCTGTGGTCCAGTGGGGCCACACCCCCGCACACCCGCGCCAACCAGTCTGGGCGCGAGCGTGACAACATGTCAAAAACTGGTCTATGGCCGCAGGAATGGGAAAGAGAGTATCACCTCTTACCTGACTCTGGTTCTCTTTTGATTAGCCAGTCTGACGTGACATCACTGTGGCAATGTAATGTTGTGCCATGCTGGCTAATCAAAAGAAGAGCAGCAGATGTCAGGTAAGAGTTTTTACTCCTTCTCCCATACGTGTGACCTTAGAGCACTTTTGTTGGTAACGGAATGGGACGTGGGAGTTTATTCGCTCCAACTCTAGCTATAACCAATCAAAGTATTTACATCAGAGCTGTGGCACCCCCTACTGCAGACGGATCAGCATTGTAAACAGTGGATGACTGTATTGTCCTTGTCCATAGGCTTAAGATAGCAGCGGTCTTGTGATTTACCCAACAGCTGCCTGCCTTTCTGCGCAAGTACTATACAAATGACAAATGGGTTCAATGCATGGGCAGACACAGGCAGCAAAATCTCCATTATCTGCACAGTACTGAATGCCATCTTACTCAGCCATCTTGAGTCTTTTGGATAGGGACAGCCATTGGCATCAGGGGGTTTTGAAATGCAGAGCAGAGGTAAAGAATGGGAGCATTTATGTTTAATTATGTCAGACCACAGCTTTTTTGTGGCTTCCTGAAGAAGTCAGAGAACTTTGAAACGTGTTGAAAATAAACCGCACTGTTACCCTTTATGCTATATATTGGATTGTTTTAAGGACACACAATCAGCAGCACAGGTTACCCACACCTCCTACTACACTAGACCACAGTTTGGGACATTTTAGAAATTCTCCAACCTTTTTAAGACTAAATATACTGATCCAATCTATCAGTAGGGTCGAATTAAGAAATTTGCATGAAATTTGATAGAAATTAGTGGATACACTTACAAAGCAATGACATACAACACAGGGATCGGGCTTCAGTAAGTAGGAACCTCCATTCTCAAGAATATGTTCTTCAAAGGCACACTCTGATGTCAGAGAGGGACAATATTATCATCACTTTACAAATGCCTCATTATACAACACAAAGTGGTAAAAAACAGCTAAAATAGAGACTACGCCAATATAAAATAAAAACTGAATTGTGAGATGAATCAACATGTGTGAATGTGATGCAAACCGGTGCCAGAGGGAGTTCTTGCCTACAAGGAACCCCTCAGTACTTCCTGTAAAACATTTTCTACCCATATTAAAAGTGGTAAGTGATTGCAATGGATTGACAATTTTTATGTTTTAGTTACATTGACAATAGGGTCTTCGTAACCCATATATTACAGACATAACTTATATCTTATAGAAATATAATTCATACCTTCACAGGTCGCACAGCATTCTCCTGGAAATTTATATGGATGGGAGCAGGAGATGGAACAGGAGATGGCTTCACATTGTACCTCACCAACCTCATGATAAAAAAGAAGCATTTTCTAGTAAGACAAAAAGACTGACTGGCACTTCCAACTAGTGTGAACAGGTGCAACTGTAACACCCCAGGTAACTGGTTGTTACAATGATACAACCAAAAACAATTCCTCCAACAATAAATAAACTATGATCCTCCGTGCAGCCAGGATTGAGCTGCCGCTCCAGGGAAAGGAAGTGAACCTGAGGGGTTGAAAGTGGTGGAGCTACTGAGGAAAGGAGCACAGTGGAGAAGGAAAGGGGCTTAGAGGGGAACTGTGACCGGGCACCCTCAGAGCCGAAGCGCAGGATCCGGGCACCAGGAGCCAGAGGCTGTGTTGTACTCTAGGACACATAGCAGAACCGGAGGACATAGGACTGCATGTTAATTGCCCACACCATGCCTGGAAGTGAAGTAGCACCCGAAGAGCCTGGGTCGTGATAGAGACCCTATAAAACGGCTCAAGCTGCCCACCATACAGGTACCTGTCTCAGAGCAGGAGGGAGAGGACTTTGCCAGTAGCTACAGGCAGCAGGGACCTCGCCCACTAGCGCAAATAGGAAGGCTTACGGACCTCACCTGGAAGAGGGATTCATTATTGCCTCCAGGCCGGCTGGACCATACCATCATCTGTTCCTGGTACCCTGGACTGTGGACTGCTACTGCCAGTAAACCAGGTAAAGACTTTACAACCCTGTGTCCTCTAATTATTTGCCGGCATACGTCATCCTTGCCCAAACACCTTGGGAGCCCTGGGGACCCTGCTTCACCTGTGGGAAGCGTTTCCATCTTGCTGTAACAACATCACCCCAGAGGACCCCTTTAAGCAGCATCAGTCCCCTTTGACCGAGAACCACAGGTGGCGTCATGAATAGACTTTATTCCAAAATACCCCTTAAAGACATTTCCCCTTTAATTGAGTGCCCAGGCCATGGACCGGGTCGCAGCCACCATGACATCCCCTTTAAGTGCGACCGGACCCGGTACCGAGTACCCCACTGCCCAGTGGTGACTGCTCCCCACTTTAGCAATGAATGCAATGTGGTCTGGCCTAATAAGAGCATTAAATGTGAAACCAGAGATTTTGACCACATTAATGAAGACAAAGAGTATAGGAAAATCATGCCAGACTCCAACTGGACCCAAAGTAGACCATTATTACTTACTAAACATGTGATTGATATATTGGTTTACCTGCTTATATTAGTTACTAGACGGAGGCCCGATGCTATTGCATTGGGAGGGCGGTAATGTCACGATGAGGGCAGGCTTTGCAGCATTGAGAATCTCTCCCCCCATGTGCTCACCCACCTATCCACTCTCTCTTTCCGCACGTGCTGACTTCTCCCGTCTGTGCTCTCTTCTTTGACCTGTCTACCCCATGTGCTATCCCCCTTGTCTGCTGTCTCTCTCCTTCCTTTGCTGTGCTCTCCCCTCATGTGGTGTCCTGTTTGAGCTGTCTCCTCCCTGTGCTCTGTCTCTCACCCCGGTGTGCTTTTTCTCTTTCCCATCTGCTTTCTTGTCTTCGGCATTGTGTCTTTGCTGCTTTTCTTTCATTATCATTGGCGTACTTTTTAGGAGGAGCCATGTTGGCGTTGATATTTGCTTTTTAAAGGGGTTTTCCCACAAAGGAAAGTTCATTTTAAAAATTTTCTGTGTCTGACCGTGTACAGAACATACCACAGCTCTTGGGCAGGGGAGGAAGCAAAAGACAATACTGACATTGCAGCAGGAGATCGCAGAGGATACATTTTATGAAGTAAAATATTGTTTAAAAACAGTCAGTGAAATATTTTACCTCACAAAATGAATCCTCTGTGATCCCCTGCTGTAATGTCAGTATTGTATTTTGCTTCCACCCCTGCCCAGGAGATGTGGTATGCTCTGTACATGGTTAGACACAGACAATTTCTAAAATGAACTTTCGTTTGTGGAAAAACCCCTTTAATGTGACCGGCTTCCTCTGCCTGCAGACACGTCGCGCATCTGCCGTGGGCATCAGCAGAATTATTCACTGTGCCTGCGCGGAATTCGCACAGGCGCAGTAATACAGACCGCCGCCATCTTTGGGTGTTCCACTGGTGGTACCGCGCAAGAGGCTGCGTACGGTGTATACTGTGTGTGTGTGTGTGGTGCGTACGGCATATACAGTGTGTGTGTGTGTGTGTGTGTGGTGCATATGCAGCGCCCCAGAGTCCTGGTTGTTGCAGTAATGTCGCTCTTCCACCAGGGGGAGTGATATTACGTCTGATGGTACTAAAGGAGTTCACCTTGCCAGGTATCACAGTCACACACTACACTTCACACTCCAGTCCACCAGGGGGAGCAAAGGTTCTATCTACTAGGCCACTCCTCACACATGGGTAAAACTGGTGGGTTGAATAGGAAGTCAGGGAGAAGCTGCCTGGGTTTGACCCAGAGAGGACCTGTCAGGCAGACAGGGGGAGAAGGAGGAACATCTGAGCTGCAGACAGAGGGTCCCTGTCAGGGGTGGGATCCTGACAGAGGCCAAGCACGAGATAGAGCGTTACGGAGCTGTGCCTGCACCCATTGCGGCAGCATCCTAAGAAAGGACATGAAGCAAAGTATATTGTGGAGAGTGAGAAACAAGGTCATAGCACAAGGAGATAATACCGGGAGGAGTTCTGCCCCAAGATCGGCAGCCTCCTTCTGAGGCGCGTAGCCGGTGGCCGGAACACCGAGGGAGTAATAGGCTCTACGCATTACTTCAGAGACCGGCAGGACAGTCAATTCCAAGTTGGTTGCCCGAGCTTAATACCTATGAAGACACGGAGGCAAATTTGTGGGAGAGGGGCGTCTCTAGGGTCCCTATAAATAAGCTCCAGGCCTACCCCGTCATACGGGTTCTCCTATCCATACCATCTGGGGGACAGAGAGAGAGAACATCAGAAACATCCAAGAAAGTTGTGAGGACTAACCCGTGGTGCTCAGCAGGGAGGTACTACAACATGTAAGGAGTTAAAAGCACAAGAAGAGTCTGGGGGCGGTTACCTGCTCGGCTCTGTGCCTGGAACCATTGAGCTGTGCTGCAGGTTCCCTAGGGGGCAGACTTGTAGACTGGGACAGAAAGGAAGCAGCCAGAGAGCGGGAAAGGGACGCACGCAGGAGACAGAGCAGCGTGCAGAGCAGGGTGCAGCTGCGCTCCGGAAGAGAGAGAGAGAGAGAGCTCCCGGTCTGAGGACAAACAGAGAGAGACTGCCCAGAAAGACTGCATCTTGTGAGTACATAAAAGCGGACTCTGCTGTGACTGGAGGGGGGCGCTTTGAGACCCTTTTAGAGACTACTACACCCTGGTCCCCGCGGTATCAGTACAGAGACTTAACAGTACAGAGCCCCTGACTCCTGGTACAGAGAATTAACAGTGCAGAGCCCCTGTTTTCCTCGTACAGAGACAACAGTGCAGAGCCCTGATTTCCTGGCTGTGCTGTAAAAGTTAAAGACTCAGAGCCTGTGCATACCACATTAACTCCCGAAACCCCAGGCAGCAGGCTCCCAGAGACTACTCTGCCCACGGACAACAGAGGGAAGACAAATGCCGCTGTTTCTCGGCGCCTACGTTGGAGAAGACGACCCTCCAAGCAAGTCCTCATCAGACTGATAAGTGTTCTTTTCTCAAGAAGTCCTGCTTAATTTTGTTATATTGTTTAACTCCCATATTTTTGCACTGTTTTATTGCTAGTTATTTTCCATTGCTTCCTCCCTGCGAGGAGAACCTTATTCCTGTTATTAAACCCCTCAACTGTTGGTCTGTCTGTTCCGTGGTGACATACTCAGTACCTGCATGCTATTACAAACACACAGGAGCTAGTAGGAAGGCTACTGATTTCCACCTGCACAAGGGAGCTCTGGATGTGCCTTCGGACCGGCCGGACTCTGCCAGCCCTGTGATCTGTGCTCTGGACTGTGGACGCTGAAGTCTTCAGTAAAAGGTAAAGAGACTGCAACCTTGTGTCCTCGTTATTCATTGCGCATTACATCGTCCACCATCACCACCTACACATCTGGGAAGCCCTGGGGACATACTTCACCTGTGGGAAGGTATACCATCTAGCTGCCATTCCATCACCCCAGCGGAGCCCTAAGCAGCGTCGGTCACCCTGACCGAATACCACAGGTGGCGTCACGAACACCAGACAAACTTCACCTTTAATTGGATGCCCCTCAGAAGGGCCACGGACTGGGTCGGGCCACCGTGACATCCCCAGAACCGAGAGAGAGAGATAGACCCGGTGCCGAGTACCCCATTGCCCTTAACGTGGGGGCGCTTCACATACACATATACAGTGTGTGTTTGTGTGTGTATGGTACATATGGCGTATACAGTGTGTGTGTGTGCGTGTTTGTGTGTGTGTGTGGTGCAACGATATTCTGCTGGTGGTACAGCGCAAGAGGCTGGTACCACCAGCAGATTCCATATTGAGACACCCATCACTTGGGTGTCCCAATATGGCAGTCGGTGAACTTCCGCCGCATTGAATTCTGGGATCCAGACCAGGATGTGAAGACATTGCAAGGTAATTATATATATATAGCGTAGATGTTTCAATATTGCTGAATTTCCAATGGAAAGAAAATCACTCACCTGACATGTGCACTGGGTACAGGGTTCACTTTCCAGTGAAAATGTTTGCTTGTTTAGCACTTTCCTTCCATCATATGTGCAATCTGCAAAGGCATGAACAGGTTTATGTCATGGACCAAAAGTAGAGGAGATACACAAGCCACCCAGCCCTTCTCACCTCGACAAACCGGGCAGCATTCTCCCTCATTGTGGAAAGGGTAAGTGCAGTTGGGAGCACATTCAATGGGCGAGCAAGCAACAGTACCCACCTGTACAACAAGAATAGCATCTGTTATATATATATGCCGGCTGAGGATTATTGATGCTAATACATTCATCAATCCAGTTTATTCTTCCAAAACTTCTTACCAAGCAAATACATGTGAGGCAGGGATCTGAGTATGAAGGGAAGCTCTCATTATTCTTATATGTCTTCCTTCCATAGGAGCAGCCTTTAAAAAGAGAGCCAAGAAACAATTTTTCATTTCCGTTTTCATGCAAAAATATAGTTTGCAACATGTTGAAGGTACTGGATGACTTCAGGAGACGACAATGAGCCACTTTACCCACCCCTACCTGTCGTATAGTATTCATAATTTTTTTGGGGGTACAATTGTACCATTACTCCTTAGATTTACCCGCAATAGCAGAGTGTTTTTTCTACCTGCTGAACAGTCAGGGCAACACTGTCCTGGCACCATGATAGGATGAGGACAGGTTTCCACACAATCTGTCTTCTTACACAAGATAGAGCCGTCTGCCTAGAACAAAGCAAGAGAAATGAGTGTATGTGGTGAACGGCAGTCAGGAGGGGAGAACAGAAAAGACTATATTAATATATGATGCCAGATGATTTTTCCCATTATTATTATTATTTATTGTTATAGCGCCATTTATTCCATGGCGCTTTACATGTGAGGAGGGGTATACATAATAAAAACAAGTACAATAATCTTAAACAAATACAAGTCACCCATGCTGAAGAGTTCATCTGAGTTCATGCCGCCAGGGGACACAGCTTCGATGACGGCACCGCTAGTCACCGAATGTCCGTTCCCTGCATTTCATTCATTTCCCTGTCGTTTACAGCTGGGAGTGACCGCATTAGCACTGCTCCCGGTTGTAAAAGGTAAATGCCCTCCGATATGGATTAATGGGTGGGACTTGACAGAACGGCGGACAGGTATGGGATATTGTTGCTTTTTTATTTTTGATTTTTTTACAGAAGAATGAGGGCTTGGCTTGGATTGAGAGTGCAATAAAGATGTTAAAACCTGTGTGTTTAATTATTTTATTAAAAGACTTTATTCTTAATGTGTGTGTATTTTTAACTCTTTCAGACTATTGGATTAATAATGAATAGGTGTCATATTAACACCTCTCCATTATTAACCAGGCTTAATGTCACCTTACAATAGCAAGGTGACATTAACCCCTTATTACCCCATATGCCAATGCTACAGGTCAGTGGGAAGAGACAGGCTAAGTGCCGGAATAGGCGCATCTTGCAGATGTGCCTTTTCTGGGGTGGCTGGGGGCAGATGTTTTCAGCCAGGGGCGCAATAACCATGGTCCCTCTTTGGGCTATTAACCCCTTCATGACCCAGCCTATTTTGGCCTTAATGACCTTGCCGTTTTTTGAAATTCTGACCAGTGTCCCTTTATGAGGTAATAACTCAGGAACGCTTCAACGGATCCTAGCGATTCTGAGATTGTTTTTTCGTGACATATTGGGCTTCATGTTAGTGGTAAATTTAGGTCGATAATTTCTGAGTTTATTTGTGAAAAAAACGGAAATTTGGCAAAAAATTTGAAAATTTCGCAATTTTCACATTTTGATTTTTTATTCTGTTAAACCAGAGAGTTATGTGACACAAAATAGTTAATAAATAACGTTTCCCACATGTCTACTTTACATCAGCACAATTTTGGAAACAATTTTTTTTTTTGCTAGGAAGTTATAAGGGTTAAAATTTGACCAGTGATTTCTCATTTTTACAACAAAATTTACAAAACCATTTTTTTTAGGGACCACCTCACATTTGAAGTCATTTTGAGGGTTCTATATGGCTGAAAATACCCAAAAGTGACACCATTCTAAAAACTGCACCCCTCAAGGTGCTCAAAACCACATTCAAGAAGTTTATTAACCCTTCAGGTGTTTCACAGCAGCAGAAGCAACATGGAAGTAAAAAATGAACATTTAACTTTTTAGTCACAAAAATGATCTTTTAGCAACAATTTTTTTATTTTCCCAGCGGTAAAAGGAGAAACTGGACCACGGACGTTGTTGTCCAATTTGTCCTGAGTACGCTGATACCTCATATGTGGGGGTAAACCACTGTTTGGGCGCACGGCAGGGCTCGGAAGGGAAGGAGCGCCATTTGACTTTTTGAATGAAAAATTGGCTCCAATCTTTAGCGGACACCATGTCACGTTTGGAGAGCCCCCGTGTGCCTAAACATTGGAGCTCCCCCACAAGTGACCCCATTTTGGAAACTAGACCCCCCAAGGAACTTATCTAGAAGCATAGTGAGCACTTTAAACCCCCAGGTGCTTCACAAATTGATCCGTAAAAATGAAAAAGTACTTTTTTTTCACAAAAAAATTATTTTAGCCTCAATTTTTTCATTTTCACATGGGCAACAGGATAAAATGGATCCTAAATTTTGTTGGGCAATTTCTCCTGAGTACACCAATACCTCACATGTGGGGGTAAACCACTGTTTGGGCACATGGTAAGGCTCGGAAGGGAAGGAGCGCCATTTGACTTTTTGAATGAAAAATTATCTCCATCGTTAGCGGACACCATGTCGCGTTTGGAAAGCCCCTGTGTGCCTAAACATTGGAGCTCCTCCACAAGTGACCCAATTTTGGAAACTAGACCCCCCAAGGAACTCATCTAGAGGCATAGTGAGCACTTTAAACCCCCAGGTGCTTCACAAATTGATCCGCAAAAATGAAAAAGTACTTTTTTTTCACACAAAATTTCTTTTAGCCTCAATTCTTTCATTTTCACATGGGCAACAGGATAAAATGGATCCTAAAATTTGTTGGGCAATTTCTCCTGAGTATGCCGATACCTCATATGTGGGGGTAAACCACTGTTTGGGTGCACGGCAAGGCTCGGAAGGGGAGGCGTGCCATTTGACTTTTTGAATGGAAAATTAGCTCCAATCGTTAGCGGACACCATGTCGCGTTTGGAGAGCCCCTGTGTGCCTAAACATTGGAGCTCCCCTACAAGTGACCCCATTTTGGAAACTAGACCCCCCAAGGAACTTATCTAGATGCATAGTGAGCACTTATAACCCCCAGGTGCTTCACAGAAGTTTATAACGCAGAGCCGTGAAAATAAAAAAATAATTTTTCTTTCCTCAAAAATGATTTTTAGCCCAGAATTTTTTATTTTCCCAAGGGTAATAGGAGAAATTGGACCCCAAATTTTGTTGTCCAGTTTGTCCTGAGTACGGTGATACCCCATATGTGGGGGTAAACCACTGTTTGGGCGCACGGCAGGGCTCGGAAGGGAAGGCACGCCATTTGGCTTTTTGAATGGAAAATTAGCTCCAATCATTAGCGGACACCATGTCGCGTTTGGAGAGCCCCTGTGTGCCTAAACATTGGAGCTCCCGCACAAGTGACCCCATTTTGGAAACTAGACCTCCCAAGGAACTAATCTAGATGTGTGGTGAGAACTTTGAACCCCCAAGTGCTTCACAGAAGTTTATAACGCAGAGCCGTGAAAATAAAAAATGTGTTTCCTTTCCTCAAAAATATTTTTTAGCCCAGAATTTTTTTATTTTTGCAAGAGTAACAGGAGAAATTGGACCCCAAAAGTTGTTGTCCAGTTTCTCCTGAGTACGCTGATACCCCATATGTGGGGGTAAACCACTGTTTTGGCACACGTCGGGGTTCGGAAGGGAAGTAGTGACGTTTTGAAATGCAGACTTTGATGGAATGCTCTGCGGGCATCAGGTTGCGTTTGCAGAGCCCCTGATGTGCCTAAACAGTAGGAACTCCCCACAAGTGACTCCATTTTGGAAACTAGACCCCCAAGGGAACTTATCTAGATGTGTGGTGAGCACTTTGAACCCCCAAATGCTTCACAGAAGTTTATAACGCAGAGCCGTGAAAATAATAAATGTGTTTCCTTTCCTCAAAAATATTTTTTTAGCCCAGAATTTTTTATTTTTGCAAGAGTAACAGGAGAAATTGGACCCCAAAAGTTGTTGTCCAGTTTCTCCTGAGTACGCTGATACCCCATATGTGGGGGTAAACCACTGTTTGGGCACATGCCGGGGCTCGGAAGGGAAGTAGTGACGTTTTGGAATGCAGACTTTGATGGAATCGTCTGCGGGCATCATGTTACGTTTGCAGAGCCCCTGATATGCCTAAACAGTAGAAACCCCCCACAAGTGACCCCATTTTGGAAACTAGACCCCCCAAGGAACTTATCTAGATGTGTGGTGAGCACTTTGAACCCCCAAATGCTTCACAGAAGTTTATAACGCAGAGCCGTGAAAATAATAAATGTGTTTCCTTTCCTCAAAAATATTTTTTTAGCCCAGAATTTTTTATTTTTGCAAGAGTAACAGGAGAAATTGGACCCCAAAAGTTGTTGTCCAGTTTCTCCTGAGTGCGCTGATACCCCATATGTGGGGGTAAACCACTGTTTGGGCACATGCCGGGGCTCGGAAGGGAAGTAGTGACGTTTTGGAATGCAGACTTTGATGGAATGGTCTGCGGGCATCATGTTACGTTTGCAGAGCCCCTGATATGCCTAAACAGTAGAAACCCCCCACAAGTGACCCCATTTTGGAAACTAGACCCCCCAAGGAACTTATCTAGATGTGTGGTGAGCACTTTGAACCCCCAAATGCTTCACAGAAGTTTATAACGCAGAGCCGTGAAAATAATAAATGTGTTTCCTTTCCTCAAAAATATTTTTTTAGCCCAGAATTTTTTATTTTTGCAAGAGTAACAGGAGAAATTGGACCCCAAAAGTTGTTGTCCAGTTTCTCCTGAGTACGCTGATACCCCATATGTGGGGGTAAACCACTGTTTGGGCACATGCCGGGGCTCGGAAGTGAAGTAGTGACGTTTTGGAATGCAGACTTTGATGGAATGGTCTGCGGGCATCATGTTACGTTTGCAGAGCCCCTGATATGCCTAAACAGTAGAAACCCCCCACAAGTGACCCCATTTTGGAAACTAGACCCCCCAAGGAACTTATCTAGATGTGTGGTGAGCACGTTCAACCCCCAAGTGCTTCACAGAAGTTTACAACGCAGAGCCGTGAAAATAAAAAATCATTTTTCTTTCCTCAAAAAAGATGTTTTAGCAAGCAATTTTTTATTTTCACAAGGGTAACAGGAGAATTTGGACCCCAATATTTGTTGCCCAGTTTGTTGTGAGTATGCTGATACCCCATATGTGGGGGTAAACCACTGTTTGGGTGCACGTCAGGGCTCGGAAGGGAAGTAGTGACATTTGAAATGCAGACTTTGATGGAATGGTCTGCGGGCGTCACATTGCATTTGCAGAGCCCCTGATGTGCCTAAACAGTAGAAACACCCCACAAGTGACCCCATTTTGGAAACTAGACCCCAGAAGGAACTTATCTAGATGTGTGGTGAGCACTTTCAACCCCCAAGTGCTTCACAGAAGTTTATAACGCAGAGCCGTGAAAATAAAAAATAATTGTTCTTTCCTCAAAAATTATGTTTTAGCAAGTAATTTTTTATTTTTGCAAGGGTACCAGGAGAAATTGGACCCCAACAGTTGTTGCCCAGTTTGTCCTGAGTACGCTGGTACCCCAAATGTGGGGGTAAACCACTGTTTGGGCGCACGTCGGGGCTTGGAAGGGAGGGAGCACCATTTGACTTTTTGAATGCAAGATTGGCTGGAATCAATGGTGGCGCCATGTTGCGTTTGGAGACCCCTGATGTGCCTAAACAGTGGAAACCCCTCAATTCTAACTTCAACACTAACCCCAACACACCCCTAATCCTAATCCCAACTGTAGCCATAACCCTAATCACAACCCTAACCCCAACACACCCCTAACCACAACCCTAACCGCAACACACCCGTAACCCTAATTCCAACCCTAATCCTAACCCTAATCCCAACCGTAGCCCTAATCCCAACCCTAACCACAACTGTAACCCCAACACACCCCTAACCCTATCCGTAACCCTAACCACAAGCCTAATCTTAACCCTATTTCAAACCCTAGCCCTAATTCCAACCCTAACTCTAATTCCAACCCTAACCCTAAGGCTATGTGCCCACGTTGCGGATTCGTGTGAGATTTTTCCGCACGATTTTTGAAAAATCTGCAGGTAAAAGGCACTGCGTTTTACCTGCGGATTTACAGCAGATTTCCAGTGTTTTTTTGTGCGGATTTCACCGGCGGATTCCTATTGAGGAACAGGTGTAAAACGCTGCGGAATCCGCACAAAGAATTGACATGCTGCGGAAAATACAACGCAGCATTTCTGCACGGAATTTTCCGCACCATGGGCACAGCGGATTTGGTTTTCCTTAGGTGTACATGGTACTGTAAACCTGATGGAAAACTGCTTCGAATTCGCAGCGGCCAATCCGCTGCGGATCCGCGGCCAATCCGCTGCGGATCCGCGGCCAATCCGCTGCGGATCCGCGGCCAATCCGCTGCCGATCCGCTGCGGATCCGCGGCCAATCCGCTGCGGATCCGCTGTCAATCCGCTGCGGATCCGCGGCCAATCCGCTGCGGATCCGCTGTCAATCCGCTGCGGATCCGCGGCCAATCCGCTGCGGATCTGCTGCCAATCCGCTGCGGATCCGCTGCGGATCCGCGGCCGATCCGCTGCCGATCCGCGGCCGATCCGCTGCGGATCCGCTGCCGATCTGCTGCGGATCCGCTGCCAATCCGCAGCGGATCCGCTGCGGATCCGCGGCCGATCCGCTGAGGATCCGCGGCCGATCCTCTGCGGATCCGCGGCCGATCCGCTGCGGATCCGCGGCCGATCCGCTGCGGATCCGCGGCGGATCCGCTGCCGATCCGCTGCCGATCTGCGGCCGATCCGCTGCGCATCCGCGGCCGATCCGCTCTGTGTGCACATGCCATAACCCTACCCCTAACCCTACCCGTAACCCTAACCCTACCCCTAACCCTACCCCTAGTTCTAACCCTAGTTCTAACCCTAACCCTAGTGGAAAAAAAAAAAAAAAAAATTCTTTATTTTATTATTGTCCCTATGGGGGTGATAAAGGGGGGGGGGGTTATTTATTATTTTTTTTATTTTGATCGCTGTGATAGAACCTACCACAGCGATCAAAATGTACCTGTAAGGAATCTGCCGACTGGCAGATTCGGCGGGCGCACTGAGCATGCGCCCGCCATTTTCCAAGATGGCGGCGCCCAGCGAGGAGACGGCCGGACACCGGGAGGATCGGTAAGTATGAAGGGGTGGTGGGGGGGTGGATCGGAGCACGGGGGGGGGGGAACGGAGCACAGGGGGGGTGGGTCTGAGCAAGGAGGGAGCGGACAGGAGGACGGGGGAGCCGGCAGGCGGACGGAGGGGACCGGACCCCATAACGGAGGACGGGGGGGGGCGATCGGTGGGCGTGGGGGGGGGGCACTTCAGTATTTCCAGCCATGGCCGATGATATTGCAGCATCGGCCATGGCTGGATTGTAATATTTCACCAGTTTTTTAGGTGAAATATTACAAATCGCTCTGATTGGCAGTTTCACTTTCAACAGCCAATCAGAGCGATCGTAGCCACGGGGGGGTGAAGCCACCCCCCCTGGGCTGAAGTACCACTCCCCCTCTCCCTGCAGATCGGGTAAAATAGGAGTTAACCCCTTCACCCGATCTGCAGGGACGCGATCATTCCATGACGCCACATAGGCGTCATGGGTCGGATTGGCACGGGTTTTCATGACGCCTACGTGGCGTCATGGGTCGGGAAGGGGTTAATATCTGCCCTCAGTCACTGGCTTTCCCTCTCTGGCGGAAAAAATTGCGCGGGAGCCCACGACAGTTTTTTCCGTGAATTAATCCTTTAATTTAACACCTACAGCTCCCAAATATTACCCACACACACACACTACTAACATTATTAGGGAGGGATATATAAAAATATAACAGATATGCAATGGTTTACTGTATGTAAACCATGTCTCATATCCTGTCGGGTTCGGTAATGATTTTGCAAAAGCCAACAATTGAATTACCGGCTATTCTGCTATCTAACTCTGTATGAAATAATCAACCTAACAACAAAACTTCACACAAGGCCAATAAAACTCGACATAATCTTTATTTGAAAATGTTTTTTGTAAAAGTGGGCAAAAAACACAACCAGGAAAAAAGAGCTGGGCAACCCAGGAAGTAGCCCAAAAACAATGTGTACATACATATATGTCTATGAATATAGTCAAACAATTTACAATCCAAACATATATATACACATAAAACCAAATTCAGGTGATCACTCCAGAGTCTTCCAGTACAGCTTCTAAAACCAAGCCATGGTGGACTTTGAGGTATGTTTGGGATAATTACCCTCTTTGAATATTCCAAGGTCGCATCTCACCACCTGTGCACTTGACCCGATCCCTTCCTACTTCATTGCAAACCTCGCCACAGTCTTCATCCCAACCTTAACCCATCTCTTCAACCTATCACCAGCAACTGGTGTTTTCCCCTCAAGCTTTAAACATGCCTCAATCACACCTATCCTCAAAAAGCCCTCTCTTGACCCATCCTCTCTATCGAGCTATCGCCCTATATCACTTCTTCCCTATGCCTCAAAACTACTGGAACAACACGTCCATCTTGAACTATCCTCCCATCTATCTTCCTGCTCCCTCTTCGACCACTTACATTCAGGCTTCCGGTCACACCACTCCACTGAAACTGCCCTAACTAAGGTCACCAATGACCTATTAACCGCCAAAACCAAGCGACACTACTCTATCCTCCTCCTCCTGTACCTGTCCTTTGCCTTTGTCACAGTGGACCATTCCCTATTACTACAGACCCTCTCATCCATTGGTATCACAGACTTGGCCCTATCCTGGATCTCGTCATACCTAACTGACCAGACATTCAGCGTCTCCCACTCACAGATCACATCCTCACCTCGCCACCTATCTGTCAGAGTCCCACAAGGCTCAATTCTAGGGCCCCTGCTCTTCTCCATTTACACTTTTGGCCTGGGACAGCTCATAGAATCTCATGGTTTTCAGTATCATCTCTATGCTGATGATACACAGATCTACATCTCTGGACCAGATATCACCACCCTACTAACCAGAATCCCTCAATGTCTATCCGCTATTTCATCCTTCTTCTCCGCTAGATTTCTAAAACTTAACATGGACAAAACAGAATTCATGTGACCTCCCCAACGAACCTATCCATTACAGTAAACGGCTGCCCACTCTCCCCAGTCCCACAAGCTTGCTGACTCGGGGTAATCCTTGACACTGATCTCTCCTTCAAACCGCATATCCAAGCCCTTTCCACTTCCTGCCGCCTTCAACTCAAAAATATTTCATGGATCCGTAAATTCCTAAACCAAGAATCTGCAAAAATCCTAGTCCATGCCCTCATCATCTCCCGCCTCGGCTACTGTAACCGCCTGCTCTGTGGCCTCCCCTCTAACACTCTCACACTCCAATCTATTCTAAACTCAGCTGCCTGACTAATACACCTGTCCCCACGCTATTCCCCGGCCTCTCCCCTCTGTCAATCCCTTCACTGGCTCCCCATTACCCAGAGACTCCAGTACAAAAGCCTAACCATGACATACAAAGCCATCCACAACCTTTCTCCTCCATACATCTGTGACCTCGTCTACCGGTACTTTCCTGCATGCAACCTCCGATCCTCACAGGATCTCCTTCTCTACTCCCCTCTTATCTCCTCTTCCCACAATCGCATACAAGATTTCTCTCGCGCATCACCCCTACTCTGGAACTCTCTACCGCAACATATCAGACTCTCACCTACATCAAAGCCTTCAAACAGAACCTGAAGACCTACCTCTTCCGGCAAGCCTACAACCTGCAGTAACCACCGATCGACCAAACCACTGCACGACCAGCTCTATCCTCACCTACTGTATCCTCGCCCATCCCTTGTAGATTGTGAGCCCTCGTGGGCAGGGTCCTCTCTCCTCCTGTACCAGTTGTGACTTGTATTGTTCAAGATTACTTGTTTTTATTATATATACCCCTCCTCACATGTACGTAAAGCGCCATGGAATAAATGGCGCTATAATAATAATATTCAATGACTCACAAGCTTCAGGAAGGCATGACTTTTTCTCCTAGGATTTCCTGATTTGATGAATCCATCCTGCTCTACACATCCTGTAGACTTTCAGTGCTATTGAAGTAAAGCATCACCCAGCCACTCCCATGCTTCACTGAAGTTAGGGTGCTTGTGGGGTGCCCCCACTGCCGCAGGGCCGAGGGGCACCCGGTACCGGGCCTCTGCGTCTCAGTTCTGGGGTTGTCACGGTGGCTAGGCCCGGTCCGTGACCCTGCTGAGGGGCATCCAGTGAAAGTTGAGAATGCGATGATGTTGCGGTGTGGTGCAAGCCGCGGTGGATAACGAGGATACAGGGGTGCAGTCTCTTTACCTCTTTACTGAAGGTCTCGAGGTACTCAATCCAGAGCACTGTTAACAGGGCTGTCTGAGACTGGCCGGTCCGATGGCACATCCGGAGTTCCCTTAACAGGTGGGAATCAGTGTCTACCTTCTAGCGCCTGTGTGTTGTAGTCCTTCCCTGCTGAGCACCCCGGGATAGTCCTCACAACTGCTGTGTCTGTCTCTGATATTCGTTCTCTCCGTCCCCCAGGTGATATGGTTAGGACGCACCCGTATGACGGGGTAGTCCTGGAGTTCTTCCGGGACCCTAAAGTCGCCCCTCTCCCACAGCTGCCTCCGTTGTCTGCTTAGGTGTTTAAGTGAGACAGCCAACCTATAATTGGCTGTCCGGCCGTGGTTTGAAGTAATGCTTAGAGTCTCTTACTTGCTCGGCGTTCCGGCACTGATTGTTTGCGCCTCAGTAGGATGTTGCCCCGATCTTACAGCACGACTCCTTCTGGTTCTCTCGCCTCTTTGCTGTATTCCCGTTTCTTACTTCTTGTCTTTACTTAGGAGTCTGCCAGGATCCCATCCCTGACAAGTCCTCTCTCTAACTTCTCCCAGTTGCTTCTCTCTGTCTTCTTGTCCAACCCCCAGTTTTACCAAAGTGTGAGGAGTGGCCTACTAGATAGAACCACTCCCCCTGGTGGCCGGAGTGTGAAGTGTAGTGTGTGTGATACCTGGTCAGGTGAACTCCTTTAGTGCAATCAGACGTACCAATACCCCCCTAGCGGCGGAGCATCAGTACTGCAACGACCAGGACTCTGGGGCGCTGCACTCCCCCCGGTTAAATCCAGTACTCCCGGACTGGGAAAGTAAGAACAACAATACATGTTAACAGAAAACACACAAAATTTTGAAATATTATAAACAATTAAACATAACAGTGCTTCCCTTTATGGGAGGTGAGGACTCTTGAACATTGCGAAAGTTAGGTCATGCACAGTTTATGACTCTCAGTTCAGTGGTTGAAACAGCGGGGACCCCGGGTAAACAAAGGGGTCCCCTTTTAGAAGTTTTTGGAGCAATTCACTGTCCATTACTCCGTTGTCCATTTTAAAACCTGTAACAAAAGATATGCACACAAACATTTTCAACTAAATAGCAGCCCTCACTAATACCTCCAAGTTTTGTAGCGGAGGGGAGTTTGATTCTTGGTGCTGCGTGTAGACCTTCGCAGCGCAGGGGTTGCTATTGGCCTAACAGGGCCCACTATGCTTGCTACCGCTGGTGTAGTGCACTGTCTTCTAGCTACGCTTCTAGTGAGTCTAGGTAGCACTGGCAGGCTGGAGCTCTCAGGGCTGCTGCTACCAACAGTGGGTACGGCAGATTCGCCGATAGCAGAGGGAGGATTTGCCGGTTCAACGGTTGGCATGGCATCTTCAGGCAAGGCTTGCTGAGATTGCGGGCCTGGAGGATCTGGCACCACAATTAGTTCTGGTGGGTCCAGCTGGCGGAACGTTAGAACAGGTACCACGATGGCCTGATTTATCTGAGTCCAGGACTGGGGAAAATCGCCAAGAACCGTGTGTATCATCTTCTCCTTTTCTACAGGTGGGGAGGTTCCTGGATCCGTTTCCCTCTCTCTCAATTTATCAGGGCAGACTTTAAGGTGGTCCCTGGATATCGCCATCGAGGTCTCTCCTCCATCCTTGCTGATGAGACAAACCTTCGTATTGTCGAAATCGGATGGCAGGACGGTATACGGTTCCGCTTCCCATTGGTCGTCGAGTTTGTGTATCCTCCTCTTTCGTTTGAGTACGTGCTCACCGGGTGACAAGGGAATCGCAGGAGCATGCTGGTTGTAGTCTCTTTCTTGTTTTTGTCTAGCCTGGGCGAGACTTCTTTCTACGCATTTTTGTACCTTGGGGTAGCTTCGCTGCCTTTCTGCATCCCAATCTGCATCCGGCGAGGTATCTTCGGGGACTAGAACCCCCATGTCCTGGTCAACGGGTAACCTGCTAGATCTTCCTCGCATCAGGTATGCTGGAGTGCAGTTGCTGGAATTTACTGGGATATGATTGTATATGTCCACCAAGTCAGGCAACTTTGTTGGCCACAGGTTCCGCTTCTCTACGGGTAGAGTCTTAAGTAAGGGCCCCGTCTCACACAGCGACGCTGCAGCGATACAGACAACGATGCTGATCGCTGCAGCGTCGCTGTGTGGTCGCTGGGGAGCTGTCACACAGACAGCTCTCTCCAGCGACCAACGATCAGGGGAACGACTTCGGCATCGTTGAAACTGTCTTCAACGATGCCGAAGTCCCCCTGCAGCACCCGGGTAACCAGGGTAAACATCGGGTTACTAAGCGCAGGGCCGCGCTTAGTAACCCGATGTGTACCCTGGTTACCAGCGTAAATGTAAAAAAAAACAAACACTACATACTCACCATCTGTTGCCCGTCAGGTCCCTTGGCGTCTGCTTCCTGCTCTGACTGAGCCGCCGTACAGTGAGAGCTGAGAGCAGAGCGCAGCGGTGACGTCACTGCTGTGCTCTCACTGTACGGCGGCTCAGTCAGAGCAGAAAGCAGACGCCAAGGGACCTGACGGGCAACAGATGGTGAGTATGTAGTGTTTGTTTTTTTTTACATTTACGCTGGTAACCAGGGTAAACATCGGGTTACTAAGCGCGGCCCTGCGCTTAGTAACCCGATGTTTACCCTGGTTACCAGTGAAGACATCGCTGGATCGGTGTCACACACACCGATTCAGCGATGTCAGCGGGACCTCAACGACCAAAAAAAGGTCCAGGCCATTCTGACACGACCAGCGATCTCGCAGCAGGGGCCTGATCGCTGGTACGTGTCACACATAGCGAGATCGCTACTGAGGTCGCTGTTGCGTCACAAAACTTGTGACTCAGCAGCGATCTCGCTAGCGATCTCGCTATGTGAGACGGGGCCTTAAGTCGATCACCACTTGGTTCATCTTTTCACACATCCCGTTGGTTTGGGGATGGTACGGTGTGGTTCTGATCTTCTTACACCCGTACAGATGGCAGAACTCTTGGAACACCTCAGCTTCGAACGCTGGTCCCTGATCGGTCAGCACCTTCTCCGGGTTCCCATGGGGCCTACGTAAGTACTGCTGGAAGGCCTTGGCAGCCGTCCTGGCCGTTAGATCCTTGACAGGTACAACCACCAAAAATCTGGAGTAGTGATCTACGATGGTAAGAGCGTAGATATAGCCTGACCGGCTAGGTGTCAGCTTCACATGATCCAGCGCGACCAGTTTGAGCGGCCGTTTGGTGATGATGGGCTGCAAGGGAGCCCGTTGGCTGTCACGGTCCTTCCTGCGTAGGCTACATGGACCGCACTCCGGACACCACTTCTCAATGGCTCTCTTCATGCCAATACAATAGAACCTCCCTCGGAGTAGCCTCTCCAGCTTCTTCCATCCGAAGTGTCCGGCTCCATTGTGGTAGGCTCCCAGAACCATGGGCGCATCTCGCCTAGGCACCACTATCTGCCATACCAATTCATGAGTACGAGGGTCGATGCTCCTCCGGCACAGCTTGCCATCATGGATAAACAGTTTGCTTCTCCCCTTCCACAGCTGTCGTGTCTCCTGTGGATCATCTAGGCCGGGATGCAACCCTGCCTGCGTCAGGAGCTCTTTCACCCGACGGACCGCAGGGTCACCATCCTGGGTCTCCGCCCATCCGTGATGGGGCAGGGGATTCAGCATGGCATCCTGTTGATTCTCGTACCGGTTCTTCACATGATGGGAGTACTGAGCGGCTTTGGGGCGATGGAACGCAGGCAACTCTACCTCTTCAAGTGCCTCCGGGTCCTCCCCCGTTTCTGGCAAATTGGGCATCCGGGACAAGGCATCGGCATTCGCATTCTTGCGTCCTGCCCGGTACTTGATGGTGAAGTCGTAGTTGGACAGCCAGGCCATCCACTGCTGTTCCAAAGCCCCGAGTTTGGCTGTATCCAAGTGCGTCAGCGGATTATTATCCGTGAAGATGGTGAATTTCGCCGAGGCCAGGTAGTGTTTGAACCTCTCTGTCACTGCCCAGACAATGGCAAGGAACTCCAGTTTAAAGGAACTGTAGTTGTCAGGGTTCCTTTCCGTGGGACGGAGCTTCCTGCTGGCGTAAGCGATCACCCTCTCCTTTCCTTTTTGGACCTGGGACAGCACGGCTCCCAATCCCACATTGCTGGCATCCGTGTACAGCACAAACGGTTGGTCGTATTCGGGGTAGGCCAGTACCTCTTCTCCCGTCAATGCCGACTTCAAACACGTGAAGGATCCTTCCAGCCCCTCGTTCCAATCGAATGGGGCGTTCTTCCCCTTGGTCTTCTTCGATTGGCCCACCAACAGGTCTTGCAAGGGTGCGGCCTTCTTGGTGAAGTCCTTAGTGAACCTTCGGTAATAGCCTACCAGCCCGAGGAACTGACGGACTTCGTGGAGGTTGCTGGGCTTCGGCCAGTCTTGGATCACCGTGACCTGGTCGGGGTCTGGGGCTACTCCTTCAGCGCTCATCACATGGCCCAGATACTGCAATTTGGGTTTCAGCAGATGACATTTGGACGGTTTCACCTTTAAGCCAAAGTTTGACAGGGCTTCAAACACCTCAGCCAGGTGCTTCAGATGGTCTTTGTAGGTCTTAGAGAAGACAATGACATCATCCAAATATAGCAGTATGGTTTCAAAGTTCTTGTGCCCCAGACAGCACTCCATCATCCTCTGGAACGTCCCCGGGGCATTGCACAATCCGAAGGGCATGTAGTTGAATTCGCAGAGACCCATCGGTGTCGTGAAGGCCGTCTTCTCTTTGTCCGCCTCCGCCACGGGAACCTGCCAGTACCCACTGGTGAGGTCTAAGGTAGAGAAATAGTTAGCGGACTTTAGGGCAGCCAGAGACTCCTCTATCCTGGGCAGTGGGTATGCGTCCTTATGTGTAATGCGATTCAACTGCCTGTAATCAACGCACATCCTCATTGTGCCATCTTTCTTTTTAACAAGGACTAACGGAGCTGCCCAGGGGCTACAACTGTCTCTCACCACCCCAGCCTCCTTCATTTCTCGCAACATGTCCTTAGCACACTGATAATGAGCTGGGGGTACAGGGCGGTATCTCTCTTTTATGGGCCGGTTCATCTCCCGTGGGGATATGATGTTGGATCCCTTTCACCTGTCCAAAATCTAAGGGGTGTTTGCTAAATACCCGCTCGTACTCGTGAACCACCCGGTAGGCCCCGTTTCTGATGGGATGGGGTGGAGTCGGTGCCCACGTGCAATTCCCGACACCAATCTTTCGGGTGCCCTGCAGAACCGTTGTCCCCCGCCAAGTTAGACGGGGCCAAGGGTCCAGGTGCCTGTATCACACTATTATTGACGGTGAACAGTTTGGCGAGCGTGACATACTTGGTGAGATGGACCTCTTCCTCCCAGCAGTTAAGGACACGTACTGGCACCCTCCCCTGGCGGACGTCGACCACCCCCCTGGCTGTTAGGAGAGTGGGCCTATTGTCTGAATAGACGGGTTCTACCAGGGCCTGGTAGTCGTTACCCCTGAGGCCTATGGCTGCCCGACACCATATCAACATCTCACTCCTGGGAGGTATCGCGATAGGGTTTGAATCACTCACAGTGACACGACCAATTTCACCACCAGTCAGCTCTACCTGCTGTCTCTGCATCAGAGCTCTGATTTCTTTTTGCAGGGCGCGTTGTTCACTGTAGCCAGCAGTTTCTGCTACCTGTTGCAACAAGACGATAACTTCTGCAAGACAATTTTCTATAACATTGGTGCCAATAGTCATCATGGGATTACATTCACGGCGGTCAATATCAACAATTACAATCCCCTGGGCCTTCAATTCCACCCGCCCCACCTTGATGGTGACCTCTTTATACCCCACTTGTGGCAATCGTCATCAGGGCCACGAGTAATATCGGTGTCCTCCCAATACCGTTTATAAAGCGCGTAAGGCATAGTCGTCACCTGAGAACCGGTGTCCAGCAGAGCGTTCATGGGGATACCGTCGATCACGACAGGAAGAACTGGTCGTCCTCCAACGTATTTGGCTCTCCAATGCTGCGGGCCTGATCGTCCTACTCCTGGGGGTTGGCCCTTTGCCCCAGGGGTTGCTCATTTAAAGGACAGTACCTTGCAAGGTGGCCCACCTGGTGACAGCGGCGGCAGATAGGTCATCCGTCTCGATGGAAGCGATCATCGTCCCGGCCTCTGGTCGGCGGAGTCCTCCTCTGTCGCATCCAGGGGACATCCTCTGGTTTGGAGACCAGCTGGATCTTCTCCTTGGGGGCCTCCTGTAGGGACTGCACCGTCCGGGCCAGGGCAGCAACGCTCTTGGTCAGCTCTTGCATCTGGAGGCGGAGTCCTGCAGGGGAGTCGTCCTCTAGGCTCTGGGCATCGGCCTCGGCGGCGACTGGGGCATCCGACGCCACCTCTTGGTGGTATGTGAGAGCAGGACGCCTGGGTGGCACTGCACGGCTGGGCTGTCGCTCCTGCAGCGCCTGGATAGCTTTATCCTTGAATTGCGCAAAAGTCAAGTCTGGATTCTGCATGGCCAGGAAGTGCAATTGGCCCCTTTGGTGACTGCACAGGAGCCCCTCAATGAACCGCTCTTTCAGGAGTTTATCCTCATCCTGCATGCTGCCGGGGTCACTCTGCTTAATGGCCCGCAACGCCTCCTGGAGATTAAGGGCATAGTCCCGTAAGCTATCCTGCGGTCTCTGTTTGCATCCATAGAAAGTCAATTTAATTTCTGTAGCAGTACGGGTATCGAAGGTGGCCTTAAGCTTTGCAAAAACATGCTGTGCAGTTCCCTTATCCGCGGCGGGCCAGGACTTCACTTCTCTCAGAGCCACCCCAAAGAGTTGGCCGATTATCATATGAACCTTCTGAGGCTCCGTCAGGGGATAGAACTCAAGCAGGCTGCAGATCCCTTCTTTAAAGTCAGTGAATGTATGCGACTCCCCGGATTATCGCGGGAGCCCGGCCGCCCCGGGCAGGTACGTCATAGAGAAGGGCATTATGGCCTTTGTGGTAGTGGCAGTGTCCGACTGGCTGATGGGGGCAGCGGGCTCTGCGGCAACCGGTGGTGGTATGAGGGCCGCGGCTACGTCCGCTCCGAGGACCGGAGCTGCCTCTGTGTCCACGGCTGCGACCGCCGCCTCCGCTCCTCCCGACTCAGACATGGCCGTCCCTTCCTCCTACTAACCTGCTGGAGGTCGGGGTCCCTCTTCCGGGGTTGGCGCTTTACCGCGCTTTCTCGTTCCGTGCTCCTTTCGACCAGTTCCGCCCACGAAGCTAAGGCTCCTCCCTCCGTGCGCGGCGATGGCGAATTGTGGCGGGAACTCTGGCGGCAATAGTAATGCACAGTCTTTGCAATAAGTCACAGTCTAAGCACAATAAATCACAGTTCCAAGGCACACATGACCTGATTCTTCAGGCTTAAGTAGATCCTGTTCGTGACGCCAAGTTGGGGCGCCCCCACTGCCGCAGGGCCGAGGGGCACCCGGTACCGGGCCTCTGCGTCTCAGTTCTGGGGTTGTCACGGTGGCTAGGCCCGGTCCGTGACCCTGCTGAGGGGCGTCCAGTGAAAGTTGAGAATGGGATGATGTTGCGGTGTGGTGCAAGCCGCGGTGGATAACGAGGACACAGGGGTGCAGTCTCTTTACCTCTTTACTGAAGGTCTCGAGGTACTCAATCCAGAGCACTGTTAACAGGGCTGTCTGAGACTGGCCGGTCCGATGGCACATCCGGAGTTCCCTTAACAGGTGGGAATCAGTGTCTACCTTCTAGCGCCTGTGTGTTGTAGTCCTTCCCTGCTGAGCAACCCGGGATAGTCCTCACAACTGCTGTGTCTGTCTCTGATATTCGTTCTCTCCGTCCCCCAGGTGATATGGTTAGGACGCACCCGTATGACGGGGTAGTCCTGGAGTTCTTCCGGGACCCTAGAGTCGCCCCTCTCCCACAGCTGCCTCCGTTGTCTGCTTAGGTGTTTAAGTGAGACAGCCAACCTATAATTGGCTGTCCGGCCGTGGTTTGAAGTAATGCTTAGAGTCTCTTACTTGCTCGGCGTTCCGGCCACCGATTGTTTGCGCCTCAGAAGGATGTTGCCTCGATCTTACAGCACGACTCCTTTTGGTTCTCTCGCCTCTTTGCTGTATTCCCGTTTCTTCTTGTCTTTACTTAGGAGTCTGCCAGGATCCCATCCCTGACAGGTCCTCTCTCTAACTTCTCCCAGTTGCTTCTCTCTGTCTTCTTGTCCAACCCCCAGTTTTACCAAAGTGTGAGGAGTGGCCTACTAGATAGAAGAACTCCCCCTGGTGGCTGGAGTGTGAAGTGTAGTGTGTGTGATACCTGGTCAGGTGAACTCCTTTAGTGCAATCAGACGTACCAACACCCCCCTAGCGGCGGAGTATCAGTACTGCAACGACCAGGACTCTGGGGCGCTGCACTTGTTTTAGCATATGCTTCATTCTTCCTCCTCTAGACATACCGATCCACAGCCATGAAAATGTCTAGGTTTTTTTAACACTCAATAAAACAGAATCCTCAAACTTCTAGGGTTTATTCATATGGTTTTAAGCATAATCAAGTCAACTTTTGTTGTCCTTTTGTGTCAGTAGAGGCTAAGTCTAGGAACCCGAGCATGCGCTTTACTGTGCAAGCTAATACCTAAGTGCTGGATCACACCAAATCTTGCTGCAGATCCTTTACAGTTACTCAAGGGTTTTCGACATCTTGACTCCTCAGGAATCTGGTGGCAGCCGGTGACTGCTTACTATTTCTGGGACATCCAAGTATGTAATGCAGCGCCCCAACATGTCCGACTGTATTCAACATTCAGAACCTTCAGGCAAAACTTGAAAACCCATCTCTTCAAGAAAGCTTACAACTTGCAATGCCCTGCTGTCACCTCACCACCACCAGAGCTGCTGCAACCCCCAACCTACTGCCTCCTTTCCCAATACCATGTAAACTATAAAGCTGCCATGGCAAGGCTCTCTCCATTATGTACCAGTCTGTCACTATTATCTTCTTCATTGTTATCTATATTTGTTTCTTGTATGTAAACCCTTTTCACATGTACAGCACCATGGAATCAATTATGATCTAAATAAATAAATCTTTATAAAAAGAAATTTAGAAATTATGGGACAATTATATTAAAAGAATTAAATGATATTTGAACACGGTAGTTGTCGGCGCTTGGTAGCAAGACACCGTAAACATGATTGTTTTCCTTATTGTCATGTTTTTGTCTTAATAACTATATCTGTTGATTTTTTTTTTTTTTTTTTACACCAGTAATTAATCCTCCTTTCCCTTTTATACTGATTGTGCTATGTTATTTTTTTCCAAAAAGAGCTCGAAGCGAGCGCCAAATGCGTAAAAATAAAAACTGTGAAATTGCTATTCCATTCTGGAACTGCTTCCTTCGTACAGGAGCGATCTATTCTGAAACGTCAATCTTCTTTTTCTTGAGAAAGCTGATAAATTGGGGAGCTTGGTCACTAGTTTCAGAAGTGCGCAGTTTATTGTGTCAGTGTTATGGTTTCCAATGGCAAGGAAACATCAGAAGCATAGAATAAACGGACAAGCTCTCGGGTGATGGAAACTAGAGCTGACCGCGATGCTAAACCTACACACCACACTAGAAGTAGCCAGGGGGCATTCCTGCGTTGTCTCTAGATGCCGCGCGCCAGCCGGAGAACTAACTACCCCTGGTAGAAGAAAACACAGTCCTGGCTTGCCTCCAGAGAATGTCCCCACAGGAGATAGCAGCCCCCCACATATAATAACGGTGAGAGCAGATGAAAAGACACACATAGTATGAAAGCAGATTTAGCACAGAGAGGCCCGCTAACTAAATAGCAGAAAGATACAACAGAGGACTTCGCAGTCAGCTGCAAAACCCTTCAAAACACCATCCTGAAATTACCTTAACTCATGTGACAACTCATGCCACTGGAGTGGTAATTTCAGCCCAACAAGAGCTTCCAGCTGCAGAGATTCACATAAGTGCAAACTGGACAAAACATACAAAAATAGACTTAAGGACTAAAGTGTCCAACTTAGCTGAGCAGAAAACTGGGAGCAGGAACATGCAACAGAATCACTCTGGATACATTGATGGCCAGCATTAGAATGACTGAGGAGCAAGGTTAAATAGGATACTCCCACATCCTGATAGGAACAGGTGAACTGAGAAGGCAAAGCTTGCAGGACACCAGTACCACAAGAGACCACCGGGGGAGCCCACGAACCGATTCACAACAGTACCCCCCCCCTTAAGGAGGGGGCACCGAACCCTCACAAGAACCACCAGGGCGATCTGGATGAGCCCTATGAAAGGCACGGACCAAATCAGAAGCATGAACATCAGAAGCTGTAACCCAAGAATTATCCTCTTGACCGTAGCCCTTCCATTTCACCAGATATTGAAGTCTCCGTCTGGAAACACGGGAGTCCAAGATTTTCTCCACCACGTACTCCAATTCACCCTCAACCAGCACAGGAGCAGGAGGCTCAACAGAAGGCACAAGTGGTACCTCATACCTCCGCAATAATGACCGATGGAAGACATTATGGATAGCAAAGGATGCTGGGAGGTCCAAACGAAAAGACACAGGGTTAAGAATTTCCAAAATCTTATAAGGACCGATGAACCGAGGCTTAAACTTAGGAGAAGAGACCCTCATAGGGACAAAACGGGAGGACAACCACACCAAGTCCCCAACACGAAGACGAGGACCAACACGACGATGGCGATTAGCAAAACGTTGAGTCCTCTCCTGGGACAACTCCAAATTGTCCACCACCTGCCCCCAAATACGATGCAACCTATCCACCATGGTATCCACTCCAGGACAATCCGAAGACTCCACCTGACCCGATGAAAAACGAGGATGGAACCCTGAATTGCAAAAGAAAGGGGAGACCAAAGTGGCAGAACTGGCCCGATTATTAAGGGCAAACTCAGCCAACGGCAAAAAGGAGACCCAGTCATCCTGATCAGCAGACACGAAACACCTCAAATAAGTCTCCAAGGTCTGATTAGTACGTTCCGTCTGGCCATTTGTCTGGGGATGAAATGCAGACGAAAAAGACAAATCAATGCCCATCCTGGCACAAAACGCCCGCCAAAATCTGGACACAAACTGGGATCCCCTGTCGGAAACGATATTCTCCGGAATACCATGCAGCCGAACCACATTCTGAAAAAACAGGGGCACCAACTCAGATGAGGAAGGCAGCTTGGGCAAGGGCACCAATTGAACCATCTTAGAAAAGCGGTCACACACCACCCAAATGACGGACATCTTCTGAGAAACAGGGAGATCAGAAATAAAATCCATAGAGATGTGTGTCCAAGGCCTCTTAGGAACAGGCAAGGGCAACAACAACCCACTAGCCCGAGAACAACAAGGCTTGGCCCGAGCACAAACATCGCAAGACTGCACAAAAGTACGCACGTCCCGAGACAGGGAAGGCCACCAGAAGGACCTAGCCACCAAATCTCTGGTACCAAAAATTCCCGGATGACCTGCCAACGCAGAAGAATGAACCTCCGAGATGACTCTATTGGTCCACTCATCCGGCACAAACAATCTACCAGGCGGACAACGATCAGGCCGATCCGCCTGAAACTCTTGTAAAGCATGTCGCAGGTCTGGGAAGACAGCAGACAATATCACCCCATCCTTAAGTATACCCGTAGGTTTAGAATCACCAGGGGAATCAGGTTCAAAACTCCTAGAAAGGGCATCCGCCTTCACATTCTTAGTACCTGGCAGATACGAAACCACAAAATTAAACCGGGAGAAAAACAACGACCAGCGCGCCTGTCTAGGATTCAGACGTCTGGCCGACTCAAGATAAATCAAATTTTTGTGATCAGTCAAGACCACCACCTGATGTTTAGCACCCTCAAGCCAATGACGCCACTACTCGAATGCCCACTTCATCGCCAAAAGCTCCCGATTACCGACGTCATAATTTCGCTCGGCGGGCGAAAATTTTCGAGAAAAGAACGCACAAGGTCTCATCACTGAACAATCTGAACTTTTCTGCGACAAAACCGCCCCCGCTCCGATCTCGGAAGCATCAACTTCCACCTGAAAAGGAAGAGAAACATCAGGCTGGCACAACACCGGAGCAGAAGAAAAACGGCGCTTAAGCTCCCGAAAGGCCTCCACAGCAGCAGGAGACCAATCTGCAACATCAGCACCCTTTTTAGTCAAATCAGTCAAAGGCCTGACAACGCTAGAAAAACCAGTTATGAATCGACGATAAAAGTTAGCAAAGCCCAAAAATTTCTGAAGGCCCTTAAGAGAAGTCGGTTGCATCCAGTCACAAATAGCCTGAACCTTCACAGGATCCATCTCAATAGAAGAGGGGGAAAAAATGTACCCCAAAAAAGAAATCTTCTGAACCCCAAAAACACACTTTGAACCTTTAACAAACAGAGAATTGGTCCGCAAAACCTGAAAAACCCTCCTAACTTGTTGAACATGAGATTCCCAGTCATCCGAAAAAATTAAGATATCGTCCAAATACACAATCATAAATTTATCCAGATATTCACGGAAAATATTGTGCATAAAAGACTGAAAGACCGAAGGGGCATTTGACAGACCAAAAGGCATCACCAAATACTCAAAATGGCCCTCGGGCGTATTAAATGCGGTTTTCCACTCATCCCCCTGCTTAATTCGCACCAAATTATACGCACCGCGAAGATCAATCTTAGAGAACCACTTCGCCCCCTCAATGCGAGCAAATAAATCTGTCAGCAATGGCAAAGGATACTGATACTTGACTGTGATCTTATTCAAGAGTCTATAATCAATACAAGGTCTCAAAGAACCATCGCTTTTAGCTACGAAAAAGAACCCCGCTCCAAGAGGAGATGAAGAAGGACGAATATGTCCCTTTTCCAAGGACTCCCTAATATACTCTCGCATGGCAGCATGTTCAGGTACAGACAGATTGAATAGACGACCCTTAGGAAATTTACTGCCAGGGATCAAATCTATGGCGCAATCGCAATCTCTGTGAGGAGGAAGAGAATTAAGAGTAGATTCCTCAAAAACCTCACGATAATCAGACAAAAACTCAGGAATTTCAGAGGGAATAGATGAAGCAATGGAGACCAAAGATGTGTCCCCATGATTTCCCTGACATCCCCAGCTTAGTACAGACATTGTTTTCCAGTCAAGGACTGGGTTATGAGTTTGCAACCATGGCAATCCCAGCACCAACACATCATGTAGATTATACAGTACAAGGAAGCGAATCACCTCTTGATGGTCTGGAGTCATACGCATAGTCACTTGTGTCCAGTATTGTGGTTTATTACTAGCCAATGGTGTAGAATCAATACCCTTTAAAGGTATAGGAACTTCCAGAGGCTCTAGATCAAACCCACAGCGCCTGGCAAAGGACCAATCCATAAGACTCAAAGCGGCGCCAGAATCCACATACGCATCCGCAATAATAGAAGATAACGAACAAATTAGAGTTACAGACAAAATAAACTTGGACTGCAAAGTGCCAATAGCAGAGGATTTATCAACTTTCTTTGTTCGTTTAGAGCATGCTGATATAACATGAGTAGAATTTCCACAATAGAAGCACAAATGATTTTTGCGCCTATAAATCTGTCGTTCGCTTCTGGACAGAAAGCTATCACATTGCATACTCTGTGGTGCCTCTTCAGAAGACACCGCCAACTGGTGCACAGGTTTGCGTTCCCGTAAACGCCGATCAATCTGAATTGCCATTGTCATGGACTCATTCAGACCAGTAGGCGCAGGAAACCCCACCATGACGTCTTTTACAGCATCAGAGAGACCTTCTCTGAAAATTGCCGCCAGAGCGCACTCATTCCACTGAGTAAGCACAGACCATTTTCGAAATTTTTGGCAATATATTTCGGCTTCATCTTGCCCCCGAGAGAGGGCTATTAGGGCTTTCTCAGCCTGAATCTCCAAATTTGGTTCCTCATAAAGCAACCCCAAAGCCAGAAAAAACGCATCCACATTGAGCAACGCAGGATCCCCTGGTGCCAATGAAAATGCCCAATTTTGGGGGTCACCCCGCAGTAAAGAAATAACAATTTTTACTTGCTGGGCAGGATCTCCAGCAGAATGAGATCTCAGCGAAAGAAACAATTTACAATTGTATTTAAAATTTAGAAAACAAGATCGATCTCCAGAAAAAAACTCAGGTATAGGAATTTTAGGTTCAGACCGAGGAGCATGTAACAAAAAATCTTGTATATTCTGAACTTTAGAGGCAAGATTATTCAAATTGGTAGCCAGACTCTGGGGATCCATATTTCAACAGATAAAGTCTGAGCCATTCAGGGGTTAAGAGGAGAGGAAAACAGGAGACTGCAATTAGAGCTGGAGTGCAACTTCAGAGGAAGGAAAAAAAAAAAAGGTTTCACACAGTTCCTTTTCTCTCCTGCTTCAGCCTATAGATTAAACATTCTGGCTGGCCATACTGTTATGGTTTCCAATGGCAAGGAAACATCAGAAGCATAGAATAAACGGACAAGCTCTCGGGTGATGGAAACTAGAGCTGACCGCGATGCTAAACCTACACACCACACTAGAAGTAGCCAGGGGGCATTCCTGCGTTGTCTCTAGATGCCGCGCGCCAGCCGGAGAACTAACTACCCCTGGTAGAAGAAAACACAGTCCTGGCTTGCCTCCAGAGAATGTCCCCACAGGAGATAGCAGCCCCCCACATATAATAACGGTGAGAGCAGATGAAAAGACACACATAGCATGAAAGCAGATTTAGCACAGAGAGGCCCGCTAACTAAATAGCAGAAAGATACAACAGAGGACTTCGCGGTCAGCTGCAAAACCCTTCAAAACACCATCCTGAAATTACCTTAACTCATGTGACAACTCATGCCACTGGAGTGGTAATTTCAGCCCAACAAGAGCTTCCAGCTGCAGAGATTCACATAAGTGCAAACTGGACAAAACATACAAAAATAGACTTAAGGACTAAAGTGTCCAACTTAGCTGAGCAGAAAACTGGGAGCAGGAACATGCAACAGAATCACTCTGGATACATTGATGGCCAGCATTAGAATGACTGAGGAGCAAGGTTAAATAGGATACTCCCACATCCTGATAGGAACAGGTGAACTGAGAAGGCAAAGCTTGCAGGACACCAGTACCACAAAAGACCACCGGGGGAGCCCACGAACCGAATCACAACAGTCAGATGCTAAACTTACATAAAGCTGGATCGAGTAAGGTGTTTGCCCGGAACCTTGGAGTCGAAGACAGTTCTTTCCATCTAAATTGTTAGTAAAAATGGTGCTGTTCTTAACACTAGGAAGGTTTTAGTTGGGTTATGTAGAAGAGTGGAAAGAATCCCTTTTGCACTAACAGGGATTTTAGCAGTGATCTGGTTTCCCGGTAGGCCTAAAATGTAGTCTTGGACAATAGTTCTTATTGAAACGTGTAGGATAGATAGTGGAGGGGTTGGATCATCAAGAGACCATGTGAGTGATGGGATCTAGGACAGAAGTTGTGAATGTGTGCAGACATGGGGAAAACATATAAACTGTATCCAGATGTTGCTCAAAACCCAAGCAATGCAAGGTAAAAATATTCACTACACTCCCAAATATGGGATTATAATTCAACTCACCTGGCAAATGCAGATGGAGCAGGGATCTCCAGGGGACCAAATCTGCCCAATAGGAATCTCAATTCCATTGTCATCAAAGGGACATCCTGTACATAGAGCAATATAATTTACAGAAGAAGCATTCTCATATACAAAACTTCCTAATTGCAGTGTAGAGTCACAATATATTGATGACCTATCCATAGGTGGAGGTTCGATACCTAGTATACCCATTGATCAGATTCTCACAGCAGCCGTATGTAGATACCGAACAGGTTATAATTATACTAGACCTAGTGCAGGGCGTTAGAGGGCTGAGCAGGACGGTGTATATGTTTTGCTTGGTGTGTTAATTAAGTATATTTCTTAAAAGTTTTAGTAAATTTCATCTTATTCAAATTTCTCAAGTTAAGAGTGTATCACTAAATTAATACACTTTTTAAAAACTCTACAAAAATCTATTGCAAATAAATAGGGATAGCGAGAGAGATTTTTGTCCCCTGAGAGGAGCATAATGTGGAGACAAAGAGCCTGATTCCAGGGATGCATTACTTACTAGGATGCTAGCTGTAGTTGTGTTAAAATCACTGCTTTATCAGCAGGAGATTATGACCAGACAATTAGTAAACCTGCTGCCATGTAGTCCTCCATATTCACATGCTCTGTATAACCTCATCCCTCACTTTCTGCCAATCAGTTGTGTAACAAGTAAGCAGCCAATCAGTGGTGTGAGCGGGGTTTTACAGAGCTCAGCATGCAGAGAACTGGTAAATCTGCAGAAGAAAAAAATTGTGATTTTATCAAAACTACAACAAGCAGCCCAGTAAGTGATATAACACTGGAACCAGGGTATCTGTCACTAAATTATGTTGATCTCAGATGGAGTAGTAAAAATCTGGTAATAGATTCCCTTTAAGGAAAACTCCCGCAGAAGTAAAGTATATTTACAGAGTTGACTTAGTGGATCAAAGCAATGTTAATGGTAGCTTGCACTGTACATTCCCTCTAATGAGTATCCCATAAATATCCATTACCTGTGCTTTGTGGTGGCTCCTGGCATTTGAAGCAGCACTGTCCGGACTCCAGCACCCAGTCCTCTCTAGGGCACTCTAAGCTGGGACATGGGACAAAGGAGCACTCCACTGCTCCATTCTATAGGAATAAGGAGTACAAATGGAGACAGCAATATTTACAAGAAACAAGAAAAAGGTGATAAGAATAGTATTGGTACAAACCTGGCATACACAGGATGTGCATCCATTTTCATCTCGGCTAAACATGGCACCATGAGGATAAAGGTTTCCTTGGAATTCACATCCATCTACAATTAAAGTATATTCAGTTTCAAACCGAGACAGCAATCACTATGTGAGAACACACAAAGATGCTAGACCCCATTACAGAAGGATTGGGGAAAAAAAATAAGAATCTGTTTTTACCCTTGGAAACACTCGTCTGGTGTCTAGAATTGAAACTCACCCCACTACAGTCAAGTATAGTTGCAACACATAACACAACTCGTGGACATTGAACCCAAAAATCTAACTATCTGATTGCCATGGGTTATTGGCCATTGGATTATCGGCTCATGATTGCATAAGTGCATTGTTTAATATTACCCTGAGTTACACGGTATATAAGCGTAATACAGACCTGGGCACCGCAAGCAGCAATCTGACATGAAAGGGTCAGAGCAAGAAATAGGGGGACACACGGGCGGGATACAGGTGATATTTCCAGCCTGCAATATTAACCACAATAGATGGAAAAAAAAGACAAAATGCTATTAACAATGGAAACATTTTACAAATGAAATGGAATTTACATTTTATATGAGACACTGAGACTTTACTCTGTACTGTCAGAAAGTTACAAGTTATTTTTTGAATATTGATATGATCCAATATTGATAACTCACGTGAACAGAATATGCAACAGAAATGATGGACCCAAGTGTCTCTCAGTGGCTTACTCCAATCTCTTCTTTGAGATCCCTTACATACTTTCCTGAGTTACCGTAAGTGAGAATGTGAGCGAATAGCTGACAGTGATGTAAGGTGTATTGCCACCATATGAAATTGGCCCATTAGTGCATGGAGATTAGACGTGATGTATATTGGGACAATCTTTGTACATCGTTGTGGATATGGTTGGCGCTATACATGCAATGGGAAATTAGATAAATAAAATTAGGAAAGCATCCAAAAGTTTCAGTCTTAATAACTTACCAAACAAATACATATTGTGCAGTTATCCGGGAAATTGGGGAAAAGTTCTCCATCTGCCCTCAATGTCTCCTCGAAGAAGCACCCTGTATCAGACCACAAGCATTTCATGTATTATGGTGAACAGTCCAAATATTGTAAGATTGAGACAAGGGTAAATGATACCCTATAACTCAGATTAATTACTTCACAGTTTAATAGGATCTGTTTTTTAAAGAAACAACAAAAGACTGACCGTTGCTTCCAAACAGAATACATGTGTGTACAGGTGCAAGCTAAGAGTAGCCATCTCCATACATAACCAACAAATAAAGTTGAGCTCTGTAGCGCTATAGCATGTATATTGCGTATTGTTCAAGATTATTGTACTTGTTTTTATTATATATACCCCTCCTCACATGTACGTAAAGCGCCATGGAATAAATGGCGCTATAATAATAATAATATTCAATGACTCCCAAGCTTCAGCTTTTTCGCGGAAGGCATGACTTTTTCTCCTAGGAATGCTTCCCAGATCACCAGTCTCCAATAGGAGCTAGTTCAGCAACGTGACACCCATACTCACATATTAAGCTATATGGCTTCAGTGGATGACCGTCTGCTCTCCCTTCAGTCTGCCGCCACAGCCTCTGCTCAAGCTCAGTCTTGGGTGACCCCAAGCTGTGTCGGGTTTTTTTGAATCAATATCGCCTGCATTTTGAATTATTGCCGCACCAATATCCCACTGATTGGGCAAAAGTGGCGTTTGTAGTTTCACATTTGGAGGGCGAGGCTCTGGCCTGGGTAAATCCTTTGTGGGAATGTGATGATCCCATAAACTCTCAATTGTCTACCTTTTTAGAGACCTTTTGCAAAGTGTTCGACGAGCCTGGTGGTGTAGCCTTGGCCACTGAGGCTCTCTTTAATCTCCACCATTATCTCCCTTATGGTTGGGCAATAAGCTATTCGTTTTCGTACTCTGCCTTCGGAGCTGGGGTGGAATAACGAAGCACTGGTTGGAGCATTCTGGCGTGGGTTGTCGGGTCAAATTAAGGATGAATTGGCGGGTCGGGATACTCCAACCTCCCTAGAGGATTTGATCTCTCTGGTCACACGTATTGACATACGGTTCCAGGAGCACTCTCAAGAGTCCGTCCGGAAGAGGAGGTACAATCGTCCGGTTTCCTCCATCAATAGATCTCTCAGCCCGCAATCTGTGGCGTCCTCTTCCATTCCCGCGCTTGAGCCAATGCAGGTGGATCAGGTCAAGATGGCAGATCAGCGTCGGAAAGAGAGAGTTGCACAAGGGCCCTGTTTTTATTGTGGTAGTGCCTCACATTTACTCCGTTCCTGCCCCGTTCGGCCGGGAAACTCCTCCACCTAGGTCAGGTAGAAGAGACCTCCCTGGGTGTGTGTGACTCCTCTCTAGCTTTAACTATGTCTGTCCAGATAACTTCTGTGAATGGGCGCTACTCGGTGTTGGCGTATTTGGATTTGGGCACGGCAGACAACATCATTAGTCTGGAGGAGGTCAAGAAGCACCAGATTCCGGTCAGGACTCTGAAGGAGCCGAGTCTGATTTCCTCTGTGTATGGAAGGCCTTTACAAGAGACCGTCATGAAGGTTACGGGAGAGGAGGAGTTGCAGGTGGGGGCTCTGCATAGCGAGAGAATCGCATTCTACGTCTTGCCCAATTTGTCCCATGCAATTCCTCTCAGGCTACCTTGGCTGAGGGCGCATGAACCTATCCTGGACTGGCGCTAAGGGATCGTTCTTCATTGGGGCCAGCACTGCCATGATCAATGCCTATCAGTTCGCCCTGCCAAAATTTCTCGACCCATCTCTGCTCCGGCCAGATTACCAGTCGCTTATAGGTCCTTCACGGATGTCTTTTGCAAGAGGGAGGTGGAGAGTCTTCCCCCACATCGGCCATATGATTGCCCGATTCAATTCATTCCTGGCTCTACACCTCCCAGGGGTAGAATCTATCTGCTCTCTCCAGTTGTGTCGCAAGCAATGTCAGAGAATATTAAGGAGAATTTGGCCAAAGGCTTTATCCAAAAGTCTTCTCCTGCTGGCACTGGATTCTTCTTTGTCAAGAAGAAAGATGGCTCACTTCGACCTTGCATTGACCACAGAGGGCTCAATGAAATTACCATGAAGAACAAGTACCCACTGCCGCTCATCCCTGAGCTCTTTGATCGTCTACGAGGAGCAAGAATTTTTACTTAACTTGACCTCTGTGGGGCCTACAATTTGGTCTGCATCCGTGCTGGAGATGAGTGGAAGACCGCATTCAACAAACTACGCACTACGAATATTTGGTCATGCCCTTCGATCTCTGCAATGCTCCTGCAGTGTTTCAGGAGTTTATAAATGACGTCTTCCGGGATCTCATGTATTCCTGCGTTGTGGTGTACCTCGACGACATTCTCGTTTTTTCTCCGGATCTGCCTACCCATAGACAAAACATTCGTCAAGTGTTACTGCGTTTGAGAGAGAACCGTTTATACGCCAAGTACGAAAAGTGTATCTTCGAACAGACATCCCTGCTTTTTTGGGGGTACATCATCTCTGTTTCCAGTTTAAAGATGTATCCTGAGAAGGTGTCCGCCATCCTCAACTGGCCGCGACCCCTCAGGGTGAAGGCCATCCAAAGATTCCTCGGTTTTGCAAACTATTACAGGCAGTTCGTGCCCCACTTCTCCTCATTGACCACTCACCTCTCGTCACTTATCCGCAAGGGAGCTGATTCCAGTGTTTGGTCTTTGGAAGCCGAGGAGGCCTTTTTGACTCTGAAGCAAGCCTTCGCACAATCGCCGGTACTTCATCGCCTAGACACTAATAGACCATTCATTCTCGAGGTGGATGCTTGCTCCATAGGGGTCAGGGCTGTGCTCTCCCAGAGGTCATCGTCTGGGTGGTTGATCACTTGCGGAATCTTCTCCAAGGCATTTTCTTCTTCGGAATGCAACTATTCCATCGGTAACAGAGAATTACTGGCCATTAAGTTAGCATTGGAGGAGTGGCGGTATCTTCTGGAAGGCGTGGTACACTCCTTCATAATTTTCACTGACCACAAGAATCTGGCTTATATTCAGTTGACCCAAAGAATCAACCCTCGGCAAACTTGGTGGTCCCTGTTTTTCACCCATTTTGCTTTTGAGCTTCACTTCCGACCTGGCGAAAAGAATGATAAAGCTGATGCGCTGTCAAGGTCCTTCCAGTTGGCTGATTTTGAAGAGGAACCATCCCACATTATTGATCCCTACAAAATCATCTTGGTGTCTCCCCTGAGGTTTGCTACCTTACCGCCGGGTAAGACATTTGTCTCTGAGAAAGACAGGGAGACGGTGCTGCGCTGGGGACACTCTTCTAAAATTGCCGGTCATGCTGGAACTAAAGGTACCGTCACACTAGGCGATATCGCCAGCGATCCGTGACGTTGCAGCGACCTGGATAGCGATATCGCTGTATTTGACACGCAGCAGCGATCTGGATCCCGCTGTGAAATTGCTGGTCGCTGCTAGAAGGTCTGCACTTTATTTGGTCGCTAGGTCGCCGTGTATCGCCGTGTTTGACAGCAAAAGCAAGGATACCAGCGATATTTTACACTGGTAACCAGGGTAAACATCGGGTTACTAAGCGCAGGGCCGCGCTTAGTAACCCGATGTTTACCCTGGTTACCAGCGTAAAAGTTAAAAAAACAAACAGCACATACTCACCAGCGCGTCCCCCAGCCTCTGCTTCCTGACACTGACTGAGCGCCGGCCCTAAACTGAAAGTGAAAGCACAGCGGTGACGTCACCGCTGTGCTGTTAGGGCCGGAGCTCAGTCAGTGTCAGGAAGCAGAGGCTGGGGGACGCGCTGGTGAGTATGTGCTGTTTGTTTTTTTAACTTTTACGCTGGTAACCAGGGTAAACATCGGGTTACTAAGCGCGGCCCTGCGCTTAGCAACCCGATGCTTACCCTGGTTACCCGGGGACCTCGGCATCGTTGGTCGCTGGAGAGCGGTCTGTGTGACAGCTCTCCAGCGATCAAACAGCGACGCTGCAGCGATCGGCATCGCTGTCGCTATCGCTGCAGCGTCGCTTAATGTGACGGTACCTTTAGATGTACTTCCTTATCTCTCGCCACTACTGGTGGCCGTCCCTGCACCAGGATGTCAAAGAATTTTGAGCCTCCTGTCCTTCCTGCGCCAGGAACAAGATTCCAAGACAACTACCCTCTGGGGCCCAGCATCCTCTTCCTGTGCCCTTGGTACTATGGCGGCATATTGCCATGGACTTTGTCACCGATCTTCCTCGCTCCATGGGTTGCACAACTATCCTGGTGGTTGTGGATCTGTTTTCTAAGATGGCCCACTTTGTCCCACTGCCTGGTTTGCCCTCAGCTCCTAAATTGGCAAGAAATTTTATTCATCACATCTTCAAATTCCATGGTTTCCCGCAACACATCGTGTCAGATAGGGGAGTCCAATTCACCTCCCGGTTTTGGAGAACTCTCTGTAAACTTTTGAAAGTGACTTTAGATTTATCCTCAGCCTATCATCCCCAGTCCAACGGTCAGATGGAGCGGATTAACTTGACCTCATATCTCTGACATTTTTCTAATGCCCACCTGGACGATTGGGTTGACCTCTTCCCTTGGGCCGAGTTTGCCTATAACAATCACTCCGATGCCTCTTCCGGTTTCCCCTGGTTCAGGTGTGCCAGCTGCCGACTCCCTGTCCTTGGAATTCTCTAAGATTTAGGAGGAGACCAAGGATGCGCTTGCATTAGGATGAAAAAGCATGCTGACAAAAGGCGTTTGGATGCTCCCCCTTATCAACCCGGCTATAAGGTCTGGCTTTCATCCAAGTATATCCATCTTAAGATTCCCTCCTATAAATTGGGTCCTCGCTACATTGGTCCCTTTCAGATCCTGGCTCGAATCAATGATGTAGCCTACAAGTTGAGGTTGCCTGCCTCACTCCGTATCCCCAACTCTTTCCATGTGTCTCTCCTTAAACCTGTAGTCCTTAACCGCCATCATTCTTCTGTTGGTTCTTCTCCGCCACCTGTTAGCACTGATAATGTTTTTGAAGTAAGAGATATACTAGCCAGGAGAAAAGTTAGGGGGAGAACCTCCTTGATTGATTGGAAGGGGTATGGGCCTGAGGAGAGGTCATGGGAACCACGGGAGAACATTAACGCTCCTCGTGTCTTGGGGAGATTTCTTTCCAGCCTTAAGAAAGGGGGATGTAAGGGAGGGGCTACTATTATAGTTACATAGTTACATAGTTACATAGTTATTAAGGTTGAAAGAAGACTGTAAGTCCATCTAGTTCAACCCATAGCCTAGCCTAACATGCCCTAACATGTTGATCCAGGGGAAGGCAAAAAAACCCCATGTGGCAAAGAGTAACTCCACCATGGGGAAAAAAATTCCTTCCCGACTCCACATACGGCAATCAGACTAGTTCCCTGGATCAACGCCTTATCAAGGAATCTAGTGTATATACCCTGTAACATTATACATTTCCAGAAAGGCATCCAGTCCCCTCTTAAATTTAATTAATGAATCACTCATTACAACATCATACGGCAGAGAGTTCCATAGTCTCACTGCTCTTACAGTAAAGAATCCGCGTCTGTTATTATGCTTAAACCTTCTTTCCTCCAGACGTAGAGGATGCCCCCTTGTCCCTGTCTCAGGTCTATGATTAAAAAGATCATCAGAAAGGTCTTTGTACTGTCCCCTCATATATTTATACATTAACATAAGATCACCCCTTAGTCTTCGTTTTTCCAAACTAAATAGCCCCAAGTGTAATAACCTATCTTGGTATTGCAGACCCCTCAGTCCTCTAATAACCTTGGTCACTCTTCTCTGCACCCGCTCCAGTTCAGCTATGTCTTTCTTATACACCGGAGACCAGAACTGTGCACAGTATTCTAAGTGTGGTCGAACTAGTGACTTGTATAGAGGTAAAATTATGTTCTCCTCATGAGCATCTATGCCTCTTTTAATACATCCCATTATTTTATTTGCCTTTGTAGCAGCTGCCTGACACTGGCCACTGAATATGAGTTTGTCATCCACCCATACTCCCAGGTCTTTTTCATTGACGGTTTTGCCCAGAGTTTTAGAATTAAGCACATAGTTATACATCTTATTACTTCTACCCAAGTGCATGACCTTACATTTATCCCCATTAAAGCTCATTTGCCATTTATCAGCCCAAGCTTCTAGTTTACATAAATCATCCTGTAATATAAAATTGTCCTCCCCTGTATTGATTACCCTGCAGAGTTTAGTGTCATCTGCAAATATTGAAATTCTACTCTGAATGCCCCCTACAAGGTCATTAATAAATATGTTAAAAAGAAGAGGGCCCAATACTGACCCCTGTGGTACCCCACTGCTAACCGCGACCCAGTCCGAGTGTGCTCCATTAATAACCACCCTTTGTTTCCTATCCCTGAGCCAGCTCTCAACCCACTTACACATATTTTCCCCTATCCCCATTACTCTCATTTTATGTAACAACCTTTTGTGTGGCACCGTATCAAAAGCTTTGGAAAAGTCCATATATACTACGTCCACTGGGTTCCCTTGGTCCAGTCCTGAACTTACCTCTTCATAGAAGCTGATCAAATTAGTCTGACATGAACGGTCCCTAGTAAACCCGTGCTGATACTGGGTCATGAGGTTATTCCTCTTCAGATACTCCAGCATAGCATCCCTTAGAATGCCCTCCAGGATTTTACCCACAGTAGAGGTTAAACTTACTGGCCTATAATTACCGAGTTCAGTTTTTGCCCCTTTTTTGAATATTGGCACCACATTTGCTATACGCCAGTCCTGTGGTACAGACCCTGTTATTATGGAGTCTTTAAAGATTAAAAATAATGGTCTATCAATGACTGTACTTAGTTCCTGCAGTACTCGGGGGTGTATCCCATCCGGGCCCGGAGATTTGTCAATTTTAGTTATTTTTAGACGCCGCTGTACTTCCTGCTGGGTTAAGCAGGTGACATTTAATGGGGAATTTTTATCACTAGTCATTTTGTCTGCCATGGGATTTTCTTTTGTAAATACTGATGAAAAAAAGTCATTTAGCATATTGGCTTTTTCCTCATCCTCATCCACCATTTCATTATGGTGCATGCAGATACTCATCTTGCTTCCTGGGTCCCTCGCAACATCCCGCCTTCTCTTCTGGGTCCTCAGCCGCTCTGGGGATCCCGTTCCACGTGCATGAGCGCTAGGCCACTTAGGTCATGGTTACGCACACTCTCAGCTTCCTTATGATGCCGGGTTGTACTGGCGATGTCCTGGCTGGGCAGCGGCCTCCAGGTATATCAGGTGGCTTACAGCGAGAGGAAGTGCCTGATTGTTATTGTGCCTTTCCCTCCAGGTACACTTAGGTTTCTGTACATCAGGTCCCTGTACTCTTCCAGTGTGTGCTTGTTCTGCTCTATCCCTATATGCTTCCAGTGCATGCTCTGCTCTGTCCCTGAATGCTTCCAGTGCGTGCTCTGCTCTGTCCCTGTACGCTACCAGTGTGTGTGTACTCTGCTCCATCCCTGACGCTTCCAGTGCGTGCTCTGTTCTGTCCCTGCACGCTTCCAGTGCGTGCGTGCTCTGCTCAATCCCTGTATGCTTCCAGTGTGTGTGCTCTGCTCAGTCTCTGTATGCTTCCAGTGCATGCTCTGCTCTGTCCCTGTATGTTTCCACTGCGTGCGTGCTCTGCTCCATTCCTATACTCCTCCAATGCGAGCTCTGATCCATCCAGGATCCGGTACCCTCTGCGTGAACCCTGCCATGTCCTGAGTTCCAGGTTTTCTCTGTGGCTGCTCTGCCCGTCTGCTCCTCGGTGAGTACCCTGATTTTCGAGTCCCCTCTCTGGCACAAGCTATCGTGGTGTATCTCCCTCCTAGGCTTGCCTCTAACGGTCCCTGTATAGGGGTCAGTTCCACCTGGTCTGCTCGCCTGGGAACAGTCGTCACCGTGATCCAGTGGGTCCAGTCCATAAATTATATGAAATATGCATTGCATTACTGCTCTAGAAAATAAGAAAAACTGTGAATACTTAGCACATAAATTGGCCAATTCATGTAGCCGCGATAAGGCGACTCTCATTGCTGGGAACTTATCTAATGTGAATGCTATCTACTCACATAAATGTAGGCTTCAAACTAGGAGAGGATTCACATTAGATAGGTTCCCAGCAGCGAGAATCGTCTTATCTGCTGCTTGGTATACATGAATTGGCCAATTTATGCGCTAAGTATTCTCAATTTTTCCTAATTTGTAGAGCAGTAAATGCAATTCATATTTCATATATTTCATGATTTCATGCTATAGCGCTACAGAGTGCTACTTTATTTGTTAGTTATATATAGAGATGGCTACTCTTAGTTTGTACATGTATACACCTGGTTTCTGTTTGGAAGTGATAGTCTTTTGCTATTTGTATACATAAGCCCTCTGTCACAGGACTCCACCCTATAGCCTCTGGCGGTTTTAATCATAGCAGGATCCTATCTACCCACATAAATGTAGGCTTCAGCGAAAAAGAGGATTCACATTAGATAGGTTCCCAGCAATGAGAATCGCCTTATCGTGGCTGCCGGGTATAAATGAATTGGCCAATTTATGCACTAAGTACTCTCAAGTTTTCTTATTTTCTAGAGCAGTAATGCAATGCATATTTCATATATTTTATGTTTTCATGCTATAGTGCTACTTTATTTGTTTGTTTTTTAAAGAACTCACCATCACATGAAGGACAGCAACTTTCTGGGTGCAGAACTGGATGTGAGCAGGTTGGGTTACATATTCTTCTTTCACATGATATGGTACCTTCCTGCAACATGTATTAAGACAGTAATTCTATGAAGTGGACTATAAAATGGAATCAAATCTTCAAGCTGTGTCACCTACTTGGCAAGTGCAATCCATACAATCTGCTTCTGTCCATGAGCTGCCCGTCTGTCGTAATTCCTGGTTGTGCCAGCAGTGCAAATTTGTGTGCGGTGTAGTGGGAGCTCCAGTTGGGAAAATAATGTTTTCCTTCAATGACATATGGGAGACCCCTGAGGATTTTTGAGATAGTTGCGAATTACCCGTTTTGAGGTGCTGAGGTGGTGGGAAAGGATCCAGATTGGTGGTTGCAGTTTGTGGTTTTGAGGTAGACAGTATTGTAAACATTTTTGGTAATGTAGTGCTGACCACCGTAGTCTGGGAGGCAGTGGTCACAAGTGGTCCCAGGCTTACTGGTGGTGAAGATGTTGACTCCACTTGCGGTAAGGTGTGCACTGCTTGTAGAAAACCGATTGTCTGTGCCTCAGGAGTAACAGCTGCAACATACATAACATACATATATATATATATATATATATATATATATATATATATATATATATATACACACATATATATATATATATATATATATATATATATATATATATACACACACTCACCGGCCACTTTATTAGGTACACCATGCTAGTAAGGGGTTGGACCCCTTTTGCCTTCAGAACTGCCTCAATTCTTCGTGGCATAGATTCAACAAGGTGCTGGAAGCATTCCTCAGAGATTTTGGTCCATATTGACATGATGGCATCACACAGTTGCCGCAGATTTGTCGGCTGCACATCCCAAAGATGCTCCATACAAGGCAGGATGGATCCATGCTTTCATGTTGTTTACGCCAAATTCTGACCCTACCATCCGAATGTCGCAGCAGAAATCGAGACTCATCAGACCAAGCAACGTTTTTCCAATCTTCTACTGTCCAATTTCGATGAGCTTGTACAAATTGTAGCCTCAGTTTCCTGTTCTTAGCTGAAAGGAGTGGTACCCGGTGTGGTCTTCTGCTGCTGTAGCCCATCTGCCTCAAAGTTCGACGCACTGTGCGTTCAGAGATGCTCTTAGGCCTACCTTGGTTGTAACGGGTGGCGATTTGAGTCACTGTTGCCTTTCTATCAGCTCGAACCAGTCTGCCCATTCTCCTCTGACCTCTGGCATCAACAAGGCATTTCCGCCCACAGAACTGCCGCTCACTGGATTTTTTTTCTTTTTCGGACCATTCTCTGTAAACCCTAGAGATGGTTGTGCGTGAAAATCCCAGTAGATCAGCAGTTTCTGAAATACTCAGACCAGCCCTTCTGGCACCAACAACCATGCCACGTTCAAAGGCACTCAAATCACCTTTCTTCCCCATACTGATGCTCGGTTTGAACTGCAGGAGATTGTCTTGACCATGTCTACATGCCTAAATGCACTGAGTTGCCGCCATGTGATTGACTGATTAGAAATTAAGTGTTAGCAAGAAGTTGGACAGGTGTACCTAATAAAGTGGCCAGTGAGTGTATATATATATATATATATATATATATATATATATATATATATATATACACATACACAAAATCACCACATTTCATACATAAAAGTTTGGTCACAGTAAAATGGTAGCTTTTTTTACCTGCACAACTACCGTTAATTGATAGAAACCCAACAGGACACAAGCAGATATAAGACCCCAGAGTATTGATGCAACTTCCAGAGGAACAAAGGGTGGTATTCTCCAGGCATTCATTTACATCTAAAAAATAAATTTGTATCAATTCATATAATTAATTGTCCACACAATAGTTGTAGACTTCTATGAATCTCTATGACCTCGTATTCCCAGGCTATCTATTCTTTGGATGATCATTAGGGTGGCATGGTGGCTCAGTGGTTAGCACCGTGGCTTTGCAGTGTTGGGGTCTTGGGTTCATATCCCACCAAGGACAACATCAGCAAGGAGTTTGTATGTTCTCCCCGTGTTTGCGTGGGTTTCCTCAGGGTTCTCCGGTTTCTTATCAGACTCCAAAGAGATACTCATAGGGAATTTAGATTGTGAGTCCCACTGAATGGTTAGACTATGAGCTTTATGCAGATGATGAACTCTACAATGAGCACAATTCTGCATAATATGTTGCCACCATATAAATAAAAGACAATAAGCTACATAGAACAGTGTTTTAGGTAAACTGAAGAACTGTCTGAGGCTCTGTTCACATCTGCACTAATGCAGGGGGTTCTCTCAATTTTGAAGGCAGGAATAACACTTGTAATAAAATTGAAAGGAGGAAGGAGCCTTGATTGGTCTGTTGGGCATCTTTTTGAACCATCAAATGAAGAAACTGATGCAGCACCATAGCTACCATTAAAAAAAGAAGCCATGATCCCAGTGCGAGAATAGCATAAATCAGCAAGTTGATCACACTAGTGTGTTATCTGTCATGAGTCTAGTAATTTATTACCTATGGATAATTCATAAGTTGGAACTGTGGGACAACCATTTAACTTTTAGACCTACCAGCATGCTAAGAGAAGGGTCACATGACTTGCAGAAGGGATTCAGCATGGGTGGTCCCCTATTAGAAAAAAGTGTTTGTCTGACTGTCATCTTCTGCCTCTTGACCGGTTATTGTCTTTGTATTATGATCCACTAAGGAGCTTTTATTTCTATAGTTAGATTTCCCTAGAGGTATCTTCCAAGACTTTTATATCTCCCAAAATACATACTCTATGAAGTAGAATATAAATATCCTGTATCATACAGTGAAACCTCAATGAGAAGGCAACCAAAAAGTACACCACAAGATGTCTTCCAAAGGAGTGGCCCTCTCAAAGTGTATTTCCAGTATGTATAGTAAATGATTAAATGGAGAATCTGTAACAGCAATCTGATCTGGAAAAATGAATGGTCTTCTCCAAGAGGTGGTTGTTAGAAAAGTCCAACAGATGGGACAAGAAAATTTTTGAATTTCCTGTCATCCATAGAGGAGAGAAGAGCCCCTTCAATTCTGTTATCACTGGATGCCGAAAAAGCATTTGACTGTATAAACTGGAACTACACGTTCGCCACCCTTGAAAAATTTGGATTTAAAGAGGAAATTATAAGAGCCATCTCTGCTTTATACTCCTTCCCATCAGCAAAAGTATCTGTTAACAGTGTTTTCTCTAATTACTTCTCCATATCTATCGGTACTCGGCAACGGTCTCCATTACTCTTTAACCTTGATAATGGAGCCTTTTGCTGAATCTATTAGGTCTAATCATTTAATAAGAGGTATCGTTGCAAATTCTAGACAGCATAAAATAGGACTCTTTGCGGATGATATTCTAATTACACTTTCAGATCCTATAAATTCATTACAAAACTTTTTCCTTGGTTTCTCGTTATAAAATAAATATAAAGAAATAAAAAATACTGGGCTTTTTCATAGATTCCAGCCTAGAAAAATTGCTGAAAAAGGAATATCCTTACTCATGGGAGAAATTTTGTATTCCTTATTTGGGGATAAAAATTACTAATCCAAGCTACAAAATCTTAGATTAAAATCTATGTAATATTTGGAAATCCATACAAGTTGACTTTGATAACTTTGATAAATCCGATACATCTTGTTAGGCAGGATTATTCTTTTTAAGATGATGATCCTTCCTTAGCTCCAATACATATTTCATACTATCCCCATCCAAATCCCTGTCTATTGGATTAATAAACTGCATAAACAATTATCCAATTTTATATGGCAATTTAAACCCGCGAGGATCTCAAAACTTTAACGCTGTTTAAATATAAGAAAAATGGTGGAATCGGCCTACCTAATATCTATGCCTACCATGCTTCTAATATCATTCTTGAAAGTATACTCTGGTTCCTTGAATCCAGCAAACCTGGCTGGACGGAACTTGAAAAAACTTATAATAATTCCTCTTTATCATCATTGATAATATCCCATTTATTGGATCCATCTCTTGCTTTACCTAATTACGCTTTGATGAAATCTACTATCTCACTTTAGAAAAAGCTATATAGTATCTCAAAAACTAATAAATGTAACATTAATCCCATCAATCTCAAGTTTTCATACAGCTCTACCAAATTTTCCACGGGAAAAGTTTGGAATTATAGACTGTTCATCACTTATAACAGGGCCTAAATTAGACTGGATTATAAATTTTCAATCATTAAAACCCTATACAATCTTCTTGACGAAGAATTCTATAATTTTCTAGAGTTAAGAAAATACATTAGAAATAAATTCTCTTTACCTTTGACCCTTTGAAGAGAAATTGTTACTCTTTTAGCGAATTTTATGAATAACTCAATTTGGAATATGAGGAATATCTATTAGATTTTTAACTGTGATGTCTCTTTTGAAAAACTTAATTATATGTGGAGAATCGGAAAAAGATCTAAATAATAATTTCCTTCTAGATAAATAGGAATTAGCATACAAATCTTCTATTAGCCCATATTTACATGAAAATTATTTTAAAATTTTATCTAGGTGGTTCTACACTCCCGCTAGACTTAAAAACCCATTGTTTCCCGATCAATCCGATTTATACTGCAGGAATTGTGGTCAAACAGGTAATCTTTGTAACAACCCTGCCGGCATCACTGCATGGCCTTCCATACCCCAGCTGCCTGTTACATCAACTCACTCACCCAGTGCCATACTATAAGATCTGTCTGCTGCCGGCTCCATGCCGTGTGCTTCATGGCCGCTTGCTCTGTGTACACTTTCTGTCTGTGTGCATAGGGGGTGGCGCCAGCAACTCCGGATTCTTATTCAGTCTGTGTGCACCTCCCTAAGGTGTCTCTGGCCAATAGCCTAGAGGCCTCTGATTCTTAAGGCGTCCTTACCCATTGGAGGATGCTGGAGCAAACTTACTTCCTCAGTCAGTACTTTGCTGCTGAGGTGTCTGGTTCAGTCTCTGTGTCCACCACCCAGTGGAGCGTAGTACCCTGGTCTGTGTTCGCCTTCCAGTGGGGCGTCGTACCCTGGTCTAAATCTGTGTTCTGTTACTTCTGTGTCTGAACTCTGGTTTATGTCTGTTCCTGTTCCTGCTTTGGTTGTTGCCAATTCCACTCCGCTGTGTGTATCTCTGCACTATCTCTCTGCTCTGCTTGCCACTGTCTGTGGTTCTGTGCTTCTCTGCTTTGCTCACCACTACCTGTGGCTCAGTGCCTCTTTGCTTTGCTCACCACAACCTGTGGCTCTGTGCCTTCCTGCTCTTGGCTCCGCCTCCAGCATCTCCGCTCTTGGCTCCGCCTTTAGCGTCTCCGTCCTTAGCTCCTCCCTCTCCTTCTCTGCCTTCTCCCTCTTTACTTTTAGCTCCACCTTCCTCTTCTCTGCTCTTAGCTCAGTCTTCTCCTTCTCTGCTCTTTCCTGTGTTTCTGTGCTTGACTCCACCTCCTGCCTAACTTCACCTCCTGTGGTTCTGCTTAGCAGCCGCTCTTGCGGCCTTGCTCTATCTCTGTTCTGCAACTTGTCATGCAGGATCTTACCAGTCTCCATACACCCGCCTGTCTGCCAGAGTGCCTGCCGTGCCCATCTGCCTGCCTATATCTCCATCAAGCCAGTCTGCCCTTCAGGGCCTCTGCCGTACCTGTCCGTCAGCTAGTGTCACAGCCGTGCCTGCCTGTGTCTTGTCCCCCGGTGGGATCAGCATCCATAGTCAGACTCCACCGTGGAGTGGTACCTGGTAGCTACCTATTGCACAAGTCTGACCTCACCATCAGAGGCTCCAGCGAACACCTAGGAAGCTACTTAGTTACGCCTCTTCCAGGGAAGTCTGGTCTGTGGTCCAGTGGGGCCGCACCCCTGCGCCAATTAGTCTGGTCGCGAGCGTTACAATCTTCTTCATATATTCTGGGAATGTCCCAAACTTTCGATACTTAGGAAAGATGTGTTTTTACTATTGAATTAAATAAATGAGTCTCCCATCAAAATTTACCCCCAATTGTCTCTCCTTTTTCCAGAAGCTGATGACCGCCCTCAAAAAAATTTCTTTACATTTTTTTCTGTCATAAAAGCTTGTATTGCACCAAAGTGGAAATCGATAGATACTCCCTCTATTTCTGACATAATTGATATTATGTTCTCTCATAACTCCTTTGAAATGTCCTTAGCTTTAAGGAATAACTCTATACCTAAATATAATTCCAAATGGTCCTCATGGAACTTAATTTTTTCTTCAAGCAAGAAAAGCCTCTTTATATGATGTCTTATTACTTTGCCAGAATACTTTTAATAGTTTATAGTTTATACTTTATTTATGCCGTTTTTGCACTTGGTATGGTAATTGTTGTAGTGCAATTATGTTAAGATGATCTTCATTTCCATTCACTTTCCTTCTCTCCTCTTCCTACCTAACCCCTTTCCTCTTTTCCTTTGTTTGGTTACCTTCCTTTCCCTTCATTACATTCCCGACCCATTATCCCCTATACTGTAAAAATCTGTTAAAAGAATTTTGAGAAAAGTCCAACAGAAGAAAATGTCAGCATTCCATTCTCCTGGATAAACTCTTTATTCCAAATCCAAGTGTGCAGACAACATTAAAATAGGTATCAAAACACTGATGTGTTTCGGAATAAAGTTCCTTACGTACAATACGGTATCAACCTCTTCTTCTTTTGCTACCCTTCTTTCCAGAGCCATAACTGTTTTTATTTTTCAGTCAAAATGGCCATATGAGGGCTTGTGTTTTGCGGGACAAGTTGTACTTTTGAACGACACCATTGGTTTTAACATATCATGTACTGGAAAATGAGAAAAAAATTCCAAGTGCCGTGAAATAGAAAAAAATTGTGCAATTCCACAGTTGTTTTTTTTTTAGCATGTTCACTAAATGCTAGAACTGACCTGCCATTATGACTCTCCAGATCATTGAGAGTTCATAGACACCAAACATATCTAGGTTCTTTTTATGTAAGTGGTGAAAACAAAATCCAAACTTTGGTTAAAAAAAAAAAAAAATTACATCATTTTACGTGTGGGTGAGGGCATATTTTTTGTGTGCTGAGCTAATGTTTTTATTGATACCATTTTGATGCAGATATGATCTTTTGATCACTCATTATTGCATTTTATTGCAATGTAGCGGCGACCAAAAAAACGTAATTCTGGTGTTTTTAATTTTTTTCTCGTTGCGCCGTTTAGTGATCGGGTTAGTTCTTTTTTTATATTGACAGATATGGCGATTCTGAATGCAGTGATACCAAATATGTGTATACTTATACTTGTTTTTCGTGATATATTTTGAATGGGGTGAAAGGGGGTGATTTGAAATTTTATATTTTTTTATATTTTTAAAACATTTTTTTTTTAGTTTTTGCATGCTTCAATAGTCTCCATGGGAGACTAGAAGCTGCAGTTGTCTGATCGCCTCTGCTACACACAGGCAATGGATCAGATCGCCTGTGAGTAGCAGAAATGCTCACTTGCTATGAGCGCCAACCACCAGAGCTCATAGCAATCCAGCAATGACAACCATAGAGGTCTGCTGGAAACCTCTGGTTGTCATGCCGACCGACCCATCGGTGACCCACGATCACGTGTCAGAGACTGACAGCGGCATTTATCGGGTTAACAGCCATGGTTGGATCGCGATTCCACCCGCAGCTTTTAGAGGCACATGTCAGCTATTCAAAATGTGCTGGGAAAGATGTGGGCTCAGCGCTGGAGCTCACACCCAAGGGAGGGATTATGACACCCAATGTCAGAAAGGGGTTAAACAGCTATTATTAAGGAATTTAATCCTGAAAAGTTTCAGTGTTTTTTTATCTACTTTTATTGTTGTCTAAGCACATGGAATTGGAATAAAGAGGAGGAGGACTTGGAATAATTCCAGGAGGACAGAGTGATGACTTTTTCTTCCGTTGGATTTGTCCCTATGAAGGCTCAGGCTGTTGAGCACCCATGATGTTCATCATACAGGTGCGGTGAGCTATTTTGTTTGTTTGTGGGTCCTTAGAAAAGGTTCCACTGTGGTAGTAAACCGGTAACCCTAGTGGTTTACATTTTGCTAGGGTCATCCATACAAGTGCAGCTCTCAAAACTCAATAAGGTTTATCTTGGAAGTGATACATCTAGTACTGACTGTTTTACTAATTTCCTTTTAGTTATTCCCACCTTATATATTTGTCATTACAAAGGGAAATTGTTCTTCATGGAGAAAAATCACAAACTGTGTAGCAAGAAGTCAGGGTAAATAAACAAGATCCAATGGAGCTCTAAGAACGCAAAGTCGTTTCCCACAAAATACTTACCAACACATGACATTCTGTCTGCACCGAGAGCAAACCCACTTCGGCAGGAACAGAAAAAACTTCCTTGTGTGTTGTGGCAGAAGTGTTCACAAAGGTGAGATGTTCCTGGTCGGCGACATTCATTGATGTCTTCAAAAGAACCAAAAGAATGTGACAGTGTTATCTTATACATATTTATCATGTGAATATGCACCAGAGGGCGTGTATTTATTTGTAGTAACTGGCGATTTAGTATAAAAAAAAGAACAATTATGATTTAAGAATTATTTATAGTCAAAGAAATTAAATTATGATGGAAGAAATATGAGAAATTATAATTTTTAAAAAATGTTTGTCCTATGAAGGCATATGGATCTTATAAAACAGAGGTTCTTGTTGTGGCTCCTACAAAACAGTGGATTCTTCAGGGAGGACTTGTGACACTCCAGGAATCCGGTTGTCACAGTGGTATTGCCTGCCTCCCAGGGAGAGTAACGCCATGCCTAGAAGTGAGTAGGAATCCCCCTAGCAGGCAACACTAGCATACAACACTTTCCTGACTCCAGGCCAGAAAGGGGAGCTCTAGACCCGGTTTCAGGGTAGCTTCCCTATATGTTCTGGTCTGGAGGAGGAGTGAGCAGTCAGTCTGTGTGAGACAGTGAAGGGAGAAGAGGCATGTTAGGACAGAGAAACTGGGAGTGGAGCTGTGATTGAGCTCACTCCCAGGATTAAGCGCAAGAAACCGGACACTGGAGTCTGAGGTTGTGGGGGAGCTGTATGCCCCACAGCAGAAACCGGAGGGCAGGAGATTGCAGGTCTCAACTGACACCCGAAGGCACAGCTGCAGATTAGAGCCCAGAGTCACCACGAGAGCGGGACACCTGTAAAAAGGCTCAAGCTGCCTGCCATGTGGGTAATGCTCCACCTGAGGGACAGATTGAGAGAGGGACTTGAGGAAAGCTAAGGCATCAAGAACCTACAATTCAGCGCAGAAAGGAAGGTTTCCAACAACACCTGGCTAGGGGGATTCCGAGCCACTTCCAGGCTGCCCGGATTTCAAAGATCACCTGTATCCTGTGCCCTGGACTGCAATTTTACTAGTAAAAGGTAAAGAGACTGCAAATCCTGTGTCCTCCAATTATTTCCTGCACCCCAACTTCTACAACCCCTCATACACTGTCCTGGTAGCCCCGGGGCCTCCGCTCCACTTGTGGGGAGCAAAACCATCTAAGCTGCATCACCATCAGCCCCAGCGGATCCCTTTAAGCAGTGTCGGCCATCTCTGGCTGAGTACCACAGGCGGCATCGCGAACATTACTATAGTATACTTTATTTGCCACTATGCTTTATCCCCTTTAATTGGATGCCCAGGACCACGGACCGGGTCACTGCCACCGTTACTTCCCCTTTACTGTGCCGACCCGGTACCGAGTATCCCATGGTCCTACCGGGCGATCCATTTTGGCATCACGAACAGGATGGACCGACCCAAAAAATCGGGTGCTGTGCGCCATGGACTTTACTAAATTGTTCAATTGCCGCCATTGTTGTGACACGTGGTGGGTGAGGCACGGAGAACATGTGCTGCTGTGGGTGAAGCCCAAGAAAGGGTGGAAAAGCTGGACCCGCCCACTGTGAGGACTTGAATGTGAAAGGAACTTGCCCTTCAGGAGGACAGATCCGCCCCCCGAAATGGCTAGCGGGAAAGGAGAAGAAGGACTGCCCAGGACAGAAGGAGAAAGAGAAGTGCATGGGAAAGCGTGCAGTAAGCATGGCTGAATGCTGCCCAGTGCATGCGATGGCGGGTGGCAGTGAAGGGCCGCCGGAGCATACCGAAAGAGAAGTGGGCTTCCCCGGTCAGTGAGATGAAACCCTGGACCAGCTGACAGCAGTGGATCCGGAGCTCCTCGGCGCTGGGATGGAGGAGCTGACACAACAACTCCTGTGGTTGCAGCTGGCAGCGGTGACCGCGTGGAAGGAGGCTCTGCTGAAGAGGATGGCGGTGCCCAAGAAACCCCTGGAGCCAGCGCTCTCGAACCCAGAAGAGCCACATGAGGAGTCCCGCACCGGAGGAGCAGGTGCGAGCATTGTCCCGGTAGCAGAGGAAACCCTGGTGGGGCCTTTAAGACCCCTGCTGACCCTAGTGCCCGGCCTGGTAGTGAAATATGTAACCTGGGACCAGATGGCAGACCTGGGGGGTGTCCTGAAAGAACTGCTGGTACGCGAGCCCTTGTCCCTAGGAGTATGCAGAAAAGGGAGGCAATCCACTGGAGATACCCAGAGACTGATTTAATGGGGTTCCCGGAGGAGGCCCAAGCAGGAGCCAACCATGTGGAAGTGATTAGTAAGTTAGACTTCTGCCGGCAGCAGATATTAAAACTGGAGGCAGAAAGGCGTGAGCGCAAAGCTCAGTGGGAGGCCAAAACTCAGACCTCAAATACTGTACCAAAACCATTTGAGTCACCTGCTGTGACATCTGCAGAAAACTATTCTCAACCAGGAGGTTGCAGACCTGAGGATCTGCCCTGGAAAAGGCAATAAATAAATTAATTAATAAGTGAATAAATGCGAGTTAACAGTTTGTTATCTGGTTAAGAATGTTTAATATTGTTTATTAAAGTTTAAAGGACAGCAGGGTCATGAACAGTGAATAACCTGAAAACTTTCATTGTAAATAGTGATGAGCGAATATACTCGTTACTCGAGATTTCCCGAGCATGCTCGGGTGTCCTCCGAGTATTTTTTAGTGCTCGGAGATTTAGTTTTCATCGCCTCAGCTGAATGATTTACAGCTATTAGCCAGGCTAAGTACATGTGGCGGTTGCCTGGTTGCTAGGGAATCCCCACATGTAATCAAGCAGGCTAGTAGCTGTAAATCATTCAACTGCGGCGAAGAAAACTAAATCTCCGAGTACTAAAAAATACTTGGAGGACACCCGAGCGTGCTCGGGAAATCTCGAGTAACGAGTATATTCGCTCATCACTAATTGTAAATAGTTGGCACTTACAGTGCTCCCTATTGGTTTTGCCACGTACTGTCAGCATGGGTAGAACCCTGTTTGTTTGAAAGTGACCAAGAACCAAAACCATTTGGCGTAGCTGAAGAATGGTCTGAATAGTTATGCCTTGCAGCACGCCCAAAACCTACGTTGGGGTTTGGAACGGGTTCCCCATATCACTACAGTTGGTGAGAAGGACACCCTGATACGGGATCTCACAACCTGCTACACAGAGCAGTTAAAAATGTTATGCCTTGCACTTAATTGATGTATTGCACCTTCAATATGTTTGTACTTTTTGTATTTTTATAATTATGCAATGTTCAAGCAAAAGAACCTCCATTAAAGGGAAGAAAAGTTGGTGTTACCTGTTTACTTTTTACAGTTGAAATGCATTTAAAAAATGTTTGTATGTCTTCACTTGTTTATTGTTTATGTTTTCCCAGTCCGGAAGTACTGAATTTAACGGGGGGGAGGAATGTGACACCCCAGGAATCCGGTTGTCACAGGGGTATTGCCTGCCTCCCGGGAGGTTGATGCCATGCCTGGAAGCGAGAAGGAATCCCCTTAGCAGGTAACACTAGCATAAAACACTTTCCAGACTCAAGGCCAGAAGGGGGAGCTCTAGACCTGGTTTCAGGGTAGCTTCCCTATAAGTTCTGGTCTGGACGAGGAGTTACAGTCAGTCTGTGTGAGACAGTGAAGGGAGAGGAGGCACGTTAGGAGAGAGAAACTGGGAGTGGAGCTGCGATTGAGCTCACTCCCAGGATTAAGCGCAAGAAACCGGACACCGGAGTCCAAGGTTGTGGGGGAGCTGTATGCCCCACAGCAGAAACCGGAGGGTTGGAGATTGCAGGTCTCCTGGCCACAACTGACACCCGAAGGCACAGCAGCAAAATAGAGCCCGGAGTCACCACGAGAGAGGGACACCTGTAAAAAGGCTCAAGCTGCCTGCCATGTGGGTAGTGTCCCACCTGAGGGACAGATTGAGAGAGGGACTTGAGGAAAGCTAAGGCATCAAGAACCTAGAATTCAGTGCAGAAATGAAGGTTCCAACCCCACCTGACTAGGGGGATTCCGAACCACTTCCAGGCTGCCCGGATTTCAAAGATCACCTGTAAGCTGTGCCCTGGACTGCAATTTCACTAGTAAAAGGTAAAGAGACTGCAAATCCTGTGTCCTCCAATTATTTCCTGCACCCCAACTTCTACAACCCCTCATATACTGTCCTGGTAGCCCTGGGGCCTCCGCTCCACCTGTGGGAAGCAAAACCATCTAAGCTGCATTACCATCAGCCCCAGCGGATCCCTTTAAGCAGCGTTGGCCATCTCTGGCTGAGTACCACAGGTGGCGTCACGAACATAACTACAATAGACTTTATTTGGCACTACACTTTATCCTCTTTAATTGGACGCCCAGGACCATGGACCAGGTCACTGCTGCCGTGACTTCCCCTTTAAGAACTGTGCCGACTCGGTACCCAATATCCCACGGTCCTAGCGGGCGCTTCTGACTTATGTACTACTTTTGCCTATCCATTTGAACAGGTGTCATATCACATTTCCACAGTTTTCAGATGCTGAACGCATGGAGATCAGCTACATGCCTGACCTCTGCTCCATTAATTGTCAATGGTACTCCTGGGACTCAGTACAGAGCTCAGCTTTCTCCAGCAGTTCCATAGACAATGGACGGAGGGCAAATTGAGCATGCACACCTTCCAAAACTGAGGAGAACCCCGTTCCTAGGGTTCCAAATCTCTGGCCTCAGGCATAGAGGATAACTTGTTTTATCAGGAGTAAACCTCAAAAGGAGTGAAAATTACCCATCTTTAATCACCCCCTATGTTTAATGAGGACATTTGTCGACTCCATGAAATGTAGAAGCAGCAGCAACAAAAGCTGAGGGTGCCAAGCTTCCCAGGTAAAGACCAATCCTCCAGATATAAAGAAAATATTGACTTATACTGTCATGTGGCAAGGCTCGTTATAGGGTCGATATTGACTTTTACACGCTATAGTTCAAATCCTCTTCCAATCTGCATATGTTTTTAACACATTCAACATTTTACCTAAAAATTGACATTCTCTTCTATAGCTACCTGTGCAAGTGCGTCCATTGCTCTGTAGGGTGAACCCAGCTCCACACAAACACTTGTAACTCCCATGGATATTTCTACATCTGTGCTGACAGATAGATCTATGAACTGAACATTCATCAATATCTAGAAGCATGGAAGAAGAGGCTGCTGTTAGATGCTTGCTGAGGGCACATACACGATGCACGTATATATGATGTAGGTTTATAGCACATTGCACACACAGTTCTGCAACATCAATATATTATAAATTACAATAGGGGACAACACTATTAAAGTTCAACTACACTAAAGTAATAGAAAATTGCTATTAAATAATAATAATGTGTGGTGTCCCTCAGGTCCGATAGGCAATTTTTCAAATTCCTAGCATCCAGTAGGTAAATTTTTTTATTTTTATTATGAATTATTATTATTATAAATACAATATTATAATAAAATATTGTTGGCCGTGTAAGTGGGTTAAAGGGTTATTCCCTTAGTTATCTCCTACAGGGATTAACTTGCTGATTGCCATAAGGATCCAACAGGATCCTGAGATCAGGGGTGGGGAACCTGGATAACAGGACTCTGCTGCCCCATCTTGACTGGAGCAGAGGTGCGCACACTCGGCCTTGATTTCATTAGTTATCTATGGGACTACAGGACATAGCCAAGTACGGTTCTGAGCTTTTTTTTGGCAGTCCCATAGACAATGAATGGAGCAGAGGTTGTGCTTCTCTGCTTCTATCAAGATGAGGCAGCATAGCCCAATTCTAAGGTTTCCAAAGCCCCGATCTTGTAATCGCTTGGGGACTCAGCTCTCAGTCCCCCAGCCATCAACAAAATAATACTATTCCTGGTCTCTCATGGGTTCATAATGCTATTGCATTGTGTCTACTTGGCTATAATGGTATCCTGGTCTTTAGTGTTTTAAAATAATATCATCCCTAATGTCCAGTGAGTCAGTTATACTATCCCTGGTGTCTCGCAGATTGGTAATAATCTTGCTGATCTCACATAGGTTAATAATAGTAATATCCTAACAGGTTTACAATGTTGTTCCTGACGTTTTGTGGTTTAACAATGCTATTACTGTTCTCTAGTGGGTCAACAATGCTGTCATTCATGTACTGTGGGCTAATAATGCTATTCTACTAGGCTACAATGGCCGCTCTGTTATCTAAAGGGATAATAATGCTATTCTCGCTCTCTAGTGGGTAATAACTATATCCTGACCCTCAAGTGGGATAACAATTTTATTTGTGGTGTCTAGTGGAAATTATAATATTATCCCTGGTATCTGGAGGCGGTGGCGTAACTTGTAGCTTATGGGTCCCATTGCAAAATGTCTAACAGGGCCCCCTCACTCACTGGTCCTTAATAGTATTGGTTTTCTCATATGGGCCAAAGGGTTATTTTGGGCCCCCCGGGCACCAGGCCCCAGCTGTGACTACAGCCCCTGCACCTATTATACACACAAAACCTAAGATGGAAACAACATGAGCATATACCCTGCAATAAGTAAGTATATACAGGTCCTTCTCAAAAAATTAGCATATAGTGTTACATTTCATTATTTACCATAATGTAATGATTACAATTAAACTTTCATATATTATAGATTCATTATCCACCAACTGAAATTTGTCAGGTCTTTTATTGTTTTAATACTGATGATTTTGGCATACAACTCCTGATAACCCAAAAAACCTGTCTCAATAAATTAGCATATTTCACCCGTCCAATCAAATAAAAGTGTTTTTTAATAACAAACAAAAAAAACATCAAATAATAATGTTCAGTTATGCACTCAATACTTGGTCGGGAATCCTTTGGCAGAAATGACTGCTTCAATGCGGCGTGGCATGGAGGCAATCAGCCTGTGACACTGCTGAGATGTTATGGAGGCCCAGGATGCTTCAATAGCGGCCTTAAGCTCATCCAGAGTGTTGGGTCTTGCGTCTCTCAACTTTCTCTTCACAATATCCCACAGATTCTCTATGGGGTTCAGGTCAGGAGAGTTGGCAGGCCAATTGAGCACAGTAATACCATGGTCAGTAAACCATTTACCAGTGGTTTTGGCACTGTGAGCAGGTGCCAGGTCGTGCTGAAAAATGAAATCTTCATCTCCATAAAGCATTTCAGCCGATGGAAGCATGAAGTGCTCCAAAATCTCCTGATAGCTAGCTGCATTGACCCTGCCCTTGATGAAACACAGTGGACCAACACCAGCAGCTGACATGGCACCCCACACCATCACTGACTGTGGGTACTTGACACTGGACTTCAGGCATTTTGGCATTTCCTTCTCCCCAGTCTTCCTCCAGACTCTGGCACCTTGATTTCCGAATGACATGCAAAATTTGTTTTCATCAGAAAAAAGTACTTGGGACCACTTAGCAACAGTCCAGTGCTGCTTCTCTGTAGCCCAGGTCAGGCGCTTCTGCCGCTGTTTATGGTTCAAAAGTGGCTTTACCTGGGGAATGCGGCACCTGTAGCCCATTTCCTGCACACGCCTGTGCACGGTGGCTCTGGATGTTTCCACACCAGACTCAGTCCACTGCTTCCTCAGGTTCCCCAAGGTCTGGAATCGGTCCTTCTCCACAATCTTCCTCAGGGTCCGGTCACCTCTTCTCGTTGTACAGCGTTTTCTGCCACATTGTTTCCTTCCAACAGACTTACCATTGAGGTGCCTTGATACAGCACTCTGGGAACAGCCTATTTGTTGAGAAATTTCTTTCTGGGTCTTACCCTCTTGCTTGAGGGTGTCAATGATGGCCTTCTTGACATCTGTCAGGTCGCTAGTCTTACCCATGATGGGGGTTTTGAGTAATGAACCAGGCAGGGAGTTTTTAAAAGCCTCAGGTATCTTTTGCATGTGTTTAGAGTTAATTAGTTGATTCAGAAGATTAGGGTAATAGGTCATTTAGAGAACCTCTTCTTGATATGCTAATTTATTGAGACAGGTTTTTTGGGTTATCAGGAGTTGTATGCCAAAATCATCAGTATTAAAACAATAAAAGACCTGACAAATTTCAGTTGGTGGATAATGAATCTATAATATATGAAAGTTTAATTGTAATCATTACATTATGGTAAATAATGAAATTTAACACTATATGCTAACACTGGTCAACAGCATTTTTGGTGCCAAAGATATTTCATCGAATTTAGGGTATTTTTGGGGTGCTGATTCTGAATATGTCATCAGTTTTGCCAGATTGGCTCAAGTTTTTGAGATTTTTGGTATCTTATTTATAGCACTTGTTGGTAAATGCGACGCATCATCTCATTAATTTCTTTGGATTAGTACTTGAACTGAGCAGTTCTCAATATAGTTTTGTGTTAATTAGTGTTCTAAAAGTTTGTTCATAGCTTGATTTTTGCACTAACTTTATGTTGTTGTCTGTTTTCCAGTGAAAAGCATGAACTCATCAAGAAGAAGTTGTCTTAACGATCCAGACTCATTCTGTTACATTTGTGGTGAATACACACTGCCAAAACATAGAAGAAACATAACAGACTTCGTAAAAAAAGTGTATTTTGCCTATTTTGGGGTTATGCTTGGGGACCAAGACAAGTTTTGGGCACCACACATAGTGTGCAAAGCATGTATCGAATTATTACGAAAATGGAGCAAAGGACAAAGAAAAAGCTTCAAATTTGGTGTTCCAATGGTGTGGAGAGAGCCAAAAAATCATCATGATGACTGTTATTTATGGTAAACACAGGTACAGGCACATCTTCACAATGAGGGACAGGCCTTCTTGCAGATTCCATGTTACTCCCATTTTCGTTTCTTATGCTTATTGAATCCTTGCACTTGCACTGCACAGAAATAACAGTCATCATGATGATTTTTTGGCTCTCTCCACACCATTGGAACACCAAATTTGAAGCTTTTTCTTTGTCCTTTGCTCCATTTTCGTAATAATTCGATACATGCTTTGCACACTATGTGTGGTGCCCAAAACTTGTCTTGGTCCCCAAGCATAACCCCAAAATAGGCAAAATACACTTTTTTTACGAAGTCTGTTGTGTTTCTTCTATGTTTTGGCAGTGTGTATTCACCACAAATGTAACAGAATGAGTCTGGATCGTTAAGACAACTTCTTCTTGATGAGTTCATGCTTTTCACTGGAAAACAGACAACAACATAAAGTTAGTGCAAAAATCAAGCTATGAACAAACTTTTAGAACACTAATTAACACAAAACTATATTGAGAACTGCTCAGTTCAAGTACTAATCCAAAGAAATTAATGAGATGATGCGTCGCATTTACCAACAAGTGCTATAAATAAGATACCAAAAATCTCAAAAACTTGAGCCAATCTGGCAAAACTGATGACATATTCAGAATCAGCACCCCAAAAATACCCCAAATTCATTATAATATTTTGGACACCAGAAAAAAAATTTTTTCTTGTTGACCTGTGTAATTTTTTGAGAAGGACCTGTAGTGATAGTGCATATAAATAACATATAAATAGCATAATGTGCTTAGGAAACACCATTTTTGATCAAAACAAGAGTAAAAGTCATCCCACACCTCCCATGGACAGGTGCCTGAACAGTCGGGCCTCCATCCTGCTCTACTCCCATCTACATTGAGGTCATCCGACACAAGTTGAGGTTTTAAAACTAGAGATTAGTATCGTCCAGATTGGGTACACCTTTTTGTGGTGGGATGGCTTTTATGCTTTTTTTTAAAATAAAAAACAGTGTTTACTAGGTCCCTATGTTATTTATATGCACTATTACTATTGGCTTACAGTAGGGCATTTGCTTATTTTGTTGCCATCTTAGGCTCTGTCTGTTAAATGATCACAGTGTGAACATGCTCCTATGCGTTGCATGTATACCAACTTATACTCCGGCTTACTTTTTAGGTTTTCATTGCATCTACTACAGCTACTGTGACAAAGTCACTGGTAAAGTGCTAGACGGGAGATATGTTTCACTGTGCTTAATGGCATCAGTGACATAAAACCCAGAGATTTTCCTCCAGCACATTAATTGCGGTGAGGGGTTAACAGCTAATTAGTATGATGGGCTGAGTTTTATGTAGACATCCATAGAGTGGGTGGGAGGATGTCCACCTTATCTCCACCCCAGGGTGTGGTCTGGGGCTTAAGTAGCTGGCTTCCAGAGGCAGCAGTTGTTCAGTAGGGTTGGAGAGAGGATCTCCAGTGGTTTGTGTCCTGAGGAAGAAAGACTGAACCTGTGCTATCCCTGTGTTGCTCCAGAGCGGGCAGCTCCCTACAAAAGTATGGACTGTGTTACAGCATTTTGTTTTCCTGTTTTACCCGAAGGGCTGTGTTTACTTTTCCCTTCATGTTGGTTTATGCAGTCTGTCTAATAAACCAACTGAAGATTTAAAGAGACAGTGTTCCTGTTTTCTACCTAGTGAGTTGAATTTACTACCACACTACGCCTCTGCCTGTGGGTTAATAATGCTATTCCTGCTCTCAAGTGGGGTCAATATTTCAAAAATATTGTTACATACTTTTAAGTAATCATCAGCTTTAACCCCTTTCTGTCATTTGACGTACTATTCCGTCCATGTGGGGTGGGCCCTACTTCCCAAGGACGGAATAGTACGTCCAGCACGATCGGCCGCGCTCACGGGGGGAGCGCGGCCGATCGCGGCCGGGTGTCAGCTGACTATCGCAGCTGACATCCGGCACTATGTGCCAGGAGCGGTCACGGACCGCCCCCGGCACATTAACCCCCGGCACACCGCGATCAAACATGATCGCGGTGTACCGGCGGTATAGGGAAGCATCGCGCAGGGAGGGGGCTCCCTGCGTGCTTCCCTGAGACCCCCGGAGCAACGCGATGTGATCGCGTTGCTCCGAGGGTCTCCTACCTCCTTCCTCGCTGCAGGTCCCGGATCCAAGATGGCCGCGGCATCCGGGTCCTGCAGGGAAGGAGGTGGCTTACCGAGTGTCTGCTCAGTGCAGACGCTGGTAAGCCTGCAGCCCTGTCAGTGAGATCGGTGATATGACAGAGTGCTCTGCACACTGTCAAATCACCGATCTGTGATGTCCCCCCCTGGGACAAAGTAAAAAAGTTAAAAAAAAATGTCCACTTGTGTAAAAAAAAAATAAAAAAAAAAATCCTAAATAAATAAATTAAAAAAAAAAAATTATTCCCATAAATACATTTCTTTATCTAAATAAAAAAAAATCAAACAATAAAAGTACACATATTTAGTATCGCCGCGTCCGTAACGACCCCACCTATAAAACTACATAACTAGTTAACCCCTTCAGTGAACACCGTAAAAAAAAAAAAAAAAAACGAGGCAAAAAACAACACTTTATTCTCATACCACCAATCAAAAAGTGGAATAACATGCGATCAAAAAGACGGATATAAATAACCATGGTACCGCTGAAAACGTCATCTTGTCCCGCAAAAAACGAGGCACCATACACCATCATCAGCGAAAAAATAAAAAAGTTATAGTCCTCAGAATAAAGCGATGCCAAAATAATTATTTTTTCTATAAAATAGCTTTTATCGTATAAAAGCGCCAAAACATAAAAAAATGATGTAAATGAGATATCGCTGTAATCGTACTGACCCGAAGAATAAAACTGCTTTATCAATTTTACCAAACGCGGAACGGTATAAACACCTCCCCCAAAAGAAATTAATGAATAGCTGGTTTTTGGTCATTCTGCCTCACAAAAATCGGAATAAAAAGCGATCAAAAAATCTCCCGTGCCCGAACATGTTACCAATAAAAACGTCAACTCGTCCCGCAAAAAACAAGACCTCACATGACTCTGTGGACTCAAATATGGAAAAATTATAGCTCTCAAAATGTGGTAACGCAAAAAATATTTTTTGCAATAAAAAGCGTCTTTCAGTGTGTGACGGCTGCCAATCATAAAAATCCGCTAAAAAACCCGCTATAAAAGTAAATCAAACCCCCCTTCAACACCCGCTTAGGCTACGTTCACATTTGCGTTGTGCGCCGCAGCGTCAGCGACGCAACGCACAACGCAGGAACACCGCATGCACAACGCATGCACAACGCTGCGTTTTGCGACGCATGCGTCCTTTTTTTGCTTGGTTTTGTACGCACAAAAAATGCAACTTGCTGCGTCCTCTGCGCCATGACGCGTGCGCCGCAGTGACGCATGCGTCGCAAAACGCAAGTGCAACGCATGTCCATGCGCCCCCATGTTAAATATAGGGGCGCATGACGCATGCGGCGACGCTGCGGCGCCCGACGCTGCGGCGCAGAACGCTAATGTGAACGTAGCCTTAGTTAGGGAAAAATTAAAAAAATTTAAAAAATATATTTATTTCCATTTTCCCATTAGGGTTAGGGCTAAGGTTAGGGCTAGGGTTAGGGTTAGGGCTAGGGCTAGGGTTAGGGCTACATTTAGGGTTGGGGCTAAAGTTAGGGTTAGGGTTGGGGCTAAAGTTAGGGTTTGGATTACATTTACGGTTGGGAATAGGGTTGGGATTAGGGTTAGGGGTGTGTCTGAGTTAGAGGTGTGGTTAGGGTTCCGTTGGGATTAGGGTTAGGGGTGTGTGTGGATTAGGGTTTCAGTTATAATTGGGGGGTTTCCACTGTTTAGGCACATCAGGGGCTCTCCAAACGTGACATGGCGTCCCATTTCAATTCCAGCCAATTCTGCGTTGAAAAAGTAAAACAGTGCTCCTTCCCTTCCAAGCTCTCCCGTGCGCCCAAACAGGGGTTTACCCCAACATATGGGGTATCAGCGTACTCGAAACACATTGGAGAACAACTTTTGGGGTCCAATTTCTCCTGTTACCCTTGGGAAAATACAAAACTGGGGCTAAAAAATAATTTTTGTGGAAAAATATTTTTTTTTATTTGCATGGCTCTGCGTTATAAACTGTAGTGAAACACTAGGGGGTTCAAAGCTCTCACAACACATCTAGATGAGTTCCTTAGGGGGTCTACTTTCCAAAATGGTGTTACTTGTGGGGGGTTTCTACTGTTTAGGTACATTAGGGGCTCTGCAAACGCAATGTCACGCCTGCAGACCATTCCATCTAAGTCTGCATTCCAAATGGCGCTCCTTCCCTTCCGAGCCCTCCCATGCACCCCCCCCCCCACATATGGGGTATCAGCGTACTCAAAACAAATTGGACAACAACTTTTGGGGTCCAATTTCTCCTGTTACCATTGGGAAAATACAAAACTGGGGGCTAAAAAATAATTTTGGGGGGAAATTTTTTATTTTTTTATTTTCACGGCTCTGCGTTATAAACTGTAGTGAAACACTTGGGGGTTCAAAGTTCTCACAACACAACTAGATAAGTTCCTTGGGGGGTCTAGTTTCCAATATTGGGTCACTTGTGGGGGGTTTCTACTGTTTAGGTACATTAGGGGCTCTGCAAACGCAATGTGACGCCTGCAGACCAATCCATCTAAGTCTGCATTGCAAATGATGCTCCTTCCCTTCCGAGCTCTGCCATGCGCTCAAACGGTGGTTCCCCCCCAGATGTCAGGTATCAGCGTACTCAGGACAAATTGGACAACAATATATAGGGTCTAATTTCTCCTGTTACCCTTGGAAAAATACAAAACTGGGGGCTAAAAAATAATTTTTGTGGAAAAAAAATATTTTTTATTTGCACGGCTCTGCGTTATAAACTGTAGTGAAACACTTAGGGGTTCAAATCTCTCACAACACATCTAGATGAGTTCCTTAGGGGGACTACTTTCCAAAATGGTGTCACTTGTGTTTTTTTTTTACTGTTTAGGTACATTAGGGGCTCTGCAAACGCAATGTGACGCCTGCAGACCATTCCATCTAAGTCTGCATTCCAAATGGCGCTCCATCCCTTCCGAGCCCTCCCATGCGCCCAAACGGTGGTTCCCCCCCACATGTGGGGTATCAGCGTACTCAGGACAAATTGGACAACAACTTTTGGGGTCCAATTTCTCCTGTTACCCTCGGGAAAATACAAAACTGGGGGCTAAAATATAATTTTTGTGGGAAAAAATGTTTGTTTTATTTTTACGGCTCTGCGTTATAAACTTCTGTGAAGCACTTGGTGGGTCAAAGTGCTCACCACACCTCTAGATAAGTTCCTTAGGGGGTCTACTTTCCAAAATGGTGTCACTTGTGGGGGGGTTTCAATGTTTAGGCACATCAGTGGCTCTCCAAACGCAACATGGCGTCCCATCTCAATTCCTGTCAATTTTGCAGTGAAAAGTCAAACGGCGCTCCTTCCCTTCCGAGCTCTCCCATGCGCCCAAACAGTGGTTTACCCCCACATATGGGGTATCAGCGTACTCAGGACAAATTGCACAACAACTTTTGTGGTCCAATTTCTTCTCTTACCCTTGGGAAAATAAAAAATTGGGGGCGAAAAGATCATTTTTGTGAAAAAATATGATTTTTTATTTTTACGGTCCTGCATTATAAACTCCTGTGAAGCACTTGGTGGGTCAAAGTGCTCACCACACATCTAGATAAGTTCCTTAGGGGGTCTACTTTCCAAAATGGTGTCACTTGTGGGGGGTTTCAATGTTTAGGCACATCAGTGGCTCTCCAAACGCAACATGGCGTCCAATCTCAATTCCTGTCAATTTTGCAGTGAAAAGTCAAACGGCGCTCCTTCCCTTCCGAGCTCTCCCATGCGCCCAAACAGTGGTTTACCCCCACATATGGGGTATCAGCGTACTCAGGACAAATTGTACAACAACTTTTGGGGTCCAATTTCTTCTCTTACCCTTGGGAAAATAAAAAATTGGGGGCGAAAAGATCATTTTTGTGAAAAAATATGATTTTTTATTTTTACGGTTCTGCATTATAAACTTCTGTGAAGCACTTGGTGGGTCAAAGTGCTCACCACACCTCTAGATAAGTTCCTTAGGGGGTCTACTTTCCAAAATGGTGTCACTTGTTGGGGGTTTAAATGTTTAGGCACATCAGTGGCTCTCCAAACGCAACATGGCATCCCATCTCAATTCCAGTCAATTTTGCATTGAAAAGTCAAATGGCGCTCCTTCGCTTCCGAGCTCTGTCATGCGCCCAAACAGTGGTTTACCCCCACATATGGGGTATCGGCGTACTCAGGACAAATTGTATAACATCTTTTGGGGTCCATTTTCTCCTGTTACCCTTGGTAAAATAAAACAAATTGGAGCTGAATTAAATTTTGTGTGAAAAAAAGTTAAATGTTCATTTTTATTTAAACATTCCAAAAATTCCTGTGAAACACCTGAAGGGTTAATAAACTTTTTGAATGTGGTTTTGAGCACCTTGCGGGGTGCAGTTTTTAGAATGGTGTCACACTTGGGTATTTTCTATCATATAGACCCCTCAAAATGACTTCAAATGAGATGTGGTCCCTAAAAATAAATGGTGTTGTAAAAATGAGAAATTGCTGGTCAACTTTTAACCCTTATAACTCCCTAACAAAAAAAAATTTTGGTTTGAAAATGATGCTGATGTAAAGTAGACATGTGGGAAATGTTACTTATTAAGTATTTTGTGTGACATATCACTGTGATTTAATTGCATAAAAATTCAAATTTGGAAAATTGCGAAATTTTCAAAATTTTCACCAAATTTCCAGTTTTTTCACAAATAAACGCAGGTAATATCAAAGAAATTTTACCACTAACATGAAGTACAATATGTCACGAGAAAACAATGTCAGAATCACCAGGATCCGTTGAAGCGTTCCAGAGTTATAACCTCATAAAGGGACAGTGGTCAGAATTGTAAAAATTGGCCCGGTCCATAACGTGCAAACCACCCTTGGGGGTGAAGGGGTTAAAGCTATCGGCACGTTTGTAAGATTACCTTGAGGCATATTCACACACAGTGGTAATGCTGGTTACTAGCCTAGTGGCACAGATTGCTATCCATCATCTGAATTCCACCCCCTTAGCACTCAGACTGCAGCCTTGTTCCTCCCCCATGGTTTATACTGCAGTTCTGCTTCTTACCCAGACAAGTGCTTCTATCAGCAGCCAGCTTGAGTCCAGGCCCACAGTCACACATATACCCTCCTTCAGTATTGAGACAAGTCCCCTTACAGATGGACGCTGCACATTCATCTATGTCTGGAGAAAGAGAGAGATTTAGTGACAAACCCATGATCGTTAGTATGTACGATCGCTGCAGTGAAGCAAAGCATGCTGGGATACCGGTGCAGGTCACTCCATTAGTCGTCTCTGCCATTCTGAATCCAACAGGACAAACCCTTGAAATGTGTTCACAGCCTCCATCGTTACAGCTTAGCTCACAGCCGTATTCTCCGCACGGCGCAGAAGCTGGAAGGAAAAAGACGCAGATCAATGAGGATGATGCGAGACACGAGGTGCTACAGTATAATATCTGCTCTGCACCAAGGGGTCCGCATACACCCCGAGCCCACCCTCCAGAACTGGGGTCTATGGGAAGAGATACAGAGATCATTCTCATTTGCTCATTTTGCTGAACATCTTGGGAGGAAGTTATCATAAGGGTACGTGCCCATGATCCGGCGTCGCTGCGAGCTAGACGCAGAGGCCAGATGTTGTAGCAAAGTGGATGGGATTTCTACAAATTTGCTGCATCTTTTGGGCCACTTTTCACTCCACATTCCTCCTGGAGTAAGTTTGTGAATATTTGTTCTGCTTTTTTAAAAAGTCACAATTCAGAAAATCTGGCTTGAACATTAAATTCACAGCTGACAATGCCCACATTACACCCACTGGTTAACATGCTGGGGGGGGGGGGGGTTTGCATCTAATTTTGTGCACTCTCTTTTAATACATATTACAGAAATTGAGATAATGAAATATTATAGGCGATTTTCTAACCTATGCCTGTCAGGCGCACTGCGCCTGAACTCGGGAGTGCCAGAGATGCGCCTGACCCAGGGTTAAAGGTGGCAAGCAATGTACAAAAAAATAGCAAAGGGTTGCAAACTTTTGCACAAATATAATGAGCAACATTTTTTTTAAGACTTTTTGAAGAAAATGCTGAGATGCAGTGACTCCCCCAACCCCTTTTGTGTAATGCTTTTTATTCTTTAAAGAACCACTACGCTTTTTTTGGGGGGGGGTTGCTCCTGTTCTTATACTCACCTTCCAGCACCTTCACCATTTACTGACCCACTGCGCCATCTTGCTCCCATAACTTCTGACTGACTGTAAGTCAGAAGTGACGTCACAAGAGCTCAATGTAAGTCTATGAGAGCCAGAACGAGGGCAGAACGAGTTTCTCATAGACTTGTATTGTAAAGTGACCCTGCGCCACTCCATGAAACACTGGAGCTGCCATCAGGTCTCTTCCCCGGAGACCGATGGGAGCAACACTGGAAAAGGATGAAGGCGGAGGAAGGTGAGTATGGGACAGGGGGCAGATGAATTACATTACAAGCACCACTCCAGCAGAGCAATAAAAAAAGTGCTGGAGTGGTGCCTTTCAGGCCACATTCACACTAGCAGTATTTGGTCAATATTTTACCTCAGTATTTGTAAGCCAAAACCAGGAGTGGGTGATAAATACAGAAGAGGTGACGTGTTTCCATTATACTTTTCCTCTGATCTGATTGTTCCACTCCTGGTTTTGAATTACAAATACTGAAGTAAAATACTGACCAAATACTGAACGTGTGAACGTGGCATAATGGTATTTCAGGGGTAATACAGAGGGCCAGCATTGAATGCTAATGTTTTAGCTACAATTGATATATTTTGTTATTTTGTAAATTAAAAGTAATTTGTGTAATAATAATGAAATATTATTTTGGTATTATCATAAGCACGATGTTGTTACTATGGAGACAACATAGCTATCGTCTGAGTTTTATGGAAATGTGAAATATAAGGTTAGTGTGCACTGACCTCTAGTGGTCAGAGTTTGTATTGTTTTTACTTTTCGGTATCCTGACTGTTCTCTGCAACTTATTCTATTGTCATATCCAAAAGTTTTGAGACTGACACAAATTTTTGTTTTTCCAAAGTTTGCTACTTCAGTGTTTTCACTTCTTTTAGGCTTCTTTTACACATACCGTTGTTTTGCAGCCCCAATAGATTTTTATGGAGTCGCAAAAACTGGCCGCAATAATTTCACGGTGTGCCGTGCGCCGTATGGCCGTGAGGCTTACACGGCTTACGGACACGGCCCCCATTGAAAATCAAAAACAATGGGGCCACAAAAACAAAGGAAGCTTGTTTTTGCGGTGCACCGTGACTTCCAGTTTTGCGGAACGCAATCCGCAAGTTTTTTGCGGTCCGTTATTGCAGCAGATAGTGAAAATTGCAGCGATATGGCCCGCAAAAAATGCCTGCAATAACGGGCCGCAAAAAAAAAAATGTATGTGTAAAAGAAGCCTAAGTCTGCATTCACACATGAAGTTTCGGTGTGCTCCGTGATTTCTTCTGAAGGGAATGGACTCACTCAGAATTTTGCCTAAAAACACTGCCATAAATAAAGAATGGAATCTAAATATCCTCCAAGAGCATCTTCTCCGCATGAATTTGTTAGACATCTTGTTTTCCTCAGGCAAAATGGCCCAAGAAATAAATTTATTTGACTCTGAAAAGTAAAAAATGGTTACAACTCTTACAGAGGATGCAGCACTATTGAAATTGCTAAGAACCATCAGAGTTTTCTTGAAAATGGTCAACAGGGTTGCATACAACATGTTGGAAAAAAGACAACATTAACTGCCAAAGATTTGAAAAGAACCAAACGTGATGCAGCCGGGAAGCCATTATCCCCCAGTGCTGCCATATTCCAGAACGCAACTTCCCTGGAGGCCAAGAAGTACAAGGTGCTCAGTGGTCAGAGACATGGCTGAGGTAAGGAGGGCCAAGACCAGACCACCACTGAACAAGACACAGAAGTACAAGGTGCTCGGTGCTCAGAGGCATGGCCGAGGTAAGGAGGGCCGAGACCAGACCACCACTGAGCAAGACACAGAAGTACAAGGTGCTCAGTGCTCAGAGACATGGCCGAGGTAAGGAGGGCCGAGACCAGACCACCACTGAGCAAGACAGAGATGTATAAGGTGCTCAGTGCTCAGAGACATGGCCGAGGTAAGGAGGGCTTGAAACCGACCACCACTGAACAAGACACAGACGTACAAGGTGCTCAGTGGTCAGAGACATGGCCGAGGTAAGGAGGGCTGAGACCAGACCACCACTGAACAAGACACAGGAGTACAAGGTGCTCAGTGCTCAGAGACATGGCCGAGGTAAGGAGGGCCGAGACCAGACCACCACTGAACAAGACACAGAAGTACAAGGTGCTCAGTGCTCAGAGACATGGCTGAGATAAGGAGGGCTTGAAACCGACCACCACTGAACAAGACACAGACGTACAAGGTGCTCAGTGCTCAGAGACATGGTCGAAGTAAGGAGGGCTGAGACCAGACCACCACTGAACAAGACACAGAAGTACAAGGTGGTCAGTGCTCAGAGACATGGCCGAGGTAAGGAAGGCTGAACCCGACCACCACTGAGCAAGACACAGGAGTACAAGGTGCTCAGTGCTCAGAGACATGGCCGAGGTAAGGAAGGCTGAAACCAACCACCACTGAACAAGACACGGAAGTACAAGGTGGTCAGTGCTCAGAGACATGGCCGAGGTAAGGAAGGCTGAAACCGACCACCACTGAGCAAGACACAGGATTACAACATGCTCAGAGACATGGCCGAGGTAAGGAGGCTGAGACCGACCACCACTGAACAAGACTCAGAAGTACAAGGTGTTCAGTGCTCAGAGACATGACCGAGGTAAGGAGGCTGAGACCAGACCACCACTGAACAAGACACAGGAGTACAAGGTGTTCAGTGCTCAGGGACATGGCCGAGGTAACAAGGCTGAAACCAGGCCACCACTGAATAAGACACAGAAGTACAAGGTGTTCAGTGCTCAGAGACATGGCCGAGATAAGACCACCACTGAACAAGACATAGTACATAGGGAGTACAAGGGAGTACAAGGTGCATAGGTAGTACAAGGTAGTACATAGGGAGTACATAGTACATAGGGAGTATGCAGCACCCCAGGTAACCGGCTGCTGCAGTGATGTTGCCTTCCCTTTGGGGAGGGTAATATCATGCTTGGAGGCAATGGGATTCTCTTTAACAGGTAAGCACATACATGCAACAGATTCTGAATCCAGACAAGGAGGGGGAGCTCAGGACCCGGATTCAGGGGAGCTTCCCTAAGCTATATGTATCCTGACCTGGAGGAGGAGTGAGACAGTTGGTCCAGGGAGACCAGAGAGAACAGATGTCTAGGAGAGACGCAGAGCAGACAGCAGAGGCTGAGCAGCCACGAAGGAGCTGCAGCCTCTGGAAGGAGTGAGAAGAACCCGAGGGGTTGTTGATACAGAGATTGCCAGAGAGGAGCTGGTCAAGGAACCTCAGCTAGGCGGAGCTGGTAATAGAGAGGTGCAGCTGAGCAGATGTGGGAGTCTGCAGCTCCTGGCAGAAAGTGGAAAAGAGCAGTGAGAATGTACCTTGCCAGCAAGCTTAAGGCCGCAGGGACCTCACACAACAGCGCAAGCAGGAAAGGCTCACGGACCTCACATGGGAGAAGGATCACCTTTGCCTCCAGGCCAGCCGGACCGCATCGCCATCCGTGCCCGGTACCCTGGACTGTGGACTAATACCACCAGTAAACCAGGTAAAGACTTTACAACTCCGTGTCCTCCACTTATTCGTCGGCACACACCATCCTTGCCACGCACCTTGGGAGCCCTGGGGACCCCGCTTCACCCGTGGAAAGCGTTACCATCTTGCTGCAACAACATCACCCCAGAGGAACCCTTTAAGCAGCGTCGGTCCCTATTGACCAAGAACCACAGGTGGCATCACGAACAATAAACTTTATTCACATTCCCCTTTAAAGACCTTCCCCCTTGTATTGGGCACCCAGGGCCACGGACCGGGTTGCAGCCACCGTGACATCCCCTTTAAGTCGACCGGACCCGGTACCGAGTACCCCGCTGCCCTGGTAGAGTGTTCCAAGTGCAAGGTGATAATTGACTACCACTGAGCAAGACACAGAAGTACAAGGTGTCCAGTGCTCAGAGATATGGCTGAGATAAGGAAGGCTGAAACCGACCACCACTGAACAAGACACAGGAGTACAAGGTTCTCAGAACCTTTATTACATGCAAACTGAAAGGTCCCAAAAACAATCCACCACACAGAGAATAAAATATTCCAGGAACATGGATACAGTCCAGTAACGGGGTAAATTCTCCGGGAAATGAGTCAAATCCTCTGCTTAGAGATCAATATGGCAGTGCGGTTCCAAATACTTCTCCATGTAGGGCTCCTCCAACAGTATTGTCCAGGGTAATCTGGGTTTCTTCAAGTCTCTCTGGGATGCTAGCCTTAGCATCAACATCCCACTAAGAATCTATCTTACTTCTGTAGCTATGCTCCTAAAGCGATCTCCTTATATCCAGGGATAGGCAAACACTTTGGATGGTTTTCAGGCCCCCCAGAACTGGGAAAGGTTCCTCAGAGATCAAGTAAGGCACTACAGGGAGTGATTTGCGGCATTTGAAAAGCAGAGGGGTCATGAATGTGCAGCACCCCAGAGTCCTGGTCGTTGCAGTACTGATGCTCCGCCGCTAAGGGGAGTGATGGTACGTCTGATGGCACTTAAGGAGTTCACCTGAGCAGGTATCACAGACACCAATACACTTCATAGTCTGGCCTCCAGGGGGAGCAAAGGGCACTATGTATTAGGCCACTCCTCACAATTTGGTAAAACTGGGGGTTGGATAGAAAGTTAGACAGAAGCTGACTGGGTTGGAACCAGGCAACATCCTGTGGCAGAGGGTGTTGCAGGGGAAGATTCAGGGGGGTCCCTGTCAGGGGTGGGATCCTGACAGAGGCCTAGCGAAAAGGAAAGAACGTTAAGGAACCGCGCCTGCACTACATCGCGGCGGTATCTCAAGGAAGGACAAGAAGCAAGGTTTATTGTGGAGAGTGAGAAACGAGATCAAAGCAAAAAGGAGATAACACCAGTAGGAGTCGTGCTGTAAGATCGAGGCAACATCCTACTGAGGCACGTAGCCGGTGGCCGGAACGCCGAGGAAGTATTGGGCTCCAAGCATTACTTCAAACCAACGGCAGGACAGTTAATTATAGGTTGGCTGAATCACCTAAATCACCTAAGCAGACATAGGGGGCAACTGTGGGAGAGGGGCGTCACTAGGGTCCCGGAAGAACTCCAGGCCTACCCGTCTTACGGGTGCGTCCTATCCATATCATCTGGGGGACGGAGAAGAACATCAGAACAGACATAAGTTGTGGGAAAGAACATCAGAAACAGACACAACAGTTGTGAGGACTATCCCGTGGTGCTCAGCAGGGAAGTACTACAACACACAGGCGCTAGAAGGTAGGCACAGATTTCCACCTGCAAAGGGAACTCTGGAGGTGCCATCGGACCGGCCAGTCTCAGACAGCCCTGTTAACCGTACTCTGGATTGAGGATCTTGAAGCCTTCAGTAAAGAGGTAAAGAGACTGCAACCCTGTGTCCTCGTTATTCATCGCGACCTGCACCACGCACCACCACCTACACCTTTCATTGGACGCCCCTTAGCAGGGTCACGGACCGGGTCTAGCCACCGTGACAACCCCAGAACTGAGACAGAGAGGCCCGGTACCGAGTACCCCGCGGCCCTGCGTCTGGGGGCGCTCCAATCGGACAGTCAGGAAAAGTCAGCAGGGGTTCATCAAGAGGCATGGACACATTCAGGCTGCAGATGGTAACTGAGCTAACTCAATTATTGGACCTTTTGTAAGGTAATTAAGACTCTAGACAAGATGGAGGATACACAGAATGATACAGAGCAACAAGACAACACTCCTAAAATCAGTAAAAATATGAACATAGATAGAATGATACCCACACACCATATTATACCATCACAACCTCTCCCTCCTTTTAATAAATGAACACAACATGAAGTTTACACAGACCTCTGGCCACCTCACTTTAGTCCATATTGCTCAACTGTTGAAAGTTTCTTGTATAGCGATAGGGGTAGGTCAGCCTGAGGAAGTCTATGGTTCTTCTTGTCAGGACAGTCCATCAGCGTTCTGGTGTTTGAGTTCCTGGTGGTGGCTCCCCAGTGAAGTTTGGCTGTCGTGGTGCTTGAATGGCCTGTAATTGGGTGACGGCTCACACGAAATGGCACTGTAAATTCCCAATGTTGTTTCCAAGGAGGCTATCTGCAGGAAGTCCTCCCACAACTCAAATCCAGCACAGTTTATTCCAATAGCTACAGGTCCTTCTCAAAAAATTAGCATATAGTGTTAAATTTCATTATTTACCATAATGTAATGATTACAATTAAACTTTCATATATTATAGATTCATTATCCACCAACTGAAATTTGTCAGGTCTTTTATTGTTTTAATACTGATGATTTTGGCATACAACTCCTGATAACCCAAAAAACCTGTCTCAATAAATTAGCATATCAAGAAAAGGTTCTCTAAATGACCTATTACCCTAATCTTCTGAATCAACTAATTAACTCTAAACACATGCAAAAGATACCTGAGGCTTTTAAAAACTCCCTGCCTGGTTCATTACTCAAAACCCCCATCATGGGTAAGACTAGCGACCTGACAGATGTCAAGAAGGCCATCATTGACACCCTCAAGCAAGAGGGTAAGACCCAGAAAGAAATTTCTCAACAAATAGGCTGTTCCCAGAGTGCTGTATCAAGGCACCTCAATGGTAAGTCTGTTGGAAGGAAACAATGTGGCAGAAAACGCTGTACAACGAGAAGAGGTGACCGGACCCTGAGGAAGATTGTGGAGAAGGACCGATTCCAGACCTTGGGGAACCTGAGGAAGCAGTGGACTGAGTCTGGTGTGGAAACATCCAGAGCCACCGTGCACAGGCGTGTGCAGGAAATGGGCTACAGGTGCCGCATTCCCCAGGTAAAGCCACTTTTGAACCATAAACAGCGGCAGAAGCGCCTGACCTGGGCTACAGAGAAGCAGCACTGGACTGTTGCTAAGTGGTCCCAAGTACTTTTTTCTGATGAAAGCAAATTTTGCATGTCATTCGGAAATCAAGGTGCCAGAGTCTGGAGGAAGACTGGGGAGAAGGAAATGCCAAAATGCCTGAAGTCCAGTGTCAAGTACCCACAGTCAGTGATGGTGTGGGGTGCCATGTCAGCTGCTGGTGTTGGTCCACTGTGTTTCATCAAGGGCAGGGTCAATGCAGCTAGCTATCAGGAGATTTTGGAGCACTTCATGCTTCCATCGGCTGAAATGCTTTATGGAGATGAAGATTTCATTTTTCAGCACGACCTGGCACCTGCTCACAGTGCCAAAACCACTGGTAAATGGTTTACTGACCATGGTATTACTGTGCTCAATTGGCCTGCCAACTCTCCTGACCTGAACCCCATAGAGAATCTGTGGGATATTGTGAAGAGAAAGTTGAGAGACGCAAGACCCAACACTCTGGATGAGCTTAAGGCCGCTATTGAAGCATCCTGGGCCTCCATAACATCTCAGCAGTGTCACAGGCTGATTGCCTCCATGCCACGCCGCATTGAAGCAGTCATTTCTGCCAAAGGATTCCCGACCAAGTATTGAGTGCATAACTGAACATTATTATTTGATGGTTTTTTTGTTTGTTATTAAAAAACACTTTTATTTGATTGGACGGGTGAAATATGCTAATTTATTGAGACAGGTTTTTTGGGTTATCAGGAGTTGTATGCCAAAATCATCAGTATTAAAACAATAAAAGACCTGACAAATTTCAGTTGGTGGATAATGAATCTATAATATATGAAAGTTTAATTGTAATCATTACATTATGGTAAATAATGAAATGTAACACTATATGCTAATTTTTTGAGAAGGACCTGTATATTCCAAATGCAGAGAAGCTCGCTGTATATATTTGGGAGGGGCAGGGATAGGCAGACACGTTGGATGGTTTTCAAGCCCTCTGGACCTGGAAACAGTGCCTCAGAGATCGAGGCACTACAAGGGGTGATTTGCGGCATCTGGAGAGCAGGGGGTTCATGAATGGACAGTCAGGAAATGACAGCAGGGGTTTATCAAGAGGCATGGACACATTCAGGCTGCAGATGGTAACTGACTTAATTCAATTGGGCCTTTTGTAAGGTAATTTAGGGTACTGTCACACAGTGCCATTTTGATCGCTACGACGGTACGATTCGTGACGTTCTAGCGATATCGTTACGATATCGCAGTGTCTGACACGCAGCAGCGATCAGGGACCCTGCTGAGAATCGTACGTCGTAGCAGATCGTTTGGAACTTTCTTTCGTCGCTTGATCACCCGCTGACATCGCTGGATCGTTGTGTGTGACAGCGATCCAGCGATGTGTTCGCTTGTAACCAGGGTAAACATCGGGTAACTAAGCGCAGGGCCGCGCTTAGTAACCCGATGTTTACCGTGGTTACCAGCGTAAACGTAAAAAAAACAAACAGTACATACTTACATTCCGGTGTCTGTCCTCCGGCGTCTCAGCTTCTCTGCACTGTGAGCGCCGGCCAGCCAGAAAGCGAGCACAGCGGTGACGTCTGACGTCACCGCTGTGCTTTCCGGCCGCTGTGCTTACACAGTGCAGAGAAGCTGAGACGCCGGGGGACAGACACCGGAATGTGAGTATGTACTGTTTGTTTTTTTTACGTTTACGCTGGTAACCAGGGTAAACATCGGGTTACTAAGCGCGGCCCTGCGCTTAGTAACCCGATGTTTACCCTGGTTACCCGGGGACTTCGGCATCGCTCCAGCGCCGTGATTGCAACGTGTGACCGCAGTCTACAACGCTGGAGCGATAATCATACGATCGCTGCGGCGTCACGGATCGTGCCGTCGTAGCGATCAAAATGGCACTGTTTGACAGTACCCTTAGGCTCTAGACAAGACGGGGAACACACAGACTGATACAGAGCAACAAAACAGCACTCCTAAAATCAGTAAAAATATGATCATAGAATGATACCCCACACACCATATCACACCATCACAGGCAGACATATCATTGGTGAAACCTGTGCAGTCTCACAGGGGCCCAAAAAGTAAGGGGGCTCATTTCCAGCTCTAACACTTGTTGCATTGTGCATTATGATGAGTTAATGCAGCGCCCCAGAGTCCTGGTCGTTGCAGTACTGATGCTCCGCCACTAAGGGGAGTGATGGTACGTCTGAAGGCACTGAAGGAGTTCACCTGACCAGGTATCACAGACACCAATGCACTTCACAGTCTGGCCTCCAGGGGGAGCTAAGGGCGCTATGTATTAGGCCACTCCTCACAGTCTGGTAAAACTGGGGGTTAGATAGGAAGTTAGAGAAGAAGCTGACTGGGAATCAAACAGGCAACATCCTGTGGCAGAGGGTGTTGCGGGGAGAGACTCAGGGGGGTCCTTGTCAGGAGTGGGATCCTGGCAGAGACCTAGCGAACTAGAGAGAACGTAAAGGGACCGCGCCTGCACTTCCTTGCGGCGGTGCCCGGAGAAAGGATAAGAAGCGAGGTGTATTGAGGAGGGTGAGAAACGAGATCAACGCAACAAGGAGAAACACCAGTAGGAGTCGTGCTGAGGCGCGCAGCCGGTGGCCGGAAACGCCGAGGAAGTATAGAGCTCCAGGCCTAACTTCAAACCTACGGCAGGACAGTCAGTTATAGGCGGGCTGTCTCACCCAAATCACCTAAGAAGACATAGGGGGCAACATTTGGAGAGGGGCGACTCTAGGGTCCCGGAAGAACTCCGAGCCTACCCGTCATACGGGTGCGTCCTAGCCATATAATCTGGGGGACGAAGCAGAACATCTTGATTGAGTTGTGAGGGAACTTCAGAAACAGACACAACAGTTGTGGGGACTATCCCGTAAGCACCGCAGGGGAGGACCGCAACACACAAGCGCTAGAAGGTAGGCACAGATTTCCACCTGCAAAGGGAGCTCTGGAGGTGCCATCAGACCAGCCGGACTCTCACCGCCCGGTTAACCGTATTCCAGACTGAGGATCCTGAGCCTTCAGTAAAGAGGTAAAGAGACTGCAACCTGGTGTCCTCGTTATTTACTGCGACCTGCACCGCACCACATCATCACTACCACCCACACATCGAACTGTTATTCCTTTATTGGATCCCCCTTAACAGGGTCACAGGCCGGGGTCTAGCCACCGTGACATCGACAGAGCAGGAAGGGAGACCCGGTACTTAGGACTCGGTGGCCCTGTGGTAGGGGGCGCTCCATTAATAGACTGCAAAGGGCTCATTATATTTTCCTTACACAGGGGCCCTTTTCTTTGTACGCCAGTGCCTCATGCTGATTAAAAAGTACAGCACAGCTACAGAGCAATGCATTATACTACCGTATCAAACTAATTGTCCATTTATCCTTCAGCTAAGATCTGTTCCAGTTTTATAGGTATTCCCAGACTTTATAAACAATCTCTAAAGTTAAAGAAGCACTTCTATCAAAATCTGTATCCTCTAAATATATTGCAATCATTATACTATATAGCACTGTGTACTTTCAATTGCTCATTTTTCCTTTCTACAGTGTTAATTATTCTCTTTCCCATTAGGTCAATGACGTCATGTGATTAAAAACTGCCTAGCTGAATCCTTCTAAGCTTCATGTAGAAAAAGGAATACTTTTTTCTCCATGAGTATCACTGAAAAAGTCCCTGGCAGGGGGAGGAGGGAGCAGCTGGGTCAGAAGTTGAAAAGAGGCACAAAAAACGCAGGGACAAGAGACTTCCTGTTTCTACATAGAGCTTAGACGGATTCGGCTAGTCCGTTTTTAATCACGTTATGTCATAGACTGAATGGAAAAGAGAAGAATTAGCTGGGTAGAGAGGCAAAATGAGCAATTGTAAGTACACAGTGCTATATAATATGATGACTGCAATGTATTAAGGGGATACAAATTTTGATAGAAGTGCTTCTTTAACTTTTGCTCTTTATAAGAAATCTTCATTCTGGCCTAGACATGAGTGTTCTGAACAGGGAACCAGTTTATATTAACTCAGTTTCTTAATTGGGTGTATGAAATATATATATATAAGCTTGCTCCACTGTGCCCCATGCCCCGAATCATGCTGCTTCACCAGTGACACATAATGGGGGAAGTTATATATACAAAGAATAGTATGTATCCGTCAGCTATGGTTAAGTTCCCACGATGAGTTTCTGACGCTACATATTTTTACTGCACAAAAGACGCAGCGTCTTACTGTTTTGGTAAAGTAGATGGGATTTCTAGAGATCTCACAGCCCCTGTGCTTTTTTTATGCAGTGTAAACTGACCTGCAGAGCGTGTTTCAAATCTGCACGTCAGTGTCATTTTAGGTTGGCAGGCACGGTACTGATTAAGGAACGTGCCTCTGACTGCAGAGCCCTATGGGAAAGCTAGAAGTAAACTCCTTGCAGTGCCCAATTCCCCCTCCCACTACTCCCCCAGGTGATGCGATGATTGGGACGCCCAAGTGACCAACGGGAAGAAAGAGGAGGCGGCGTCCGGCCACACTCTCAGGGGTTAAATTCAGGTGCCTTGGGTCAGTGTCTTCCTCTTTCTCCCCGGCTGACCCTTGGAAGTTGTTGTCCCACCCTCCCTCCCTTTTATTCTCATGAATGTTCTGCACTACTATTGTTAAAATGTTAAAAATATATATATATACTAGCAGAAGAGCCCGGCGTTGCCTGGGCATAGTAAATATCTGTGGTTAGTTATAGCACCTCACTTCTCTTATTTTCCCATCACGCCTCTTATTTTCCCCCTCACATCTTTCATTTTCCTGTTATGGTTCTCAATGGCAAGAGAACATAGCCCAGCAAATATAAGTACTAGCTCTTGGAAGGATGGAAACTAAACTGACCATGAACTAAACCTGCCGCACAACTAACAGTAGCCGGGTAGCGTTGCCTACGTTTTTTATCCCTAGACGCCCAGCGCCGGCCGGAGGACTAACTAATCCTGGCAGAGGAAAATATAGTCCTGGCTCACCTCTAGAGAAGTTTCCCCGATAGGCAGACAGAGGCCCCCACATATATTGGCGGTGATTTTAGACGAAATGACAAACGTAGTATGAAAATAGGTTTAGCAAAATTGAGGTCCGCTTACTAGATAGCAGGAAGACAGAAAGGGCACTTTCATGGTCGGCTGAAAACCCTATCAAAATACCATCCTGAAATTACTTTAAGACTCTAGTATTAACTCATAACATCAGAGTGGCAATTTCAGATCACAAGAGCTTTCCAGACACAGAAACGAAACTACAGCAGTGAACTGGAACAAAATGCAAAAACAAACGAGGACTAAAGTCCAACTTATCTGGGAGTTGTCTAGCAGCAGGAACATGCACAGAAAGGCTTCTGATTACAATGTTGACCGGCATGGAAGTGACAGAGGAGCAAGGTTAAATAGCGACTCCCACATCCTGATGGAAACAGGTGAACAGAGGGGATGATGCACACCAGTTCAATTCCACCAGTGGCCACCGGGGGAGCCCAAAATCCAATTTCACAACAGTACCCCCCCCCCTCAAGGAGGGGGCACCGAACCCTCACCAGAACCACCAGGGCGATCAGGATGAGCCCTATGAAAGGCACGGACCAGATCGGAGGCATGAACATCAGAGTCACCCAAGAATTATCCTCCTGACCGTATCCCTTCCATTTGACCAGATACTGGAGTTTCCGTCTGGAAACACGGGAGTCCAAGATTTTTTCCACAACGTACTCCAACTCGCCCTCAACCAACACCGGAGCAGGAGGCTCAACGGAAGGCACAACCGGTACCTCATACCTGCGCAACAATGACCGATGAAAAACATTATGAATAGAAAAAGATGCAGGGAGGTCCAAACGGAAGGACACAGGGTTAAGAATCTCCAATATCTTGTACGGGCCGATGAACCGAGGCTTAAACTTAGGAGAAGAAACCCTCATAGGGACAAAACGAGAAGACAACCACACCAAGTCCCCAACACAAAGCCGAGGACCAACCCGACGCCGGCGGTTGGCAAAAAGCTGAGTCTTCTCCTGGGACAACTTCAAATTGTCCACTACCTGCCCCCAAATCTGATGCAACCTCTCCACCACAGCATCCACTCCAGGACAATCCGAAGATTCCACCTGACCAGAAGAAAATCGAGGATGAAACCCCGAATTACAGAAAAAAGGAGACACCAAGGTGGCAGAGCTGGCCCGATTATTGAGGGCAAACTCCGCTAAAGGCAAAAAAGCAACCCAATCATCCTGATCTGCAGACACAAAACACCTCAAATATGTCTCCAAGGTCTGATTCGTCCGCTCGGTCTGGCCATTAGTCTGAGGATGGAAAGCAGACGAGAAAGACAAATCTATGCCCATCCTAGCACAGAATGCTCGCCAAAATCTAGACACGAATTGGGTTCCTCTGTCAGAAACGATATTCTCCGGAATACCATGCAAACGGACCACATTTTGAAAAAACAGAGGAACCAACTCGGAAGAAGAAGGCAACTTAGGCAGGGGAACCAAATGGACCATCTTAGAGAAACGGTCACACACCACCCAGATGACAGACATCTTCTGAGAAACAGGAAGATCCGAAATAAAATCCATCGAGATGTGCGTCCAGGGCCTCTTCGGGATAGGCAAGGGCAACAACAATCCACTAGCCCGAGAACAACAAGGCTTGGCCCGAGCACAAACGTCACAAGACTGCACAAAGCCTCGCACATCTCGAGACAGGGAAGGCCACCAGAAGGACCTTGCCACCAAATCCCTGGTACCAAAGATTCCAGGATGACCTGTCAACGCAGAAGAATGAACCTCAGAAATGACTTTACTGGTCCAATCATCAGGAACAAACAGTCTACCAGGTGGGCAACGATCAGGTATATCCGCCTGAAACTCCTGCAAGGCCCGCCGCAGGTCTGGAGAAACGGCAGACAATATCACTCCATCCTTAAGGATACCTGTAGGTTCAGAGTTACCAGGGGAGTCAGGCTCAAAACTCCTAGAAAGGGCATCCGCCTTAACATTCTTAGAACCCGGCAGGTAGGACACCACAAAATTAAACCGAGAGGAAAACAACGACCAGCGCGCCTGTCTAGGATTCAGGCGTCTGGCGGACTCAAGATAAATTAGATTTTTGTGGTCAGTCAATACCACCACCTGATGTCTAGCCCCCTCAAGCCAATGACGCCACTCCTCAAAAGCCCACTTCATGGCCAAAAGCTCCCGATTCCCAACATCATAATTCCGCTCGGCGGGCGAAAATTTACGCGAGAAAAAGGCACAAGGTCTCATCACGGAACAATCGGAACTTCTCTGCGACAAAACTGCCCCAGCTCCGATTTCAGAAGCGTCGACCTCAACCTGAAAAGGAAGAGCAACATCAGGCTGACGCAACACAGGGGCAGAAGAAAAGCGGCGCTTAAGCTCCCGAAAGGCCTCCACAGCAGCAGGGGACCAATCAGCAACATCAGCACCCTTCTTAGTCAAATCAGTCAATGGTTTAACAACATCAGAAAAACCAGCAATAAATCGACGATAAAAGTTAGCAAAGCCCAAAAATTTCTGAAGACTCTTAAGAGAAGAGGGTTGCGTCCAATCACAAATAGCCTGAACCTTGACAGGATCCATCTCGATGGAAGAGGGGGAAAAAATATATCCCAAAAAGGAAATCTTTTGAACCCCAAAAACGCACTTAGAACCCTTCACACACAAGGAATTAGACCGCAAAACCTGAAAAACCCTCCTGACCTGCTGGACATGAGAGTCCCAGTCATCCGAAAAAATCAAAATATCATCCAGATACACAATCATAAATTTATCCAAATAATCACGGAAAATGTCATGCATAAAGGACTGAAAGACTGAAGGGGCATTTGAAAGACCAAAAGGCATCACCAAATACTCAAAGTGGCCCTCGGGCGTATTAAATGCGGTCTTCCACTCATCCCCCTGCTTAATTCGCACCAAATTATACGCCCCACGGAGATCTATCTTAGAGAACCACTTGGCCCCCTTTATGCGAGCAAACAAATCAGTCAGCAGTGGCAACGGATATTGATATTTAACCGTGATTTTATTCAAAAGCCGATAATCAATACACGGTCTCAAAGAGCCATCTTTCTTAGCCACAAAGAAAAAACCGGCTCCTAAGGGAGATGACGAAGGACGAATATGTCCCTTTTCCAAGGACTCCTTTATATATTCTCGCATAGCAGCATGTTCAGGCACAGACAGATTAAATAAACGACCCTTAGGGTATCTACTACCCGGAATCAAATCTATGGCACAATCGCACTCCCGGTGCGGAGGTAATGAACCAAGCTTAGGTTCTTCAAAAACGTCACGATATTCAGTCAAGAATTCAGGAATCTCAGAGGGAATAGATGATGAAATGGAAACCACAGGTACGTCCCCATGCTTCCCCTTACATCCCCAGCTTAACACAGACATAGCTTTCCAGTCAAGGACTGGGTTATGAGATTGCAGCCATGGCAATCCAAGCACCAACACATCATGTAGGTTATACAGCACAAGAAAGCGAATAATCTCCTGATGATCCGGATTAATCCGCATAGTTACTTGTGTCCAGTATTGTGGTTTATTACTAGCCAATGGGGTGGAGTCAATCCCCTTCAGGGGTATAGGAGTTTCAAGAGGCTCCAAATCATACCCACAGCGTTTGGCAAAGGACCAATCCATAAGACTCAAAGCGGCGCCAGAGTCGACATAGGCATCCGCGGTAATAGATGATAAAGAACAAATCAGGGTCACAGATAGAATAAACTTAGACTGTAAAGTGCCAATTGAAACAGACTTATCAAGCTTCTTAGTACGCTTAGAGCATGCTGATATAACATGAGTTGAATCACCGCAATAGAAGCACAACCCATTTTTTCGTCTTAAATTCTGCCGTTCACTTCTGGACAGAATTCTATCACATTGCATATTCTCTGGCGTCTTCTCAGTAGACACCGCCAAATGGTGCACAGGTTTGCGCTCCCGCAGACGCCTATCGATCTGGATAGCCATTGTCATGGACTCATTCAGACCCGCAGGCACAGGGAACCCCACCATAACATCCTTAATGGCATCAGAGAGACCCTCTCTGAAATTCGCCGCCAGGGCGCACTCATTCCACTGAGTAAGCACAGCCCATTTACGGAATTTCTGGCAGTATATTTCAGCTTCGTCTTGCCCCTGTGATAGGGACATCAAGGCCTTTTCCGCCTGAAGCTCTAACTGAGGTTCCTCATAAAGCAACCCCAAGGCCAGAAAAAACGCATCCACATTGAGCAACGCAGGATCCCCTGGAGCCAATGCAAAAGCCCAATCCTGAGGGTCGCCCCGGAGCAAGGAAATCACAATCCTGACCTGCTGAGCAGGATCTCCAGCAGAGCGAGATTTCAGGGACAAAAACAACTTGCAATTATTTTTGAAATTTTGAAAGCAAGATCTATTCCCCGAGAAAAATTCAGGCAAAGGAATTCTAGGTTCAGATATAGGAACATGAACAACAAAATCTTGTAAATTTTGAACTTTCGTGGTGAGATTATTCAAACCTGCAGCTAAACTCTGAATATCCATTTTAAACAGGTGAACACAGAGCCATTCCAGGATTAGAAGGAGAGAGAGAGAGAGAAAGGCTGCAATATAGGCAGACTTGCAAGAGATTCAATTACAAGCACACTCAGAACTGAAGGGAAGGGGAAAAAAAAAAAAAATCTTCAGCAGACTTCTCTTTTCTCTCCTTTCTCTGTCAATTAATTTAACCCTTCTTTGGGCCGGTCAAACTGTTATGGTTCTCAATGGCAAGAGAACATAGCCCAGCAAATATAAGTACTAGCTCTTGGAAGGATGGAAACTAAACTGACCATGAACTAAACCTGCCGCACAACTAACAGTAGCCGGGTAGCGTTGCCTACGTTTTTTATCCCTAGACGCCCAGCGCCGGCCGGAGGACTAACTAATCCTGGCAGAGGAAAATATAGTCCTGGCTCACCTCTAGAGAAGTTTCCCCGATAGGCAGACAGAGGCCCCCACATATATTGGCGGTGATTTTAGACGAAATGACAAACGTAGTATGAAAATAGGTTTAGCAAAATTGAGGTCCGCTTACTAGATAGCAGGAAGACAGAAAGGGCACTTTCATGGTCAGCTGAAAACCCTATCAAAATACCATCCTGAAATTACTTTAAGACTCTAGTATTAACTCATAACATCAGAGTGGCAATTTCAGATCACAAGAGCTTTCCAGACACAGAAACGAAACTACAGCAGTGAACTGGAACAAAATGCAAAAACAAACGAGGACTAAAGTCCAACTTATCTGGGAGTTGTCTAGCAGCAGGAACATGCACAGAAAGGCTTCTGATTACAATGTTGACCGGCATGGAAGTGACAGAGGAGCAAGGTTAAATAGCGACTCCCACATCCTGATGGAAACAGGTGAACAGAGGGGATGATGCACACCAGTTCAATTCCACCAGTGGCCACCGGGGGAGCCCAAAATCCAATTTCACAACATTTTCCCCTCACATCTCTCATTTTCTCCCTTACACCTCTCATTTTCCCCTTCTCTCCTCTTATTTTCCCCCTCACTTCTCTCATTTCCCCCTCACTCCTCTCATTCCCCACTAACACTTGTCATTTCGACCTCACATCTGTCATTTTCCGATCACTCCACTATTTTCCCTCACTCCTCTCATTTTGCATTCACACCTTTTCATTTTCACCTCACACCTCTCATTTTCACCTCACACCTCTCATTTTCCCCTCAGTATATACATGTTTGTAATCTCCCTTATATATAGTATACACCTGTATGTCATCTCCTGTATATAGTATATACCTGTATGTCATCTCCCCTGTAAATAGTATATACCTGTGGTATGTCATCTCCTCCTGTATATAGTAAATACCTGTATGTCATCTCTTCTGTATATAGTATATACCTGTATGTCATCTCCTCCTATATATAGTAATACCTGTATGTCATCTCCTGTATATAGTATATACCTGTATGTCATCTCCCCTGTATATAGAATATACCTGCTGTATGTCATCTCCTCCTCTATATACCTATGAGTCATCTCCTCTTTTATATAGTATATACCTGATGTATGTCATCTCCTCCTGTATATAGTATATAAGTGTGTCATCTCCTCCTGTATATAGTATATACCTGTATGTCATCTCCTCCTATATATAGTATATACCTGTATGTCATCTCCTCCTGTATATAGTATATACCTGTAAGTCATCTCCTCCTGTTTATAGTATATACCTGTGAGTCATCTGCTCCTGTATATAGTATATACCTGTGTGTCATCTCCGCTGTATATAGTATGTACCTGTATGTCATCTCCTCCTGTATTAGACCTCGTTCACACATTATTTGGTCAGTATTTTTACCTCAGTATTTGTAAGCTAAATTGGCAGCCTGATAAATCCCCAGCCTACAGGAAGCCCTCCCCTGGCAGTATATATTAGCTCACACATACACATAATAGACAGGTCATGTGACTGACAGCTGCCGTATTTCCAATATGGTACATTTGTTGCTCTTGTAGTTTGTCTGCTTATTAATCAGATTTTTATTTTTGAAGGATAATACCAGACTTGTGTGTGTTTTAGGGCGAGTTTCATGTGTCAAGTTGTGTGTGTTGAGTTGCGTGTGGCAACATGCATGTAGAGACTTTTGTGAGATGAGTTTTGTGTGGCGACATGCGTGTAGCAACTTTTTGTGTGTCGAGTTGCATGTGACAGGTTAGTGTAGCAAGTTGTGTGCAGCAAGTTTTGCGCATGGCGACTTTTGCGCGTGGCGAGTTTTATGTGTGGTGTGTATTGAGTATGTGCAAGTTTTGTGTGAGGCAACTTTTGCATGTGTTGCAACTTTTGTGCATGAGGCAATTTTTCCGCGTGTGCAAGTTTTGCATGTGGCGAGTTTTCCATGAGGTGAGTTTTGCACGTGTGGCGAGTTTTGCGTGAGCCTAGTTTTGCATGTGGCGAGTTTTGCGCGTGTTGAGTTTTGAGCGGCGACTTTTGTGTTCCGACTTTTATGTGGCGAGGTTGGTGTATGTGTGGTGAAATGTGTGCTGAGGGTGATATATGTGTTCAAGTACGTGGTAGTGTGTGGCGCATTTTGTGTGTGTGTTCATATCCCCGTGTGTGGTGAGTGTCCCATGTCGGGGCCCCACCTTAGCAACTGTACGGTATATACTCTTTGGCCCCATCGCTCTCATTCTTTAAGTCCCCCTTGTTCACATCTGGCAGCTGTCAATTTGCCTCTAACACTTTTCCTTTCACTTTTTCCCCATTATGTAGATAGGGGCAAAATTGTTTGGTGAATTGGAACGCGCGGGGTTAAAATTTCGCCTCACAACATAGCCTATGACGCTCTCAGGGTCCAGACGTGTGACTGCGCAAAATTTTGTGGCTGTAGCTGCGACGGTGCAGATGCCAATCCCAGACATACACACACACATTCAGCTCTATATATTAGATATACCTGTAAGTCATCTCCCCTGTATATAGTATATACCTGTATGTCATTTCCCCTGTATATAGTATATACCTGTATGTCATCTCCCCTGTATATAGTATATACCTGTATGTCATCTCCCCTGTATATAGTATATACCTGTATGTCAGCTCCTCCTGTATATAATATATAGCTGCATGTCATCTCCTCCTATATATAGTATATATGTGTATGTCATCTCCCCTGTATATAGTATATACCTGTATGCCATCTCCTCCTGGCTGTCAATTTGCCTCCAACACTTTTCCTTTCACTTTTTCCCCATTATGTAGATAGGGGCAAAATTGTTTGGTGAATTGGAACGCGCAGGGTTAAAATTTCGCCTCACAACATAGCCTATGACGCTTTCAGGGTCCAGACGTGTGACTGCGCAAAATTTTGTGGCTGTAGCTGCGACGGTGCAGATGCCAATCCCAGACATACACACACACATTCAGCTTTATATATTAGATATACCTGTAAGTCATCTCCCCTGTATATAGTATATACCTGTATGTCATTTCCCCTGTATATAGTATATACCTGTATGTCATCTCCCCTGTATATAGTATATACCTGTATGTCATCTCCCCTGTATATAGTATATACCTGTATGTCAGCTCCTCCTGTATATAATATATAGCTGCATGTCATCTCCTCCTATATATAGTATATATGTGTATGTCATCTCCCCTGTATATAGTATATACCTGTATGCCATCTCCTCCTGGCTGTCAATTTGCCTCCAACACTTTTCCTTTCACTTTTTCCCCATTATGTAGATAGGGGCAAAATTGTTTGGTGAATTGGAACGCGCGGGGTTAAAATTTCGCCTCACAACATAGCCTATGACGCTTTCAGGGTCCAGACGTGTGACTGCGCAAAATTTTGTGGCTGTAGCTGCAACGGTGCAGATGCCAATCCCAGACATACATACACACATACACACACACATTCAGCTTTATATATTAGATTATTCTTGTTGTTATTATGTCACAGCAGTAGTGTAGAAGGGGCAAAGGTTCGTAACTAGTGTTGAGCATTCCGATACCGCAAATATCGGGTATTGGCCGATACTTGCGGGTATCGGAATTCCGATACCGAGATCCGATACTTTTGTGGTATCGGGAATCGGTATCGGGATTAATATCAATGTGTAAAATAAAGAATTAAAATAAAAAATAGGGATATACTCACCTCTCCGGCGGCTCCTGGACTTTACCGCCGTAACCGGGAGCCATTGTACCTAAGAATGCGCGCTTGAAGGGCCTTAGATGAGGTCACTGCGCTCTGATTGGTCCGTAGCGGTCGCGTGACCGCTGCGCGACCAATCACAAAGCAGTGACGTCACCTAAGGTCTTTCAAGTGCTTGAAATACCTTAGAAGACGTCACTGCTTTGTGATTGGTCGTGTAGCGGTCACGCGACCGCTACGCGACCAATCAGAAGCTGCGGACGTCTTCTAAGGTATTTCAAGCGCTTGAAAGACCTTAGGTGACGTCACTTCCATGGAATAAATGGCGCTATAACAATAAATAATAATAATAGATAAAAACGCATGTAATCTGCACATGACTCTAAATAAAGTTTTGTCAAATATCAGAATGTATCAAAAACAATTTAGCTTTATTTAAAACATGACATAGCAAAAAGAGACAAAAAACACAGCATCAAAAACACGATAAAAACGCTTGTATAAAAAAACAGAAGTAACAGGTGAAGAAATGTAGAAAATCTGCAAAACTCTCCAAATACTCATCGTGGGAACTTAGCCTTGGAAAAGCTGAGCTCAAGTCCCGAGGTGCAGACAGAGACTTTAATCAAAAGAGTCTATAGACACGCCAGGACGCAAAACAGAGAAGATCAAAGGGTTAAGACATTAGAATCAGCCAGAAACAAAAGTTGGAAGAGAAGCAACATAAGCGTATGAAAGCTGTATATAATACAATAGCCTGCAAGGGACAAAACACTGGGAATTAATGAGTGTGCCCCTGATGGCCACCAAACATGTCTGTCAACCAGCTCCAGCGAGCGGCCGACGAGCAGGATCCTTATTGTATGACCATTTATGATGGCAGACACTACCCAGCAGGAAAGAAGTACGCTGCCCCTCCAGCTAAGTGAGGACGTGGGGCGAGACTGAAGGCACACTGCCTCCTCCACCGCCAGCGCTGCCCACTGTAATGGTGCGGAGGAGCCCATCCTATAAGGCTATGTCTCCATGCTCAGGATGGCTGGCGGTATCGCCGCAGCGGCGAAGCCGCTCGGCGCTAAGCCCCGCCCCCTTTCTGGGACGCGATGGTGCCGGATGTGTACAGTACACATCCGGGATCATCGCACCCCTCGCCATAGGGCCCTGTGATATTAGCTGCGGCGACGCTGCGTCCCCGCAAGGTGTACGGACATGCTGCGATCTGAAAAGACGCGCAGCATGTCCGGAGTCGCAGGGCCGCCGCGTGCGGGTTTCCACGCATAGTGGAGATGGGATTTCATAAAATCCCCTCCACTATGCTGGAACATCTGGACGCTGCTTGTTTGACGCTGCAGCGTCAAACAAGCAGCGTTTACTTACCGTGGAAACATACCCTCACACTACGGGACCGTCTCGGCACTGTTGTGAATTGTTCTGTAGTCCTGCACATCTGCTGAACACCAGGGAACAAGCACACCAGGACACAGATGTCTGCAGCGAGGTCTGTCCTCCTCCTCTAGTCTGATGTGAGGTTAGATATGTATATACTGCTCTGTAGGACATGAAAGATTCTCCGGACACACAACATCTTCTACAACAAAATGCCAGTGACATACAGTGCACATCCATCATTAAAGGCCACCAATGAAACCATATAGTTATTGAAAACTTTGTAAAAAGTTTTGATTAAAGGGCGCCTGTCATGCAATTCATGCTGCATAAACCCATGTGCAGCATGCATCACCCACATGGAACGGTGCTGCACAGCTCAGCTTTCTGCAATGTGTAGCAGACGCTGCCAGGAACTGCAGAACAAGCCCTGGTCAAAAAAAATCAGACCCCCACAGATTTGATATCAGCTATCCTCACTAAATCCCACCTATCCCCACTCCCTTGGTTTTAAAGAGAATCTGTCAGCAGGTTTTGATACATAATCTGAGAGCAGCATGGTATAGGGACAGAGACCCTAATTCCAGTGATTTGTCACTTACTAGACTGTGTGTTTGCAGTTTCAACAATGTCAGTATTTTATCAGCAGAAGATAATCACTACAGGACTAGGCGTCTCATGCCCCCTAGCCAACTGCCTTGTGTAGCCCTGCCCACACCACTGATTAGCAGCTTTCTGCCTATGCACAGTGTACATGAAAAGCTTCCAATCAGTGGTTCGAGAGGGGACACACAGAGATCAGCATTTAGAGCACTGCTTGATATGCAGCAGAGAAAACAGTGATTGTATCAAAATGACAGCATGCAGCCCAAGGTATACATCGCTGGAATCAGAATCTCAGCCCCTACATCATGCTGCTCTCAGATTACGCTAAAAGCTTGATGACATTTGCCTATAATGTGTCATAACAGAGCAGTCATCAATTAGGGTCAAAAGAGGATGTAGGGACTGGTGACTTGATGTGGCCTTGACATTGCTAAACCCAATATTAGAAGTATTTAGATTGTGAGCCCCATCGGGGAGAGCGATGATAATGTGTGCAAAACTGTAAAGCGCTGCGGAATATGTTAGCACTATATAAAAGTAAAGATTATTATTTATTATTAATCTTACATCTTACCAGCAATTGTGTTGGGGTGCTTTATAGGTACACATGAGCGGCCATTGGGAGAAATTTGATATCCATAATAGCACAGACATCTGTAGCTTCCAATGTTGTTCTTACATTGTTGTTGGCAAAGATTTGATGCTTGAGGTCGGGAACATTCATCCACATCTGACACAGGAACAAACAGTATATTATAATCAGAATATCATGGCATTGTACAAGGGACGTGATGAAGAGCACTTGTATTGCCCTTGATAGCCCTTGATTGCCCTTGCCCCTTCTGTGTTGCACTATTCCTCTGTTATTTCTCCTGGAAATGTATAATTTAAATAAATTGACAACTGGATGTTATTGTTCCCTTTGTCACTGGAGTGTTCCTGCACAATGCAGCACTGATGTGATAGGGTATTATTATTATTATTTATTATTGTTATAGCGCCATTTATTCCATGGCGCTTTACATGTGAGGAGGGGTATACATAAAAAAAAAAAAGTACAATAATCTTAAACAATACAAGTCCCGACTGGTACAGGAGGAGAGAGGACCCTGCCCGCGAGGGCTCACAATCTACAGGATGTATAGGAGTTTATAGAGATGTGCACCATTGTTTTTTGACTTGTCTGAAAAAAATGAAATGAGTTTTTTAGTTAAAAAAAGCACAAACAGAATTAATTTGAACTTCATTCGTGTCATAGCAGTCTATGGCATCGTTGACGGTTCCACCTAAATCCCTATAAAATTGGGATTCAGGCAACACCACAAGACATAGTTTCTATGACCTATGTGAACAGCACCTAAGAAATAAAGCTCCAGGATTGCTAGGTTATTAAGAGACACAAACACATCAAGAGTGAGTACCGAAACTACACATAAAATCCTCAACAGGAGAGACGTGTATTACCTAACAGCAGCATTCAGGGGACTGGATGGCATACGGAACACAGGACTACACACTGACATACTGTACAGTTGGGACCAACAGTTCTGAGACTGACACAAATTTTGGATCTCCACTTTGCACTGACGAGGGGCAGTACACCGAAACATAGTGTCTGCAAATTGAGATTCTGGTTTGGCTATTATCCTAAGTCCTGTGACAAGACTCGTTAAAGGGTCGACATTGACTTGTAGGATTGCTACCTTCCAATAGGTGGTACTAGAGTTCTAGTTCTCTTCCTCTCTGAAGAGACAATTTGCATAATTAACATATTTCCCAGAGGAGCATTGCGGCTTTAAGTCTCCTCATCTCAGCATGCTTAGCATGTCAATCTCCACAAGGAGAAAAGATACTTCTTGGGTTTCCACAAAGTGTGCTGCTTCAGTTTTTATTAAGACAATTTGCACTGTCTAGATTGTTATGAAGAGTGATCAGATGAGCTACAAATGTAAATCAGACATTTATTGGATCATTAAGAACTTTAAATTAAGAGGTTAAATTGCTATAAAGAAGGCATCAGGGCACCCAACAAGAAAGTCCAGCAAGTGCCAGGACCAGAGGCGTATATAGGGGGGCACACGGTGCAAATGCCCAGGGCACAGCAGACAGTGGGGTGCAGTCGGGCCGCCCAATGCGAGTACAATTGAAACTCTGACTGCTGAGTCAGAGCAAAGTCAGTAGCATGACCAGGTCATGTGATCACACTGCTAACATCACTCGCCGGCGCACAGAGCATTGGGGGTAAGTGTTTCATGTTAGTGGAGCTGAAAACACTAAAGATTGGGGGGTATTTACTGTCTGAGGGGGTCATTACTGAGTGTGGGTTAAATATTTACTGTGTGTGGGGGACATAATTACTTTGTGTGTGGGGGAAGTAATTACTGTGAGTTAGGGGTGTTTTTACTGTGTGTGGGGGGTATTAATTGTGAGGGTGTACTTACTGTGTGTGGGGGAGATTTACTGTAATGTGCCTGGGGAATATTTACTGTGATGTGGGTATTTAGTAGAAGGGGCCTGGATAAGATTTACTGTGATGGGAGTATTTAGTGTAACAGGGCTGGGGAAGATTTAGGCTATGTGCACACGTTGCGGATTGGGGAGCAGAATTTTCCGCACAAAATCCGCATCTGATGCGCCCCGTCAGGGCAAGGGGGTACTTAGTACCGGGACCGGGCGGCTCAAAGGGGGGATGTCATGGTGGCTGACCCGATCCATGGCCCTGGGACGTCCGTATAAAAGGGAAAGGTCTTTAAAGGGAATAAAGTTTGTGTTCGTGACGCCACCTGTGGTATTTGGTCAGGGTGACAGACGCTGCTTTAAGGGGTCCGCTGGGGTTATGTTACGGCAGCTAGATGGTATACCTTCCCACAGGTGAAGTGTATCCCCAGGGCTTCCCAGTGAATAGATGGTAGAATGGTGAGAGGCGCAGTGAAGAATGAGGACACAGGGTTTCAGTCTCTTTATCTTTACTGAAGACTTCAGCATCCACAGTCCAGAGCACCAGATCACAGGGCAGGCAGAGTCCAGCCGGTTTGGAGTCAAGTCCAGAGTCCCCTTGTCCAGGTGGAAATTAATAGCCTTCCCTTGCGCTGTAGTGGTGTAGTCCCTTACTGCATAAGCTTCAAATAAGGTCCTCACAGATGTGGTGTTTCTCTCTGTCCCCCGTAGTCGGATAGGACAAAACCCATATGACTGGTGGCTTGAGGCTGTTTATAGGGACTCTAGCACGCCCTGGCCTCTGAGGGGTGCCACCGTGCCTCCTGGGTGTAGGTGCGGACAGGTAACATGCAATTAGCTGTCCTGCCGGTCTCTGAAGTAAGGCATAGAGGTCCTTACTACCTCAGTGTTCCGGCTACCAGTGTTCTGCCCCTCAGAAGGAGGCAGCCTGTTCGGGGCTGGTCCCCTTCTGGTATCCTCTCCTTTGCATTGCCTTCCTTCACGCTCGCTGCAATACAATTCTGCCTTCAAAATGTCTCTTTCTGGGAGCTGCAGCTCTTAGAGCATGCACAGCTCCGTGGACCCTCTCCTCTGTCCTCTGACAGGAATTCACTCCTGCCAGGAACAGCTTCCCTGAAGGACTGACTGACTTTCCCTACAGGCTACCAGTTATAAATATATGGGGAGTCACCTAGTAAATAGGATCAGAAGCTCCCTCTAGTGCCCTGGAGTATGAATGTGCTGCATGTTTGTGATACCTGGATGCAGTTATCCTTCTTTGCCTTCAAATGTAGCATCATTCTCCCCGAGAGGAAAGCAATACCACTGTGACGACCAGGACCCTGGGGCGCCACATATCTCCTGGCAGAAAACATAGGTGCAGATTTGCCGCGGATTTTGTGAATTTTTGATGCGGAATTGATGCAGATTTTGTGCGGATTTTGTGCGGTTTTTACCCCTGCGGATTTCTATTATGGAAGAGGTCAGAAACGCTGCAGTTCCGCACAAAAGAAGTAGCATGCTACTTCTTTTGATCCGCAGCGGATTTCATGCGGATTTTTCCGCACCATTAGCACAGCCTTTTTTTTTCCAATTGATTTACATTGTACTGTAAATCACAGTGCGGAACTGCAGCGTTTCTGCGCAGAAAAATCTGTGGCGGTTCCGCACTAAATCCGCATCGTGTGCACACAGCCTTACTGTTATGAAGGTATTTAGTGTAACAGGGCTGGGGGCGATTTATTTTAACGGTGGGGTGATTTGAGGACACGAGTTTTGGGAGCATAGAAGGGACAAGTGCAGACACAATATGCAGAGCGGGAGAAACTTGAAGACATAATATGAGGAGGAAGGGTTGAGATGGGGGGCATGTATGGGGGGATGGGTGCAGACACCGTATGGTGAATGGTGGTATGCGTGCGGACACAGTATGAGAAACAAGGGGAAAATGTATGCTGACACAGTATGGGGAGCGAAGTTGATGGGATGGGTGCGAACACGATATAGGGAGTCAAAGGGATGTGTGAGGAGGCAGTATGGAACGTGAGAGGGTAAATGTATGAGGAGGTAGGGGAAAACGTTTGAAGAGACTATTGAGGTGAATAGTGTGAGGAGACAGTATGGGGGGGAGAAAAGTGTGAGTTGGCACAGAATAGAGACGGAATAGTGTGGGGGTAACATGGAGGTACAGTGTAAGGGCACAGCCTACCAAGGAAGAGGAGTGTGGTGAGGGGGCATAGCACAGAGACTGTTCCCTATAGGGGGACCCAGTGTGAAGAGGGGGCCAGCATGGAAAGGAGAGGGCAGTGTGGAGAGCATGTACCATAAGAGGAACAGTGTGGGCATCATAGTTTGGGGCTGTGCTGCACAAGACCGGAGAAAATGGAAGTCTACAGAGACGAGCTGTAGATGAGAAAACTCATCATGGGGTCTGGACAAGATGAAGAAAAGAAATAGAACAACTCCAGAGAAGCTCTCATCTATCAGGTACCTGGACGTAAATGTGTTTGTGATACTGACTAATGTTCATATTTCTTTATGTTAGGAGCATTAAAAGGAGTGTCCAAGTTTGTGATGAGTCTGCAGTCATTCAGTGTGAGTGCAGACTTCTGAATTCTCACTGAGCGCACTGTACGCTGTCAGGATTCTCTGGTGCCGGCGATTTGAATATATGCAGTCATGAAATGAAAATGAATTGAGCTAGGCCAGACATGTCTAGATGGAATGTGGCCAGAAGTGTACAAATCGCACACTTGTGCAAGGGAGAATCCTAAAAGTGTGAAGTGCATGCTCTGTGAGAATTCAGAAGCCTGCAGCTATAGTGACTGCAGACTTTCATCTCCAACTTGGACGCACCCTTCATTTATAAAAATGAAGCCCTGTAGCCAATCCTAACAGCATGTAATAACCTCACTGTCAGGATTCAGCTCTGCAGGTTCCAGTAGTCATCACATGGCCGCTTCACTCATATGCGATTTTCATACTTATGGTCACGTGACAACGAGCTTCTCATCCTTCTTCTCTGATTTTCATTGAACATTGAATTAGGAAGAGCAGCTAGTTGGCACGTGACCAAGTGTGCAAACCGCATATGTGCTTGGTGGGGGGCTTGGAGGGCACCAAACTGAGGGGATTCAGCTACAAAAACGATTCTGCTCTAGTGAACAGTTTTCTCAAAAATGACATTGCTTGCTTGCTTCCTTTCTTAATCTTTGACCTTAATGTTTGTTTCTTTATTTTTAATAAAAATATATAAACCTACCATAACAAGTTTTCCCATCTTTTCCCAGAGAGTAACCATGAAGGCAGCTACAGACAGTGGCACCATTAATAACTTTACAGCCTTGTTCACACATTGCAGATACGCAGGTAAGAGAATAACCTTGGAACAAAAGAAATGTTTCAGGTTGCACAATTCGAGCAAAACCTCACATATGATCAATGCTTCTTGTAAACGAGTAAATTAAAATAATTTTAGTATTATTATCGAAAAAGGAACCAACCTTTTCCAGATAGTCGCTTACATTTACAGTCATGGCCAAAAGTGTTAGCACCGTTGAAATTATTGCAAAAATTGAAGTATTTTTCCCAGAAAATTATTACAATAACACATGTTTTGTTATACACATGTTAACTTCCTTTCTGTGAATTGAAACAACACAAAAAAAAACAGAAAAAAAAGCGAATTGGACATAATTTCCCACAAAATTATTGACGCCTTTCAAAAATTGTGGGTAAACAACTTTGTTTCAAGTATGTGATGCTCATTCATATTGCCCACACCTGTTACTTTGTGGCAAGAAACAATTGTGGGCAATGTGAAAATCACACCTGAAAACACATAAAAAGGGAAGAAAATGACTCAATCTTTGCATTGTGTGCCTGTGTGTGCCACACTAAGCATGGTAAACAGAAAGTCAGCTGTCTGAGGACTGAAGAACCAAAATTGTTGAAAAACATCAACAATCTCAAAGTACAAGTCCATCTCTAGAGATCATTATGTTCCTTTGTCCAAGGTGTGCAACATAATCAAGAAGTTTACAACCCTTGGCATTGTAGCTAATCTCCCTGAACGTGGACAGCAGAGAAAAATTGATGAAAGGTTGCAACACAGGATAATCCAGATGGTGGATAAGCCGCCCCAATCAAATTCCAATGAAATTCAAGCTGTCCTGCATGTTCAAGGTGCATCAGTGTCAGCACAAACTATCGGTCGACATGTGAATGAAAGGAAATGCTATAGCAGGAGACCCAGGAGGAACCCTCTGCTGACACAGAGACATAAAAAGCTAGACTGCAATTTGCTAAAATGTACATGAGCAAGCCAAAATCCTTGTGGGACAGCATCCTCTGGACAGAGGAGACCAAGATAAGGCTTTTTGGTAAAGCACATGATCCTACCATTTACTGAAAACAAAACGAGCCCTACAAAAAAGAATGCAGTACCCACAGTAAAATATGGTGGAGGTTCAAAGATGTTTTGGGGTTGTTTTGCTGCCTCAAGCACTGGGTGCCTTGACTGTGCAAGGCATCATGAAATCTGAAGAGTCTTCCAGCAGGACAATGAGCCCAAACATACTTCAAGAAGCACCCAGAAATGGATTGAAACAAAGTGCTGGAGAGTTCTGAAGTGGCCAGCAATGAGTCCAGATCTAGATCCCATTGAACACCTGTAGAGAGATCTTAAAATTGCTGTTGGGAGAAGGCACCCATTAAATATGAGAGAAGTAGAGCTGTTTGCAAATGAAGAATGGTCCAAAATTCCAGTTGAGAGGTGTAAGAAGCTTGTTGGTGGTTATAGGAGGTGATTGATTTATATGTACAGGTGCAATTTGATTTGTATGTACAGGTGTTTCTCACAAAACTAGAATATCATCAAAAAGTTAATTTATTTCAGTTCTTTAATACAAAAAGTGAAACTCTTATATTATATAGAGTCTGTAAGGACTTGGACTGTACATCTGTTTCTGTCTGCTGTTGCCCTCAGTTCAGTTACTTTTGCCCTTACCTAAGATGGAGTCACTGGCCTCACGGGGCCATCTTGCTTCCTGTCAGACTTTTCCTGTTCCTATCTGTGGTGTATATAAGGGAGCTCTGTATATTACTCATTGCTTGAGTATCTTGTTCCTGACTTGTGATCAAGCTGGAAGAACTGCTATCTTGCTGGTTTCTTCATTACTTTGGGATACCCCGTCTGTCTCCGGATCTACGTCTCTTCATCGTAAGACTTGTTTCCCTGGATCTGCGCTGCACTCATCTCTGCTGCTGGACTGCTCCCTGCTAGGAGGCCTGGTCTTGTCTCCAGGTCTCTGGACCTGACATACTTGGACTTCCACGGTCTGTACACGTGCTTACTGCCTATCCAGCTCTGTCTGCTACTAACCTGCTGTGTCATAGCTGTTTACCTGCATACCATCATAAATATTCTTGAACTCTTAACCTATTGTCTCTCGGCCTCTTTTCTGACCCATGATACTGATCTCCACTGCACTTATCACTAAGTTTTTTACAGAGTCATTACATACAGAGTGTTCTATTTCAAGTGCTTATTTCTGTTAATGTTGATGATTGTGGCTTACAGCCAATGAAAACCCAAAAGTCATTATCTCAGTAAATTAGAATAATTAACAAAAAACTCCTGCAAAGGCTTCCTAAGCATTTACAAAGGTTCCTTAGTCTGTTTCAGTAGGCTCCACAATCATGGGGAAGACTGCTGACTTGGCAGATGTCCAGAAGGCAGTCATTGACACACTCCACAAGGAGGGTAAGCCACAAAAGGTCATTGCTAAAGAAGCTGTTCACAAAGTGCTGTATCTAAGCATATTAAAATATGTGTTTCACTTTTTGTATTAAAGAACTGAAATAAATTAACTTTTTGATGATGTTCGAATTTTGTGAGAAGCACCTGTATCTATGACCATACACATTGGATGATTATTGGCTGAACGAAGCATTGGCCAATCATTCAGCTGATTGCTATCTTGGCCATCTCTTCTATACACAGGAGTGTTTATTTGGCCAAGAGCTTGTGTTCTTATGAGAAAGCCATCACTAGACATGTTTGGTTAAGGGTACCGTCACACAGTGCCATTTTCATCGCTACGACGGCACGATCCGTGACGTCGCAGCGTCGTATGATTATCGCTCCAGCGTCGTAGACTGCGGTCACACTTTGCAATCACGGCGCTGGAGCGATGCCGAAGTCCCCGGGTAACCAGGGTAAACATCGGGTTACTAAGCGCAGGGCCGCGCTTAGTAACCCGATGTTTACCCTGGTTACCAGCGTAAACGTAAAAAAAACAAACAGTACATACTTACATTCCGGTGTCTGTCCCCCGGCGTTCTGCTTCTCTCCACTGTGTAAGCACCATAGCCGGAAAGCACAGCGGTGACGTCACCGCGTCACCGCTGTGCTCGCTTTCCGGCTGGCCGGCGCTCACAGTGCAGAGAAGCTGAGACGCCGGAGGACAGACACCGGAATGTAAGTATGTACTGTTTGTTTTTTTTTACTTTTACGCTGGTAACCACGGTAAACATCGGGTTACTAAGCGCGGCCCTGCGCTTAGTTACCCGATGTTTACCCTGGTTACAAGCGAACACATCGCTGGATCGCTGTCACACACAACGATCCAGCGATGTCAGCAGGTGATCAAGCGACGAAAGAAAGTTCCAAACGATCTGCTACGACGTACGATTCTCAGCAGGGTCCCTGATCGCTGCTGCGTGTCAGACACTGCGATATCGTAACGATATCGCTAGAACGTCACGAATCGTACCGTCGTAGCGATGAAAATGGCAGTGTGTGACGGTACCCTAAGGCTTAATTCCCAGTAGAATGGGGAGTACATTATGCTATACAGGCCTATAGGGAATGCATTGTACTATACAGGCCTATGGGGAATGTATTATACTATATTGAGGACTATTTGGCACATTATACTATATGGAGGCTATCTAGGGGGCCATCATACAGTGTGGGGATTACGGTGAAGGGGCCATCACACAGTGTTGGGGCCATCAAGCAGTTTGGGGCTAGTAAGGGGTCAGTATACTGTGTAGGGGTACATTACAGTGAGGAGGCATTATGTTATGTATAAGAGAGCATCATGCCGTGTATAGGGGAGCTGTACAGGGGGAGACTTGGGACATTATTCAATGTAAAGTGGGCACTTATTGTTATAGGGAAACTCAGGTTACTGTGACTATGAAAGGGGCACACAGTTCAATATTACTTTATAGGGAGCAAAATGTGGGCACTGTTTTCTAGGGCACTTGCACCTGGCATTACTGTATTCTAGAGGGGTGCTTTAGAATTTAGAAGGCACAGAGAATCACACAGCAGGTGCAGTAATAGGGACACATACGGCAACAGCATTGGGGTATCAGTAGGATGAGGCGTTTGTGAAGGTTGGGAATAGATTGTGACGTGCTGAAAATATAAGAAGTGAAATGTGTCTTTGTTGTATTCTCTGCAGACGATTCCTGGGTGGAAAACGTGTCGGTCTGGGCCAGATGGAAAAGACCGGAAAAGTGGACAACTCCATCAGAAAGAACGTAAGTGGTAAGTCACCATCTGTAACTGTGCTGTGATCTCTTATATGTTCTGCAGGGCTGGTATTTACCACTGACCATATGGCGGTAATATCAATGTTGCTCTTTGTATAGAGATTATTTTCAACAACAGCGCAGTCATCTGCCGAGGCTCTCCTCCACTATTAAGGTGCGTCACCCAGTTGTAATCAAGGTTACCTGGTTAGGGGCCCACTCAGAAGCTTCTCCCCCCTGAACCAAAACCCTAGCTACGCTACTATTGTGCAGGGCCGCATCCGGTGGGCCCTGCGTAACCGGACATGCGGCTCATCTTTCAAGACCGCAGCATGTCTATTTATCTTGCGGAGACGCTCCGTCCCTGCAAGATAAATTACACAGTATATGAATTCGATGCGGTGATTCCGCATGTGTTCAGTCAACAAATCCGGAATCACCGCGCATACAACAGGGGGTGGAGCTTTGGGCAGAGCGGGGTATCCGCTGCGTCCAAAGCGCTGGGTTTCCTGAACGTCGAAACATACCCTTATTGTATCTCATTCTCTTGTGGATGTTTCAATAAGGTGGGCCCATGGTAACCTGTATCTCACCGCCATACAGTGACATATATGGGACCGCAAGGTTCCCACTGATCTCTAGACTAGGAGTCCTCATACACAGTGCAGCCCATGGAGAAGAGTGATTGGTTACCTCCTTCAGTCCCATAGACATTGGTATAGCAGTAGCGCACAAGAGACAACCGCTCTATTCAATGACCACCGCTCCACTCCAATCAACATCGGACTATTCATCTGGAAATAGTAGCAAATGCCAGATAGGTGGTCTGGCGGTGGGCCATATCGGCCCACAACACTCATAATATTATATGGAGGACTATGGGGGTGCATTATACTTCTTAGATGGATCCCCATTACTTCTATGTAAGCCCCTGATGAGTATAATGGTTTATATTCTTTTATACATTACATAACAACAGCAGTACGGGAGACAAATATATACCAGGATGGGGCACCAGATAGTTACGCCACTGAGGTAGACTATACAACTTTGCAACAAAGCTATAGTGTGCAAAATGAAGATGTGAAATGGGTGAACAGATATTTTGGCATGGGGGAACCCCATATGAAAGTTCGCACCGGGGCCCATAACTTTGTAGTTACACCACTGGTCTGATCTCTTATGCCTTATGTTCCATTATCTACTACATTTACTTCTATAGTTCTACCAACAGTTTTGTTACCCACCTTTCTCTTCCATTTCTCGATCATGTTCACTGGTATAATGATCTGAAATGAGACAATACCTCAGAATTTTGGAATTTCTTACTGACAAGATAGAAAACACTTGGGTATCTTCTGCCATTACCAGTACATGTGATGCCATGATGCCCATCTCTGCAGGAACACACATTAGGGGCAATACAGAATCCACTGCCACATCCATAAGCACAAAGAGCTACAAGATAAAGATAAGCCACGTGCATAGTCAGTGTTACTCATAGAATTGTCATTAAATAGATAAAGTTGCAATTAAAATTATCCAGACCCTTCTACAAATTAATTTTATCAGCAAAATTTACAAACATTCTGCCGTTTGCAATAAAACAATAAAATAGTGTAAATTGCTCAACACAAGTGATATAACAAGTGGTTTCTCCAAATTCAGGACAAAAAACACATTTACAGACTGCTGTATTCTTAGAATTAATCACCCCCTGTATGACAAGCACCTTTAACACTTAGTAGACCACCTTTGTCTGTAATTTCTTGCTGCGAATATGATGCACAGCTAGAGACCAGCTTCTGGCAGGGTTACTGAAGAATCTTATCCCATTCCCCATTGGAAATGGCTTCCAGTTCAATAATATCTTGGGTTTGCATACACCAATGCCTTCTAAACATCCCCCCACTCCAGAATCTCCTAAGTTGAAACCAAGCCTTAGTGAACTCTGAGGTATGCTTGGGATCATTGCCTTGATGGAAGGTTCATTGACACCCAAGCTTCAGTTTCCTCACAGAAGGTATGACATTTTCTCCCAGGCTTTCCTGATACCTGATTAAATTCATCTAACTTTGCACATGCTGCATTCTTCCAGTGCCAGAGGAAGCAAAGCAGCCCCAGACCATCACCAAGTGACCACCATGATCAGCTGCAGGCATCTCCAAGCCACCACCATGAGCAACTGTAGGCATTGCCGAGCCACCACCATGGGCAACTGTAGGCACCACTGAGCTACCACCATGCTTATCCCTTTTCCAAAAATCTCCCCCTCAGAATCTAAGATTCATTATAAAAATCAACTTCAGATGTACAATTTTTACGCATCTAGCAGAACTGGCCATAAGGTATGTTTTTCACACAGCGAGGTAGATGTCCACTAAAAAAATCAAGATAACTTTTCACATCTCCCTATTTAAAATTGGTGCAGGTCCAAACAGGTAGATGTCAACAGCTATCCAGGATTCTTAGGGGGAGATTTTTTGAAAAATGATACCACAAACAGCTTATAAAAGATGCCTCTGGAAAAATGAGAAGGTTAAAACAAAAAGGTTATTTAGCTAAGATTGCTACAAGATCTGAGAAGACCGCCTGTTTGGGGGAAAATAGATATCAACTTTTAATAGTTAAATAGGTGGTCGGCGCTCATAGCAAGCGAGCATTTCTTCTACACACAGGCGATCTGATCATTGCCTGTTTGTAGCAGAACCGATCAAAGTATTGCAGCTTCTAGTCTCCCATGAAGACTATTGAAGCATGCAAAAAGTTAAAAAAAAGTTTTAAAAAAAAAAAATGTAAGTTCAAATCACCCCTCCTTCGCCCCATTCAAAATTAAACAATAAAAAAAACAAATAAGCACATATTTTGTATCGCCACATTCAAAATCACCCAATCTATCAATATAAAAAATAATTAATCCGATCGCTAAACGGCATAACGAGAAAAAAGTAAAAACGCCAAAATTGTTTTTTTGGTCGCCTCTACATTGCAACAAAATGCAATAAAAAGCAATCAAAAGATCTATCTAGACCAAAATGGTATCAATAAAAACGTCAGCTTGGTGCGCAAAAAATAAGCCGTCACCCAGTCCCAGATCAAGAAAAATGGAGACACTACAGGTCTCTGAAAATGGCGCTTTTTTTTCTACAACTTTTTGAGGGTTTTTTTACCACTTAAATAAAAAAAGAACCTAGACATGATTGGAGTGTGTGAACTCATAATGACATGGAGAATTATAATGGCAGGTCACTTTTTGCATTTAGTGAACATGGTAAAAAATAAATAAATAACTTTAGAATTGCACTTTTTTTTGTAATTTCACCGCACTTGGAATTTTTTTCCCGTTTTCCAGTACATGATATGTTAAAATCGATGGTGTTGTTCAAAAGTACAACTTTTCCTGCAAAAAACAAGCCCTCACATGGCCATATTGACTGAAAAAAAAAAAAAATATGGCTGTGGGAAGAAGGGGAGTAAAAAACAGACATTTAAAAACTGAAATACCCCTGGTCGTTAAGGGGTTAATATACACAAATGTATATTTAAAAAAAAATCTAAATGCTATCATAAGAATTATGATGTAATATATCTCAAAATCTATATAAATCTGTCTAGCTGATGCACTGATGTTTGCAAGACTGAGAAGGTTTCTGAAAAGTTTCCCCAAGTAGCAGTTGAATATGTTTCACCTGTTCTACTATTATCTACTACTGATACATATTATTTATAGTGCTGACAAAACTAAGAAAAAAATGTTAGATGGCACATTTTAAAATTCATTCATAAGCCAATAATTAACAGATTGCAGGCGACTTACGCTGCAGGCATAGTCCAGTGCCTGGAAAAACAGTCCAACCTGGACAACATCCATTGCTCATACCGGAGAAACACACATGAGGTCCAGAACGCATTCTGCAAGGTAAATATAAAACTGGTATAAAAGAATAAATTAAAATAATAATTAACAAATGAATATATATATATATATATATACATATATATATATATATATATATATATATATATATATATATATATATATGCATATATATATATATATATATATATATATATATATATATAAATAGTGCTCAGCATAAATGATTGAACCCCCTTTGAAAAGTAAGATTTTAAAGGGAACCTGTCAGCAGGATTGTGCACAGTAACCCACAGACAGTGTCAGGTCAGTGCCGTTATACTGACTAGGGCTTATACCCATATGTGAAAAAAAAAACCAGTTCGTAATCTGGACCGAAAAAACGGACGAGTGCCATGCAAGCGCCATGCGAGTGTCATATGAGTACAATGCGATTTTCACACTTAGCATCTGATTTACATCCAAGTGCATTGCGATTGCTATCCGACTGCAATGCGATTTTAACATGAGCTTTTACATACAGCAGTTATCTATGTCATTTACACATCGTTTTCAAAGGAATTATTCGTCAAAACACACACATATATATTATACGTATGTATATATATAATATATATACATATATATATATATATATATATATATATATTAGATGGATACGGCAATTCCTGTGCACGTACAGTAAAATCACACTGACAGGTTACAATAGAATATATATAATAGATATATACACATAGAATAGATGTATATATCTATTCTATGTCAGTGACACATATATATATATATATATATATATATATATATATATATATATATATATATATATATATATATATATATATATATATATATATACACTCACCGGCCACTTTATTAGGTACACCATGCTAGTAACGGGTTGGACCCCCTTTTGCCTTCAGAACTGCCTCAATTCTTCGTGACATAGATTCAACAAGGTGCTGGAAGCATTCCTCAGAGATTTTGGTCCATATTGACATGATGGCATCACACAGTTGCCGCAGATTTGTCGGCTGCACATCCCAAAGATGCTCCATACAAGGCAGGATGGATCCATGCTTTCATGTTGTTTACGCCAAATTCTGACCCTACCATCCGAATGTCGCAGCAGAAATCGAGACTCATCAGACCAAGCAACGTTTTTCCAATCTTCTACTGTCCAATTTCGATGAGCTTGTGCAAATTGTAGCCTCAGTTTCCTGTTCTTAGCTGAAAGGAGTGGTACCCGGTGTGGTCTTCTGCTGCTGTAGCCCATCTGCCTCAAAGTTCGATGCACTGTGCGTTCAGAGATGCTCTTAGGCCTACCTTGGTTGTAACGGGTGGCGATTTGAGTCACTGTTGCCTTTCTATCAGCTCGAACCAGTCTGCCCATTCTCCTCTGACCTCTGGCATCAACAAGGCATTTCCGCCCACAGAACTGCCGCTCACTGGATTTTTTTTCTTTTTCGGACCATTCTCTGTAAACCCTAGAGATGGTTGTGCGTGAAAATCCCAGTAGATCAGCAGTTTCTGAAATACTCAGACCAGCCCTTCTGGCACCAACAACCATGCCACGTTCAAAGGCACTCAAATCACCTTTCTTCCCCATACTGATGCTCGGTTTGAACTGCAGGAGATTGTCTTGACCATGTCTACATGCCTAAATGCACTGAGTTGCCGCCATGTGATTGGCTGATTAGAAATTAAGTGTTAACAAGAAGTTGGACAGGTGTACCTAATAAAGTGGCCGGTGAGTGTATATATATATATATGTCTTTATATTTCTTAGAGCGATAGATAGGAGAATAGCCAGTAATTCATTTGTCAGCTTCTGTAAAATCACTGCAGGAGCCAACAGGATAGAAGAGATGGTTAACATACAGTAAATACATATAAAATAGATAGACATATAGATGTCAGCTACAAATACAATTAGTACAATGTCTGTGCAAATTATAAGACATGTATTTAATAAACTATTATTTATAAGAAAAAAATACGTGGGCTTCCGCACAATTTTCTAAACCAGCAGAGGGAAAGCCAGCGACTGAGGGCAAATGTTTATAGCCTGGGAAGGGTGTAATACTCATGGAGCTTCCCAGGCTATTAATATCAGCTCACATATACTTAGCCTTTACTGGCTATTAAAATGGGGGACCCACCAAAAGAATGACGTGAGGTTCCCCCATAATTAATAACCAGCAAAGGCTATGCAAACAGCTGATATTAATAGCCTAGGAAGGGGCCAAGGATATTGGCCCTCAGCTAAAAACATCAGCACTCAGCCGCCCTTGAAAAGGCGCATCTCTAAGATGTGCCAATTCCGGCACTTGGCATTGCTCGTCCCACTTGCCCTGTAGCGGTGGCAAGTGGTGTAATAGTTGTGGAGTTGATGTCACCTTTGTATTGAAAGGTGACATAAAGCCCACAGCTTAGTAATGGAGAGGTGTCAATAAGACACCTATCCATTACTAATCCTATAGTTGGTACATGTTAAATAAAGACACAGCCAGAATAAAGTCTTTTAATGAAATAAAACACAACACAGTTTTACCATTTTATTGTTACTCCTAATCCATGCAACACCCTCAATCTCCTGTAGTAAAAGTAAAATAATAAACCAACAATATACACATACCTGTCCGTAGTTGTGTCCCACGCCGTAATCCATGTCTGGGGTTTATACAGTTTTCAACCAGGACGGTGCCAAGATGTGACCGCCCCAGCTGAAAAACCACTGGTGAATGAGGAGATGCTGCCAGCGCAGCTTCAGTGACTAGCGGTGCCGTCACTGAAGCTGCGCTCCCTCACAGCCTGACCTGCGCTGAACTCTGGAGAGAGGGAAAATGCCAGTTCATTTTCCCATGCTCCAGAGGTCATCCCAGTTCAGCACGGCTGCAAGCTGGCCGCGACCAATCAGCGACTTGGGATTTCCGTGACAGACAGACAAACAGACAGACAAACAGACAGAAGTGCCCCTTAGACGATTATATATATAGATTCTATGTGTATATTTTTATTCTATCTATTCTATTCTAACCTGTCAGTGTGATTTCACTGTACACCACACATGAATTACCAACTTTTCAAAGGACACCGGTGCATAAAAAACAGACAGTACTCGCATGGTGCAAGTGCTGTGCGTTTTTTTCTCACATCGATTGACTTACATTGGCGAGTCTTGTCCAAGGCACGCAGCAAATCACAGCATGCTGCGATTTTTATTTCTCAGTCCGATTTCAGCTGAGAAAAAAAAATTACAGATGAGATATAACTCATTGAATAACATTGGTCAGAGTGCAATCCAATTTTATATCGGATTGCACTCGTCCGTTTTTCTCGCAAATGAGTATGAGCCCTTAAAATGATACCTTGGTTGATGAAATCTGTCTTGTGGTTGTTGTTTAATCTTTAATTTCACTTTTGCGTTAATGAGATTCTCGCGCTTCGGGGCGGCCTGTGGAGGGGGGGTCTCCATGTGGTGCTCTGCTTAGGTATTCATCTGTATGGCTTCTGACAGGTCACCAATTCCTCACTGACCTGGCCCCTAGTTTACATAATGAATATTATATACTGTATATTTAAAAAAAATCACCTTCTGCAGGCAGGCGCCAGTGCCAGCACATGCACTGCATCATGATCGCATCTATAATGTGTACTTAATTATTATTTTTTTTGGTATACATTAATTCACAAAAAAAATTAGTCTGAAAATGGCGCCGGTCGCGCCTGCGCAATAGCAGCTATCAGCGAACCGATACCTGCTGCGGTGCCATCTTGCTAGAGAAAAAAAATTGCCTCCTACAAGATGGTGCTGCCAACACTTGCGCAGTACCATCTATCGGATTGGATGGTATACATTAATTCATAAAAAAAAATCAGTCTGAAAATGGCGCCAGCTGCGCCTGCACAGTAGCAGCTATCAGCGACCTGATAGTTGTTACTGCACCGGCGCCATCTTGCTAGAGAAAAAAACATTGTCTCCACTAAGTAGCATCTATCGGCGATCTGATAGATGCTACTGACCAGGGGCAGACTGATTTTTTCTTTTTATGAACTAATGTATACCATTCAAAAAAATAATTAAATACACATTATAGATGCGAGTGCAGCGCCCCAGAGTCCTGGTCGTTGCAGTAATGTCGCTCTGCCACTAAGGGGAGTGATGTTACGTCTGATTGCACTAAAGGAGTTTCTCTGACCAGGTAACACTCACACTACACTTCACACTCCGGCCACCAGGGGGGGTGGTTCTATCTAGTAGGCCACTCCTCACACTCTGGTAAAACTGTGGGTTGGACAGGAAGAGGAGAGAGAAGTAACTGGGAAGAGCTAGTGAGAGGACCTGTCAGGGATGGGATCCTGGCAGACTCCTAAGAGCAGAACTAACCAGTGAACAACGGGAATACAGTAAAGAGGAATTAGGACCAGAAGGAGTCGTGCTGTTAGACCGAGGCAACATCCTTCTGAGGCGCAAACAGTCGGTGGCCGGAACGCCGAGCAAGTAAGAGACTCTAAGTACTACTGCAAACCACGGCCGGACAGCCAATTATAGGTTGGCTGTCTCACACAAATCACCTAAGCAGACAACGGAGGCAGCTGTGGGAGACGGGCGACTCTAGGGTCCCGGAAGAACTCCAGGCCTACCCCGTCATACGGGTGCGTCCTACCATATCACCTGGGGGACGGAGAGAACGAACACGAGAAACAGACACAACAGTTGTGAGGACTATCCCGGGAGCTCAGCAGGGAAGAACTACAACACCCAGCGCTAGAAGGTAGACACTGATTCCCACCTGTAAAGGGAACTCCTGATGTGCCTTTGGACCGGCCGGTCTTTGACAGCCCTGTTGACAGCGCTCTCGACTGAGGACTCTAAAACCTTCAGTAAAGAGGTAAAGAGACTGCAACCTGGTGTCCTCGTTATTTACTACGACCCACACTGCACCCAACATCACCACCATCCACATCTATTACTGTACGCCCCTCAGGAGGGTCACGGACCGGGTCTAGCCACCGTGACAACCCCAGAGCAGAGACTTAGAGGCCCGGTACCGGGTACCCCTCGGCCCTGCGGCTGTGGGGGCGCTACAATTTGGCATCACGAACAGGATCTACTTAAAGGGAACCTGTCACCTCGTTTTTTCGGTATGAGATAAAAATTCTGTTAAATAGGGCCTGAGCTGTGCATTACAATAGTGTACTTTGTGGACCCCGATTCCCCACCTATGCTGCCGAAATACGTTACCAAAGTAGTCGTTTTCGCCTGTCAATCAGGCTGGTCAGGTCGGATGGGCGTGGTGTCTTCCCCCAGATCTTGCGTAGTTTTCCGTTGGTGGCGTAGTGGTGTGCGCATGTCCAAGGTCCCGAATCCTGCACAGGGGTGTGAAAATAGCAGCGATGTCCATTATTCCATTGGTGGTCGGTGGGCGCGGCCATCTTGCTTTGGCCGCGCGTGCGCAGAAGCGGCGCTCTGCTGGCCGCGGCTTCAGGAAAATGGCCGCGGGCATCCGCGCGTGCGCAGATGGCTATCGCGGCGGCCATTTTCGTGAAGCCGAGTTCGCATCTCGGCTTCACGAAAATGGCCGCCGCGATAGCCATCTGCGCACGCGCGGATGCCCGCGGCCATTTTCCTGAAGCCGCGGCCAGCAGAGCGCCGCTTCTGCGCACGCGCGGCCAAAGCAAGATGGCCGCGCCCACCGACCACCAATGGAATAACGGACATCGCTGCTATTTTCACACCCCTGTGCAGGATTCGGGACCTTGGACATGCGCACACCACTACGCCACCAACGGAAAACTATGCAAGATCTGGGGGAAGACACCACGCCCATCCGACCTGACCAGCCTGATTGACAGGCGAAAACGACTACTTTGGTAACGTATTTCGGCAGCATAGGTGGGGAATCGGGGTCCACAAAGTACACTATTGTAATGCACAGCTCAGGCCCTATTTAACAGTATTTTTATCTCATACCGAAAAAACGAGGTGACAGGTTCCCTTTAAGCCTGAGGAATCGGGTCATGTGTGCCTTGGAACTGTGATTTATTGTGCTTGGACTGTAACTTATTGCAAAGACTGTGCGTCGACAATTGCCGCCAAGAGTTCCCGCCACGATTCGCCATCGCAGTGTGTGGAGGGATGAGCCACAGCTTCGTGGGCGGAACCGGCCAAAAGAAGCGCGGAACGAGAAAGCGCGGTAATGTGCTGATCCCGGAAGAGGAACCCCGATCTCCAGCAGGTTAGTGGAGGAAGGGCCAGCCATGTCCGAGTCGGGAGGAGCGGAGGAGGAGGCCGCAACCGGGGACGCAGGGGCACCTCCGGGCCCCGCAGCGGGCGAAGCCGCGGCCCTAATACCACCACCGGTTGCCGCAGAACCCGCTGCCCCCAGCAGTCAGTCGGACACTGCCGCTACCACAAAAGCCATAATGCCCTTCTCTATGCCGTACCTGCCCGGAGCGACCTGGCTCCCGCGATACTCTGGGGAGTCGCATACATTCACTGACTTTAAGGAAGGGCTCTGCAGCCTGCTCGAGTTCTATCCCCTGACAGAGCCTCAGAAGGTTCATATGATAACCGGCCAACTCTTTGGGGCGGCTCTGAGAGAATTGAAGTCTTTGCCCGCCGAGGATAAGGGAACTGCACAGCAGATTTTTGCAAAGCTTAAAGCCACCTTCGATACTCGCACTGCTACAGAAATTAAACTGACTTTCTATGGATGCAAACAGAGACCGCAGGATAGCTTACGGGACTATGCCCTTAATCTCCAGGAGGCGATGCGGGCCATTAACCCCTTCACCCCCAAGGGTGGTTTGCACGTTAATGACCGGTCCAATTTTTACAATTCTGACCACTGTCCCTTTATGAGGTTATAACTCTGGAACGCTTCAACGGATCTTGGCGATTCTGACATTGTTTTCTCGTGACATATTGTACTTCATGTTAGTGGTAAAATTTCTTCGATATAACTTGCGTTTATTTGTGAAAAAAATGAATATTTGGCGAAAATTTTGAAAATTTCGCAATTTTCCAACTTTGAATTTTTATGCCCTTAAATCACAGACATATGTCACACAAAATACTTAATAAATAACATTTCCCACATGTCTACTTTACATCAGCACAATTTTGGAACCAAAATTTTTTTTTGTGACGGAGTTATAAGGGTTAAAAGTTGACCAGCAATTTCTCATTTTTACAACACCATTTTTTTTTAGGGACCACATCTCATTTGAAGTCATTTTGACGGGTCTATATGATAGAAAATACCCAAGTGTGACACCATTCTAAAAACTGCACCCCTCAAGGTACTCAAAACCACTTTCAAGAAGTTTATTAACCCTTCAGGTGTTTCACAGGAATTTTTGGAATGTTTAAATAAAAATGAACATTTAACTTTTTTTCACACAAAATTTATTTCAGCTCCAATTTGTTTTATTTTACCAAGGGTAACAGGAGAAAATAGACCCCAAAAGTTGTTGTACAATTTGTCCTGAGTACGCTGATACCCCATATGTGGGGGTAAACCACAGTTTGGGCGCATGGCAGAGCTTGGAAGCAAGGGAGCGCCATTTGACTTTTCAATGCAAAATTGACTGGAATTGAGATGGGACGCCATGTTGCATTTGGAGAGCCCCTGATGTGCCTAAACATTGAAACTCCTAACAAGTGACACCATTTTGGAAAGTAGACCCCCTAAGGAACTTATCTAGATGTGTGGTGAGCACTTTGACCCAACAAGTGCTTTACAGAAGTTTATAATGCAGAGCCGTAAAAATAAAAAATCATATTTTTTCACAAAAATGATCTTTTCACCCCCAATTTTTTAATTTTCCCAAGGGTGAGAGAAGAAATTGGACCCCAAAAATTGTTGTGCAATTTGTCCTGAGTACGCTGATATCCCATATGTGGGTGTAAACCATTGTTTGGGCGCAGGGCAGAGCTCGGAAGGGAAGGAGCGCCATTTGACTTTTCAATGCAAAATTGACTGGAATTGAGATGGGACGCCATGTTGCATTTAGAGAGCCCTTGATGTGCCTAAACATTGAAACCCCTAACAAGTGACACCATTTTGGAAAGTAGACCCCCTAAGGAACTTATCTAGATGTGTGGTGAGCACTTTGACCCACCAAGTGCTTCACAGAAGTTTATAATGCAGAGCCGTAAAAATAAAAAATCATATTTTTTCACAAAAATGATCTTTTCACCCCCAATTTTTTATTTTCCCAAGGGTAAGAGAAGAAATTGGACCCCAAAAATTGTTGTGCAATTTGTCCTGAGTACACTGATACCCCATATGTGGGTGTAAACCATTGTTTGGGCGCAGGGCAGAGCTCAGAAGGGAAGGAGCGCCATTTGACTTTTCAATGCAAAATTGACTGGAATTGAGATGGGACGCCATGTTGCGTTTGGAGAGCCCCTAATGTGCCTAAACATTGAAACCCCCCACGAGTGACACCATTTTGGAAAGTAGACCCCTTAAGGAACTTATCTAGATGTGTGTTGAGCACTTTGACCCAACAAGTGCTTCACAGAAGTTTATAACGCAGAGCCGTAAAAATAAAAAATCATATTTTTTCACAAAAATGATCTTTTAACCCCCATTTTTTTATTTCCCCAAGGGTAAGAGAAGAAATTAGACCACAAAAGTTGTTGTGCAATTTGTCCTGAGTACGACGATACCCCATATGTGGGTGTAAACCATTGTTTGGGCGCATAGCAGAGCTCAGAAGGGAAGAAGCGCTATTTTACTTTTCAATGCAAAATTGACTGGAATTAAGATGGGATGCCATGTTGCGTTTGGAGAGCCCCTGATGTGCCTAAACATTAAACCCCCCCACAAGTGACACCATTTTGGAAAGTAGACCCCCTAAGGAACTTATCTAGATGTGTTTTGAGAGCTTTGAACCCCCAAGTGTTTCACTACAATTTATAACGCAGAGCCGTGAAAATAAAAATTATTTTTTTTTTCACAAAAATGATTTTTTAGCCCCCAGTTTTGTATTTTTACAAGGGTATCAGGATAAATTGGACCTCAAAAGTTGTTGTCCAATTTGTCTGGAGTACGCTGATACCCCATTTGTGGGGGGGGACCACTGTTTGGGCGCATGACAGAGCTCGGAAGGGAAGGAGCGCCATTTGGAATGCAGACTTAAATGGATTGGTCTGCAGGCGTCACGTTGCATTTGCAGAGCCCCTGATGTACCCAAACAGTACAAACCCCCCACAAGTGACCCCATATTGGAAACTAGACCCCCCAAGGAACTTATCTAGATGTGTTGTGAGAACTTTGAACCACCAAGTGTTTCACTACAGTTTATAACGCAGAGCCGTGAAAATAATTTTTTTTTTTTTTCACAAAAATGAAATTTAGCCCCCAGTTTTGTATTTTCACAAGGGTATCAGGATAAATTGGACCCTAAAAGTTGTTGTCCAATTTGTCCTGAGTACGCTGATACCCCCTATGTGGGGGGGAACCACTGTTTGGGCGCATGACAGAGCTCGGAAGGGAAGGAGCGCCATTTGGAATGCAGACTTAAATGGATTGGTCTGCAGGCGTCACGTTGCATTTGCAGAGCCCCTGATGTACCCAAACAGTACAAACCCCCCACAAGTGACCCCATATTGGAAACTAGACCCCCCAAGGAACTTATCTAGATGTGTTGTGAGAACTTTGAACCCCCAAGTGTTTCACTACAGTTTATAACGCAGAGCCGTGAAAATAAAAATTATTATTTTTTTTTCACAAAAATGATTTTTTAGCCCCCAGTTTTGTATTTTCACAAGGGTATCAGGATAAATTGGACCCTAAACGTTGTTGTCCAATTTGTCCTGAGTACGCTGATACCCCCTATGTGGGGGGGAACCACTGTTTGGGCGCATGACAGAGCTCGGAAGGGAAGGAGCGCCATTTGGAATGCAGACTTAAATGGATTGGTCTGCAGGCGTCATGTTGCATTTGCAGAGCCCCTGATGTACCCAAACAGTACAAACCCCCCACAAGTGACCCCATATTGGAAACTAGACCCCCCAAGGAACTTATCTAGATGTGTTGTGAGAACTTTGAACCCCCAAGTGTTTCACTACAGTTTATAACGCAGAGCCGTGAAAATAAAAATTATTATTTTTTTTTCACAAAAATGATTTTTTAGCCCCCAGTTTTGTATTTTCACAAGGGTATCAGGATAAATTGGACCCTAAACGTTGTTGTCCAATTTGTCCTGAGTACGCTGATACCCCCTATGTGGGGGAGAACCACTGTTTGGGCGCATGACAGAGCTCGGAAGGGAAGGAGCGCCATTTGGAATGCAGACTTAAATGGATTGGTCTGCAGGCGTCACGTTGCATTTGCAGAGCCCCTGATGTACCCAAATAGTACAAACCCCCCACAAGTGACCCCATATTGGAAACTAGACCTCCCAAGGAACTTATCTAGATGTGTTGTGAGAACTTTGAACCCCCAAGTGTTTCACTACAGTTTACAACGCAGAGCCGTGAAAATAAAACATATTTTTTTTCCCACAAAAATGATTTTTAGCCCCCCAAATTTTTATTTTCCCAAGGATAACAAGAGAACTTGGACCCCAGAAGTTGTTGTTCAATTTGTCCCTAGTACGCTGATACCCCATATGTTGGGGTAAACCCCTTTTTGGACGCACGGGAGAGCTCGGAAGGGAAGGAGCACTGTTTTACTTTTTCAACGCAGAATTGGCTGGAATTGAGATTGGACGCCATGTCGCGTTTGGAGAGCCCCTGATGTGCCTGAACAGTGGAATCTCCCCAATTCTACCTGAAACCCTACCCCTAACCTCACCCCTAACCGTTTACTGAACATTTTCTGACAGTCATAAATGCCACGTATATAAGTGCCACGTATATAAGTGCCACGTATATAAGTGCCACGTATTTAAGAGCCACGTATTTCAGTGCCACGTATTTCAGTGCCACGTATTTCAGTGCCACGTTATTTCAGTGCCACGATATTTCAGTGCCACGATATTTCAGTGCCACGTATTTCAGTGCCACGTATTTCAGGCACTGAAAAATACGTGGCACGTAAATACTTCAGTGCCACGATATTTCAGTGCCACAATATTTCAGTGCCACGTATTTCAGGCACTGAAAAATACGTGGCACGTAAATACGTGGCACGTAAATACGTGGCACTGAAATACGTGGCACTGAAATACGTGGCACTGAAATACGTGGCCACTGAAATACGTGGCCACTGAAATATCGTGGCACTTATATACGTATATACGTATATAAACGTATATTTCAGTGCCACGTATTTCAGTGCCACGTATTTCAGGGTAGGGTTAGGGGTAGGGTTAGGGTTTTTTGTTTTTTTCTTGTGTTTTTCTATAAAAACGCATGCGTTTTACCGCGTTTACATGCATTTTTTCACACATGTGGTTTTTTTAAAAAACGCATGCAGATAAAAACACAAGTGTGAAACCAGACTAAAAGACGCTTTTTATAGCAAAAAAGTTTTTGCGTCTCCACATTTTGAGACCTATAATTTTTCCACATTTTGGTCCACAGAGTCATGTGAGGTTTTTTTTTTTTTGCGGGACGAGTTGACGTTTTTATTGGTAACATTTTCGGACACGTGACCATTTTTTATCACTTTTTATTCCGATTTTTGTGAGGCAGAATAACCAAAAACCAGCTATTCATGAATTTCTTTTGGGAGAGGCGTTTATACCGTTCTGCGCTTGGTAAAATTGATAAAGCAGTTTTATTCTTCGGGTCAGTACGATTACAGCGATACCTCATTTATATCATTTTTTAATGTTTTGACGCTTTTATACGATAAAAACTATTTTATAGAAAAAATAATTATTTTGGCATCGCTTTATTCTGAGGACTATAACTTTTTTATTTTTTTGCTGATGATGCTGTATGGCGGCTCGTTTTTTGCGGGACAAGATGACGTTTTCAGCGGTAACATGGTTATTTATATCCGTCTTTTTGATCGCGTGTTATTCCACTTTTTGTTCGGCGGTATGGTAATAAAGCGTTGTTTTTTGCCTCGTTTTTTTTTTTTTTTTCTTACGGTGTTTACTGAAGGGGTTAACTAGTGGGCCAGTTTTATAGGTTGGGTCGTTACGGACGCGGCGATACTAAATATGTGTACTTTTATTGTTTTTGTTTGTTTTTTTTAGATAAAGAAATGTATTTATGGGAATAATATTTTTTTTTTTATTATTATTTATTTAGGAATTTTTTTTTTTTTTTTTTACACATGTGGAAATTTTTTTTTTTACTTTTTTACTTTGTCCCAGGGGGGGACATCACAGATCGCAGATCTGATAGTGTGCACAGCACTCTATGAGATCCGCGATCATCTTTTCATCGGAGCAGGCTGCAGCTTTCATCTGCAGCCTGCTCCGACCCGGAAGTGCTCCCTGCAGGACCCGGATACAGCCCCTCGGCCATTTTGGATCCGGGGCCTGCAGGGAGAAGACGTTCGGTACGAGGTGAGTACATCACCTTGTACCGATCGTCTCAGGGAAGCCCGCAGGGAGCCCCCTCCCTGCGCGATGCTTCCCTGTACCGCCGGTACACCGCGATCATGTTTGATCGCGGTGTGCCGGGGGTTAATGTGTCGGGGGCGGTCCGTGACCGCTCCTGGCACATAGTGCCGGATGTCAGCTGCGATATGCAGCCGACACCCGGCCGCGATCGGCCGCGCTCCCCCCGTGAGCGCGGCCGATCGCGTATGACGTACTATCCCGTCGGCGGTCATGGGGGCCCACCCCACCTCGACGGGATAGTACGTCAAATGTCGGGAAGGGGTTAAGCAGAGTGACCCCGGCAGCATGCAGGATGAGGATAAACTCCTGAAGGAGCGGTTCATTGAGGGGCTCCTGTGCAGTCACCAAAGGGGCCAATTGCACTTCCTGGCCATGCAAAATCCAGACTTGACTTTTGCGCAATTCAAAGATAAAGCTATCCAGGCATTGCAGCAGCGACAACCCAGCCGTGCAGTACCTCCCCGGCGCCCCGCTCTCACGTACCACCAGGAGGTGGCGTCGGATGCCCCAGTCGCCGCCGAGACCGATGCCCAGAGCCTAGAGGACGACTCCCCTGCAGGACTTCGCCTCCAGATGCAGGAGCTAACCAAGAGCGTTGCTGCCCTGGCCCGGATGGTGCAGTCCCTACAGGAGGCCCCCAAGGAGAAGATCCAGTTGGCCTCCAGACCAGAGGATGTCCCTTGGATGCGACAGAGGAGGACTCCGCCGACCAGAGGCCGGAACGACGATCGCTTCCACCAGGACGGACGACCCATCTGCCGCCGCTGTCACCAGGTGGGCCACCTTGCAAGGTACTGTCCTTTAAACGAGCAACCCCTGGGGCAAAGGGCCAACCCCCAGGAGTAGGACGGTCAGGCCCGCAGCATTGGAGAACCAAGTACATTGGAGGACGACCAGTTCTCCCTGTAGTGGTTGATGGAATCCCCTTGAACGCTTTGCTGGACACCGGTTCTCAGGTGACGACTATACCTTACGTGCTTTATAGACGGTATTGGGAGGACACCGATATTACTCGTGGCCCTAACGATGATTTCACCATAATAGCCAGTAATGGTCAGCCGTTGCCACAAGTGGGGTATAAGGAGGTCACCATCAAGGTGGGGCGGGTGGAATTGAAAGCCCAAGGGATTGTGATTGTTGATATTGACCGTCGAGAATGTAATCCCATGATGACTCTTGGTACTAATGTTATAGAAAATTGTCTTGCAGAAGTTATTGTTTTATTGCAACAGGTGGCAGAAACCGCTGGCCACAGTGAGCAACGTGCCCTGCAGAAGGAAATCAGAGCTCTGATGCAGAGACAGCAGGTAGAGCTGACTGGTGGTGAGATTGGTCGTGTCACTGTGAGTGATTCAAACCCCATCGCGATACCCCCCAGGAGTGAAATGTTAATATGGTGTCGGGCAGCCATGGGCCTCAGGGGAAAGGACTACCAGGCCTTGGTAGAACCCGTATATTCAGACAATAGGCCTACTATTCTGACAGCCCGGGGGGTGGTCGACGTTCGCCAGGGGAGAGTGCCCGTACGTGTCCTCAATTGTGGGGAGGAAGAGGTTCACCTCACCAAGTATGCCACGCTTGCCAAATTGTTCACTGTTAATAATAGTGTGATACAGACACCTGAACCCTTGGTCCCGTCAAACGTGGCGGAGGACAACGGTTCTGCAGAGCACTCGAAAGACTGGTGTCGGGAATTGCATGTGGGCACTGACTCTACCCCATCCCATCAAAAGCAGGGGGCCTACAGGGTGGTACACGAGTACGAGCAGGTATTCAGCAAACACCCCTTAGATTTTGGGCAGGTGAAAGGGATCCAACACCATATCCCCACGGGAGATCACCGACCCATAAAAGAGAGATATCGCCCTGTACCCCCAGCTCATTACCAGTGTGCCAAGGACATGTTGCGGGAAATGAAGGAGGCTGGGGTGGTGAGAGACAGCTGTAGCCCCTGGGCAGCTCCGTTAGTCCTTGTTAAAAAGAAAGATGGTACAATGAGAATGTGTGTTGATTACAGGCAGTTGAATCGCATTACACATAAGGACGCATACCCACTGCCAAGGATAGAGGAGTCTCTGGCTTCCTTAAAATCTGCTAACTATTTCTCTACCTTAGATCTCACCAGTGGGTACTGGCAGGTTCCTGTAGCGGAGGCGGACAAAGAGAAGACGGCCTTCACGACACCAATGGGTCTCTGCGAATTCAATTACATGCCCTTCGGATTGTGCAATGCTCCCGGGACGTTCCAGAGGATGATGGAGTGCTGCCTGGGGCACATGAACTTTGAAACCATGCTGCTGTATTTGGATGATGTCATTGTCTTCTCTAAGACCTACGAAGACCATCTGAAGCACCTGGCCGAGGTGTTTGAAGCCCTGTCCAACTTTGGCTTAAAGGTGAAACCGTCCAAGTGTCATCTGCTGAAACCTAAAGTGCAGTACCTGGGCCATGTGGTGAGCGCTGAAGGAGTAGCCCCAGACCCCGACAAGATCACGGTGATCAAGGACTGGCCAAAGC